>NC_091076.1:52224827-52535086 GCF_032405125.1 Capricornis sumatraensis
AGCCCACCAGGCTCCTCTGTTCATGGGGATTCTCCAGGTAAGAATACCAGAGTAGGTTGCCATGCCCTCCTCCAAGGGATCTTCCCAACCCAGGGATCAAACCCAAGTCTCTCACATTGCAGGTAGATTCTTTGTCATCTGAGCCACAAGGAAAGCCCATGAATGCTGGACTGGGTAGCCTATCCATTCTTCATGGGATCTTCCTGACCCAGGAATCAAACTGGGGCCTCCTATGTTACAGGCAGACTCTTTACCAACTGAGCTCCCAGAAAGCCCTAATTTCATTGATTAGCTCTAGTAATTTTCTGGTGGCGTCTTTAAGATTTTCTATGTATATTATCATGTCATCTGCAGACAGTGAGACTTACTTCTTTTCCAATCTAGATTCCGTTTATTTCTTTTCCTTCTCTGGTGGCTGTGGCTAAGACTTCCAAAATTATATACTGAACAATAGTCGTGAGAGTCGGCACCTTTGTTTTGCTCCTATTTTTACAGAGAAATATTTTCAGTTTTTCACCATTGAGAATTTTTTGCTGTGGGTCCATTGTATATGGTCATAATTATGTTGAAGTGAGTTCCTTCTATGTGCATTTTCTGGAGAGTGTCTGTCATAAATGTGTGTTGAATTTTGTTGAAATCTCTCTCTGCATCTATTGAGATATGTTTTTTCTTTTTCAGTTTGTTAATATGGTGTATAACATTGGTTAGTTTGCATACACTGAGGAATCCTTGCATCCCTGGGATAAACCCAACTCAATCATGATGTATGATCCTTTTAATGTATTATTGGGATCTGTTTCCTAGAATATGCTGAGGATTTTTGAATCCATGTTCATCACTGATATTGGCCTACAATTTTCTTTTTTTGCATGACATCATTGTCAGGTTGTGGTGTCAGGTGATGGTGGCCTCGTAGAATGAGCCTGGCAATTTCCCTCCCTCTGTGATTTTTTTGAAAGAGTTTGAGGAATATATATATTAGCTTTTCTCTAATTGTTTACTAGAATTTGCCTGTGAAGCTATCTGGCCCTGAACTTTTGCTTATTGTAAATTCTTAATCACAGTATTGATTTCATTGCTTGTGATTGGTCTGTTCATATTTTCTAGAACTTCCTGGTTGTTTCTTGGAAAGCTATACTTTTATAAGAGCTTTTTTCATTTCTTCTAAGTTGTCCATTTTATTGGCATATAGTTGTCCATAGTAGTCTCTTTGTATTTCTGTGCTGTCTGTTGCAATTTTTCCATTTTAATTTCTAATTTTATTGATTCAAGGTTTCTTACTTTTTTCCTTGGTGTGGCTGGCTGCTGATTTATGACTTGTTTATCTTCTCAAAGAACCAGCTTTTAGTTTTATTAATATTTTTGTGGTTTCTTTCACTTATTTCTCCTTTGATCTTTATGACTTCTCTGCTGCCATCAACTTTAAGGATTTTTGTTCTTTGTTTCTAGTTGTTTCAGGTGTAAGTTGTGTCTGAATCTTTGCAACCCCATGGACTGCAGCATGCCAGGCTTTCCTATCCATCACCAACTCCTGGAGCTTGCTCAACCTCATGTCCATTGAGTCAGTGATGCCATCCAACCATCTTGTCCTCTGTCGTCCTCTTCTCCTCATGCCTTCAATATTTCCAGCATCAGGGTCTTTTCCAATGAGTCGAATCTTTGCATCAGGTGGCCAAAATATTAGAGATTCGGCTTCAGCATTAGTCCTTCCAATGAATATTTAGGACTGATTTCCTTTAGGATTCACTGGTTTGATCTCCTTACAGTCCTAGGGACTCTCAAGAGTCTTCTCAAGCATAACATTTCAAAAACATCAATTCTCGAGTGCTCAGCCTTAATGCTAAAACTATCACATTCATACGTGACTACTGTAAAAACCGTAGGTTACTAGATGGCCCTTTGTTTTCTCTGCTTTTTAATACAGTGTCTAGGTTTCTCATAGCTTTTCTTCCGGTTAACAAGCATCTTTTAATTTCATGGCTGTGATCATCATCTGCAGTGATTTTGGAGTCCAAGAAAATAAACTCTGTCACTGTTTTCATTGATTCCCCTTGTATTTGCCATGAAATGATGGGATTGGATGCCATGACCTTAGTTTTTGAATGTGGAGCTTTAAGCCAGGCTTTTAACTCTCTTATTTCACCTGCATCAAGAGGCTCCTTAGTTCCTTTAGGTGTAAGATTAGTTTGCTTATTTAATATTTTCCTCCTTTCTTGATATACACTTGAATTGCTATAAATTTCCCATTGGCACTCTTATTGTATTGCAAAGACTTGTGGTTATCATGTTTCATTGTCATTTGTTTCTAGGTTTTTTGTTTTGTTTTGTTTTGTTTTTTTTTTTTTTTTTAATTTCTTTTATTTCCTCCCTTACAAGTTGGTTATTCAGAAGTATGTTGTTTAGCCTCCAAGTGTTTGTGCTTTTCACAGGTTTTTTTTTTTTTTTTTTAATGTGATTTGTATGTAATCTTACAGTGTTGTGCTCAGGAAAAAAAAAAAAAATGCTTGATACAATTTAAATTCTCTTAAATTACCCAAAGACTGATTTGTGACCCAAGATGTGATGTGTACTGGAGAAACTTCATGTGCATTTGAGAAAATAGTGCATTCTACTGTTTTTAGATGAAATGTCCTATAGATACCAATTATTTAAAGCTTATGTTTCCTTATTAATTTTCTGTGTCAATAATCTGTCCATTGGTGTGAGTGAGGTATGAAAGACATCCACTAATATTGTTTTACTGTCTATTTCCCCTTTAGATTTGTTAGCCTTTGCCTTATGTATTATGGTACTGCTATGTGGGTGCATATATACTTATAATTGTTATAGCTTCTTGAATTAATCCCTTAATCATTATATAGTGTCCTTCCTTGTCTCTTGTAGCAGTTTTTATTTTAAAGTCTATATAATCTAATACTAATAATGCAATTCCATTTTTTTTTAAATTTCCATTTGCATGTAATATCTTTTTACAGCCTCTCACTTTCAGTTTGTATATGTTACTAGGTCTGACTGAAGTGTGTCTTTTGTAGACAGTGTATATACAAGTTCTTTTTTTTTTTGGTATCCACTTAGCAAGTGTGTCTTTTGATTGGAACATTTAATCCATTTGCATTCAAGGTAATTATTGATGTTTGATGCTATTACCATTTACTTTATTGTTTTAGGTTTATTTTTGTAGGTCTTTTCTTTCTCTGTGTTTCCTGTCTGGAGAATTTCCTCTAGAATTCGTTGTGAAGCTTTTTGGCTGTTCTGAATTCTCTTAGCTTTTCCTTGCTTTTATAGCTTTTGCTATCTCTGTTGAATGTGAATATGATCCTTGCTAGGTACAGTAATCTTAGTTGTAGATTTTTCCCTTTCTTCATTTTAAGCATATCCTGCCACTCCCTTCTGGTATGCTGAGTTTCTGCTGAAAGATCAGATTTTAACCTTGTGCAAATTCTCTTGTGTCATGCGAGTGTATGTTCCTCCGTTCTTTGTCTCATCACAACAAAGATTTGGAGTGATGGACATTAAAGCCCTCAGCACATCACAGCTCTCAGGTCTTGGACAAACTGTGTTATAGCTCTTAGGCAAATCAGTGTTACAGATATATTTTATTTAGAAGATAGCAGGAGAATCCATCCTCAAAGTATGAGGGCATGCCAACCCAAAGACTTGAAGGGAAGAGAGTGGAGGAGCATGCGGGGGAGGGAGAGAGAGAGAGGGAGAGAGAAAGAGTGCAAGCACGTGGGAGAGGAAGAGAAAGAGAAAGCGCTTTGGCTCCTCCTTTTATATGATTTTTCCTCCACCTGGGCCTGCCGTATGCAAATTGGGCTTAGCCAGGAGTGCTGTTTTTTCTACCTGAAGTCTTCACTCTGGTCCTCGGACCTTCTTTTGTTCTATTATCACGGGCTTTTTCTTTCCTTGTCTTTTAGCCACCACCATTTTTAACTCCTTTTCCCTATTCTACCTACCTAACATCCTGTAAGTTATTTTGTGCTTTTCTCTTGTTCCTTTTAATATTTGTGTTTAACTTTTGTTAGTTTGGTTCATATGGCTCTTGACATGTTTCCCTTTGGCTTTTATTCCGTTTGGGACTCTCTGGGCTTCCTGGATTTGTGGTAACTATTTACATTTCCATGTCTGGGATGTTTGAAGCTATAATATCCTCAACTATTTTCTCACATACTTTCTTTTACTGTTCTTCTTCTGGGAACCTTGCAGTTTGAATTTTTTTGCATTTAATGTTATCCCAGAGGTCTCTCAAACTGTCTTCATTTCTTTTCTATTTTTTTATTTTTTTTCTATTCTGCTCCATTCCACTTATTTCTACCATTTTATGTTCCAGTTCACATATTCATTCTTTTCATCAGTTATTCTGCCATAGTTTGCCTCTAAGATATTTCTTATTTCAGTTATTGTGTTGTTCATTCCTTATTGTCTATCCTTTATTACTTCTAAGTCCTTGTGTTAGGAAATTTAAATAGATAGTCTTGTTTAGGCTTCAGAGACAAAGCAGAGTAGGCCTCTGACATTTCTTTTAACTTGTCTGGACCCTGCCCTGACTGTGAGTGACTGTCCTGAGTGCCTGCTTTGAGTGCAAGCCTTGCAGCATCATAGATAACCATACAAGTCGATATTGTTGAGCCCCTAGAGGGAATCTGGTCAACCAAGCTCCAGGCTTAACAACATTCCCAATTTTACATGACAAAACAGGCAGCATTAACATGAAACCAGAGCTGCAGTTTGCTCACAGATTGATAATATATCCCTTTGTGTCCTGGGATTATAAGCAAGAACCCTGAATTTCAGTTTTTGAAATCTCACCCATGGAACAGACATACTGCCTGGAACCTTTTTCCTATTGGTACTCCAGATGTATTGTGCTGTCATGGGATTTCCCAGTGCTGTTTAAGTGTGTAGGTCGGTCAAAGTCCAATTTGGTGATGTTGTCTTCTACTATTTCTATTTCTCTTTTCTTTTAATTTTAGTATGTTGAAAGTATGCTAGATAATTATCTTATAAATATTGGTGTTATTTATTTATATATAAAAAGTGGCTAATTTTGTTAGCAAATTCTTTGAACCTGAGATGAAAGTGAATCTGCCACTCCCCTTTCTCTCTCCTTTCTTTGTCCAATTGCTGTCTTACACGTGGCAACATCCTCATTTCCATCTCTATTTCCATCAAGCAGTCTCAAAAACGACAGAATGATCTCTGTTCGTCTCCAAGGCAAACCATTCAATATCACAGTAATCCAAGTCTATGCCCCAACAAGAAATGCTGAAGAAGCTGAAGTTGAACGGTTCTATGAAGACTTACAAGACTTTTTAGAACTAAAGCCCAAAAAAGTTGTCCTTTTCATTATAGGGGACTGGAATGCAAAAGTAGGAAGTCAAAAAACACCTGGAGTAACAGGCAAATTTGGCCTTGGAATGTAGAATGAAGCAGGGCAAAGACGAATAGAGTTTTGCGAAGAAAATGCACTGGTCATAGCAAACACCCTCTTCCCACAACACAAGAGAAGATTCTACACATGGACATCACCAGATGGTCAACACTGAAATCAGATTGATTATCTTCTTTGCAGCCAAAAATGGAGAAGCTCTATACAGTCAACAAAAACAAGACTGGGAGCTGACTGTGGCTCAAATCATGAACACCTTATTACCAAATTCAGACTTAAATTGAAGAAAGTAGGGAAAACCACTAGACCATTCAGGTATGACCTGAATCAAATCCCTTATGATTGTATAGTGGAAGTGAGAAATAGATTTAAGGTCCTAAATCTGATAGATAGAGTGCCTGATGAACTATGGAATGAGTTTCATGGCATTGTACAGGAGACAGCGATCAAGACCATTCCCAAGGAAAATAAAAGCAAAAGAGCAAAACGGCTGTCTGAGGAGGCGTTACAAATAGCTGTGAAAAGAAGAGAGTTGAAAAGCAAAAGAAAAAGGAAAGATATAAGCATCTGAATGCAGAGTTCCAAAGAATAGCAAGAAGAGATAAGAAAGCTTTCTTCAACAATCCATGCAAAGAAATAGAGGAAAACAACAGAATGGGAAAGACTAGAGATCTCTTCAAGAAAATTAGAGATATCAAGGGAACATTTCATGCAAAGATGGGCTCAAAAAAGGACAGAAATGGTGTGGACCTAACAGAAACAGAAGAAACTAAGAAGAGGTTGCAAGAACACACAGAAGAACTGTACAAAAAAGATTTTCATTAACCAGATAATCATGATGGTGTGATCACTCATCTAGAGCCAGACATCCTGGAATTTGAAGTCAAGTGGGCCTTAGAAAGCATCACTATGTACAAAGCTAGTGGAGGTGATGGAATTCCAGTTGAGCTATTTCAAATCCTGAAAGATGATGCTGTGAAAGTGCTGAACTCAATATGCCAGCAAATTTGGAAAACTCAGCCATGGCCACAGGACTGGAAAGGCCAGTTTTCATTCCAATCCCAAAGAAAGACAATGGCAAAGAATGCTCAAACTACCACACATTTGCACTCATCTCACATGCTAGTAAAGTAATGCCCAATATTCTCCATGCCAGACTTCAGCAATATGTGAACCGTGAACTCCCTGATGTTCAAGCTGGTTTTAGAAAAGGCAGAGGAACCAGAGATCAAATTGCCAACATCTGCTGGATCGTGAAAAAAGCAAGAGAGTTCCAGAAAAAACACACACACACACACACACACACACACACACACATCTATTTCTGCTTTATTGACTATGCCAAAGCCTTTGACTGTGTGTATCACAATATACTTTGGAAAATTCTGAAAGAGATGGGAATACCAGACCACCTGACCTGCTTCTTGAGAAATCTGTATGCAGTTCAGGAAGCAACAGTTAGAACTGGACATGGAACAACAGTCTGGTTCCAAATAGGAAAAGGAGTACGTCAAGGCTGTATATTGTCAAGGCCTGCTTATTTAACTTATATGCAGTGTCCATCACGAGAAATGCTGGACTGGAAGAAACACAAGCTGGAATAAAGATTGCCAGGAGACATATCAATAACCTCAGATATGCAGATGACACCACTTTTATGGCAGAACGTGAAGAGGAACTAAAAAGCCTCTTGATGAAAGTGAAAGAGGAGAGTGAAAAAGTTGGCTGAAAGCTCAACATTCAGAAAACGAAGATCATGGTATCCTTCCCATCACTTCATGGAAAATAGATGGGGAAACAGTGGAAACAGTGTCAGACTTTAATTTTTTGGGCTCCAAAATCACTGCAGATGGTGATTGCAGCCATGAAATTAGAAGACGCTTACTCCTTGAAAGAAAAGTTATGACCAACCTAGATAGTATATTCAAAAGCAAAATCATTACTTTGCCAAGGTCTGTCTAGTCAAGGCTATAGTTTTTCCAGTAGTCATGTATGGATGTGAGAGTTGGACTATGAAGAAGGTTGAGTGCCGAAGAATTGATGCTTTTGAACTGTGGTGTTGGAGAAGACTCTTGAGAGTCCCTTGGACTGCAAGGAGATCCAACCAGTCCATTCTGAAGGAGATCAACTCTGGGATTTCTTTGGAAGGAATGATGCTGACACTGAAACTCCAGTACTTTGGCCACCTCATGCGAAGAGTTGACTCAGTGGAAAAGACTTTGATACTGGGAGGGATTGGGGACAGGACGAGAAGGGGACGACAGAAGATGAGATGGCTGGATGGCATCACTGACATGATGAACATGAGTCTGAGTTAACTCCAGGGGATGGTGATGGACAGGGAGGCCTGGCGTGCTGCAATTCATGGGGTCACAAAGAGTCGGACACGACTGAGTGACTGAACTGAACTGATCCCTGTCTAACTTCCCTTTCTCTCAAGGAGGAGGGGGAGCCTAGCTTTCCTGACTCCTTCCTCCAGTATGACAAATTTCTTTACCCCTTCATATTCTTCTGATCAAACAAAGACCCCACCTCCGCAAAAGGATAATCCAAGGTATATCAGCTGATCTGTTCCTGTTACCAAAGTCAATTTGAGCACTATTTGGTCAATAATTTAGCTATGAAACTATGATTACAGAAAGGAAAGTTGTCTTTCTTGATACAAGACGGCCATGATAGTCTTTAGACTCTGGAGAAAATGGATTAAAATGAAATTTTTTTTTCCCCTTTGAAACTGAAGAAATATTTCTTTTTGCATATGCAATTAAAAAACAGTTAGCTTATTAAGAAGGCCTGCCTAGGAAGAAGCTTGAAGTATACCCCTGCCATGTCCTTAAGATATATAGCCCACCTTGTGCGAGCCTTCAGTTTGGGGCTAATGGATAAAACTTTAATCCTAGAGGGAATAAAAGGGAGGCAGGAGTGGACGTAGACATTTTAAATCCCAGGCAGAAACTATAAGATCTGTCCATCTGGATGCATATATATCTTAGTGTGAGTCTTTGTTTTTAGAAGTGTGAGGTTAATTTGCAAATGAGCTTTATTCCGTTGGCTTAAAGAAATGTACCTACTTAAAAATCAAACAATTACATGAGAAAGTAATCTAAATGAATTTAAAATTCACATAAACTGGGAAATATTTTATATTAAATATCTAGTATTAATGTTTATTTGGTAACCTACTTAAGACATGTTTTGAGTCATCAGCATTGTGGAATACTTTATTGTGCCTAGGTTTAATGTAAGCTACATTTGTCAACAAGAAAAGTAATTTGAGAGAAGACAATTTTAAAGAAATAAAATGTGAATGAGATAGGAATTTTAAGATAAACTCTATTAAAAATAATTATGCTTTTAGAATGTCTGCCTAAAATAGTCTCTACAGATTGGGGTAACTTGAATTTCTAGGACTGTGTTAAATTGATGAAAGTTTATTGAATAGCTAGGTAATTTCCAAATAAAATAAGATTTTGAAACATTAATTTTGAGCACCAGCTTCCTCTTACAAAGAAACTAAAGAAATTTCAGACTATTAATGAATATGTTTGATGCCATTATGTGATATTCTCCATAAGAAAGTAAGTGTTTTTTTTAGAACTTATCACTGGTATTTATGCTCACCAATCTACAGAATGATAATATAAAGGACAATTCATGACTGTTTAAAGAAATCAGGACGTGTGTTTTTAGTAAAATATTATGAGAAATAAAATTACATTTTATTGAAAGAAAAAGAAGTAGGTCTGACTTACAGGTGGCTGTGTTTAAATGAAAAAAATGCTTTTTTAAAAGAAGTTAATGGAAAGTGGTTACAAAGAAAAAGGTTTTGTGCATGATACAATTTTTCTTGAGATATTGAACTGCCTTTGATAATGGATTTTAAGTTTCTTTGCTTTTAAAGTGATATGTTCTATGTTTACCTTTGAAATATTTTCTTACTTTAGCTTAGTGAAAACCTGTTGTTTCACATTGGCTTATATGATCCTATCCAAAAGGGTTATAAATCCTTTTGCTATTTTTGACAAAACTTCCTAAGTTAAACTAATAATTTTATTTTAAACTAATAAATTTATTTTGATCTCTTCCTCTGTGGCTTCCCTTCTGGCTCATTTGGTAAAGAATCCACCTGCAATGCAGGAGACCTGGGTTCAATCCCTGAAAGAGATCCCTTGAAGAAGGGAATGTCTATGCACTTCAGTATTCCGGCTTGGAGAATTCCATGGACTATATAGTTCATGGGATTGCAAAGAGTCAGACATGAATGAGTGACTTTGAAAAAAAAACCTTTTTTTTTTTCTTTTGACCTCTAGCTGACTTTGGGGTGCTTCAGAGGGCACCTGAGACATCCCAAAGAGAGAGATTAAGTTACCTGGGTTCATTTGACATGTTAAACTACATGGGAAGTGATTTTGGAGGAATGATCAATCTTGCCAGATTATATGGTTGCTGTTACTGATATAGATATCCTAAAATTTATGTGGAATTCATAAAGATCTGATACATCTTGATAAAATGTTGCCAGTTATAATTTTACTTATCTTTTTTAAAGTGTTACATCTTACAGCAATGACCAGGTTGTTTTCTCAATTGCAATGTAGTCAGATTTTAAACATGCCTTCCAAGCGTCTACTTGCAATGGGGAAGACCCAGTTCGATCCCTGGGTTGGGAAGATCCCATGCAGAAGGAAATGGTAACCCACTCCAGTATTCTTGCCTGGAGAATCCCATGGACAGAGAAGCCTGGCAGGCTACAGTCCATGGGGTCACAAAGTGTGGGACACAACTGAGCAACTTCACTTTCTCTGGTTTCACTCTGATGCCTTTTTAAGAATACTGCTACTTCAAGATTTATGGAAAAGACTTTCTAAGATTAACCAGATAAACAAATTTTATTAACTTCCCATATAGTCAAAGCTATGGTTTTCCCAGTAGTCTTGTAGGGATGTGGGAGTTAGACTATAAACAAGGCTGAAGAATTGATGTTTTCAAATTGTGGTGCTGGAGAAGACTCTTGAGAGTCCCTTGAACAAGAAGGAGATCAAGCCAGTCAATTCTAAGGAAAATCAACCCTGAATATTCACCAGAGGAACTGATGCTGAAACAAGCTCCAATACTTTGGCCATCTGATGCAAAAAGGTGACTCATTAAAAAAGATTGAAGGCAGCAGAAGAAGGGTATGACAGAAGATGAGATGGCAAGATGGCATCATGGACTCAATGGACATGAGTTTGAGCAAACTCAGGGAGATAATGGACAGGGAAACCTGGTGTGCTGCAGTCCATGGGGTCACAAAGAGTAAGATACGACTGAGCAACTGAGTAAAAACAAAAGTGCCATACTGGAATTCTATTGTCTCTCACTCTATTAAGAGAATACTGTTTCCTTAGTATGTGGCTTTTGATAACAGATTGTGAATTTCTCTGCTATTAAGTGGTTCATATTTGTTTTTAAAATCTTTTGTTACCTTGGTAAAGTAAATAAGTATTATTTCACAATGATCTATGAAGATTATGGTACATGTAGATAAAGCTGATTCTGCTTCTACAAAATTAACCCCTCACTGCCAGACTATTCTGATCCTGATTTCCTTAAAATAAGGCAATAATCGATTCCTAAATTTGGAAACTAAGTGGGTAAATAATAACTATAAATCAAAGAGTCATTGCTACAGGAAATTCAAGATGGCCACCTGGTTTTTTGCAGCTCCCTGGCAAACCCCATATTTATTTAATGGGGTAAAGCCTTTCTTGGCTGCAGGCTTAATGCCCTCATAATGAAAAATGTTTATGTTTCACTGGACATTAGTTTATAGTTTTATTACTTACTTCTAGGATAATCCCTTGTTGTTATGTTATATTGTTAAAATTTTAATTAAGTCACTAAAAGGACCTCTAAGTTTCTTTCTAAATCTTATATCAGTAGTAAGTCTTTGAATAAAGATCTGATACTCCATGATCTATAACCAGAAGATTAACACTTGCCTATAATCATTTAACTAAGTTAGATGACCTGAGGATATACTGGACTATACCTAATGGACGTTCTTAACTTAAGTTTTTACTTGTGACTACTAATAACTGATAGCTGTATTGTTTTCTATGGGCTTCCCTGGTGGCTCAGATGTTAAAGAATCTGTCTGCAATGTGGAAGACCTGGGTTCAGTCCCTGGGTTGGGAAATTTCCCTGGAGAAGTGAATGGCAACCCACTCCAGTATTCCATCAACATAGGAGCATGGAGGGCCATAGTCCATGGGATCACAAAGAGTCAGACATAACCGAGCAGCTAACACTTTCACTTTCACATATTATTTTCTATGTTGCTTGTTTCTGAAAATTGTTGCCTCTTACATTTACAAATAATTGACTGAGCCATTGATAAAATGATGATATATATAGTTCCATATGAGATCAATGATTTTATTAATATAAATCTAGATATGAGAAGAAGCAAGAAAAGGGAATATTTTCCTAGACCAAGAAGCTAAGACAGGTATGATCCAGAGACTTTTGCTATTGATGAGGCCTGGTCCAAAAAGAGTAAACTAAGTGGCTTATCAATGAAATCTTTGTCAGATCTGGGAATGAGCCTTCCCAGCACCATGGGATGTAAAAGCCATGAAATACCCCCAAACTACGGTCAAATTTATAGCTAAGAAGGGTCCCTGCTAACTGGAAACTGACTGCCACTGCAAGATTAAATCATGGCCACTACAGTTGCTGACCTTCACTTCCTCTTGAAAGGAACTGAGGGTGGATATCAGAGATTAGACACTCCACTCTATCCAAAAAAAAAAAAAAAAAAAAAAGGACAAAACAGGTGTTCAGATTGTCAGATGTTCTCAGAGATAAAGTTTTGTTTTGTTTGTTTGTTTGTTTTTTAATGAGCTGAAATTCTTATATCTTCTCATAACTAAAGAAATGTTAACATTATGGGCCAATGTAACTTTTCTACTTTTATGCATCTTTAATCTTTAACCCTCTTGTTAAGTTTGTTTCTTTGAGAATGCAGCAAGTGGATCTCCAAATCTTTATATAAGAATATCACCCACCAACATCCAAGACAGCTTCACCTGTCTTATTGCTAGCCAACAAAAGCATAAAATCATAGACTCTTGCAGAAGTGATTTTAATGTTACACTTCCTGCCTGTCTCAGATGTAGAGTTGGATTGGCAATGTGTTTCAATTTCATGTGTTACCTGTTGTTTTTAGAGAAAAATATTGATTCTCATTTTTACTACAAAGTATCTAGACACTGAAACTGTATCCACTTACTGACATACTGTGACAAGGCTATGGAAGGATTGCTATATGGACCAAGTTTGTGAGTTTGAGAACTCCGTCAATAACTGTGAAGAGACTGTTTTCCCTAAAACCTACAATATGTTCTACACTGTTATCTATAGAATTAACAAAGTTGCTTGTGTTATTTTCCTTATTCTTATGCTCTTCAGCCTAAACCATCAGGGGGCTGACTACTAGGGAAAGTAAATAGTCTTGTTTAAGCTTCAGAGACAAAGCAGAGCAGGCCTCTGGCCTTGCTTTTAACCTGCCTGGACACTGACTGTGAGTGACTGTCCTGACTGTGAGTACCCTGAATGCCTGCTTTGAGAGAAAACCTTGAAGCATCATGGATACCAGAAGAGTCTTGAGATTGTTGAGCCCCTGGAGGGAGTCTGACCAACAAATCCCCAGGCTTAACAACATTCCCAGTTTTACATGACAAAACAAAAAACATGAACATGAAACCAGAGCTGCAATTTGCTCACAGATTGATGACATATCTGCTTGTGTCCTAGGATTATAAGCAGGAGCACTGACATTCAATTTTTACCTGTTTCAGTCTAGTGCTGTTTAAGCTTGGATGTTGGTCAAAACCTAATTGGGTGATGTATCCTCTGCTGTTTCTCTTTATCTTTTCTTTTAAGGTTAGTATATTGAAAGTAAGCTAGATACCTCTCAGTAAATATTAGTGTTATGTATTTGTCTACAAGTGACTTATTTTGTTAACAAATCCTTTGAATCTGAGAGGAAAATTAAAACTTTCTTCGAAACATCTTGTTAAAGATTTCTTGTACTTCTTGATATGTGCCACCATTCTATTTATCAGTGTCTCCATTTTATTTTCAAGATTTTGCATCATCTTTTCTGTCATCACTCTGAACTCTTTTTAAGGTAGACTGCTGATTTCCTCTTCAGCTGTTTTGTCTTGTAGTTTTGTACCATGCTCCTTCAGCTGCTTCATGTTTCTCTGTCTTTTCATTTTCTTAAATTTACTGTGTTTAAGGTCTTTTTTCCACAGCTTGCAAGGTCACATTTTTTCTTACTTGTGGGGCTGCCCCAAGTGGGTGGGGTTGGAACAGTGTCTTTTGAAAGCTTCTTAGTTGGGGGTCTGATGCCTATGTTCTGGTGACTGGCGCAGGATATTGTCTCTCAGAGACAGTGCCATATATAGTGATGTGTTTGGAAGTATCTGGAAGCTTGGTATGACTTTGCACAGTTTGCCTGCTAATTAGTTGTATTGTTTTTGTGTTTTGCTAGTTGTTTGGTGTGAGGCATCTGTCCATAGAGCTTGCTGACCTTTGAGTGGGGCAGATCATAGTGCTGAGATGGAGGCCTTTCAGAATGCTTCCACAAATTAATAATCCATGGGGTCAGGAGATCTCTGGTGGTCCAGCCTCATGGACTTGGCTCCCTAACTTGGAGGTTCAGGGCTATCCTTTGGGTGGACTCCAATACTGTGAAAGCCATATTTTAAAGAGGAGAAAGAGAAAGAAATAAACAGAAAAAAAAAAAAAAAACACAAACCAGAAAAGAATACACAGACAAAATCCCCCATACACATGGTAAGACTTAAACTAAACAGAGAAAAACACACTAAGAAACTCACACTCACAAAACAAGAAAAGGAAAATAATATTTAAAAAGGAAGAATAAAAGAAGAACCATAAAAAGAGAGCAATCAAACCAATAAACAAGCCCACTCACAGCTAAACTAGAAAAAAATACAAAACCAAAAACATGAGGGAAAATGCAATATAATGAAAAAGTACTGTGGAAATAGAGGAAAAAAGCAAAATAAAATAAATTTATTTAAAAATATAAGCATAAAGAAAGGAAAAAAATAAGCAAAAGAGAAAAAAGAGCAAAAATAAAACAAAATGAAAAAGATAAAATATATAGAGAAAATGGTAGTAAGGAAGAATATTCTCCTGTGTTGTCAGTTGTCTTTTCTCCTGTACACTGAGCTTCATCCAATCTGCTTACTCAGGAAGGCCCCCAATATTTCTAGGAGGATCTCTAGAGCTGCTATGGGCACTGTGCTATCATCTCAGACTCATATCTGGCCTTATTCCAATGTGTATTTTCTTCCAAAATCCAGAGCCTCAAGTGAATTGCAGGGATTTAGTCAGCTGCTTCTGGGTTGCAGGAGACAATGTCCTTCTTCTTCTTTGGACACACAGCCTTTTATGCATCACTTTGCTTTTTGCTTTTTGCTCGACCTCTGTTTGTATGCCCCCTCCCACGTCAGTTCCCCACCCAGAAAAGAGTGGGTGAAAGCCAAGTCTGCTTAAGGATCACTTGCTCATTTGGGCCAGGAGAGGGAGAGATGCTGCAGATGCAGTTGGGATATGCCTGCAGGGGCAGAGATGTGCAGGAAGTTCCTGCAGTCTAAGATGAGTCAGGCACTATCTCAGGGTAATTTTCCTCAGGTTGCAAGTCCCTCAGCAATGCTAGGCTGTACAGGGTCAAAGGAAAGTGTGGGCAGTGACTTGTGTCTACTTACAGCCTGGTGGCACCAGTGATAGCCATCACAGTGCCAGTGTGCCCACCTCTGGGGTTGGAGACCAACTGTAGCCTAGTTTCTGGCATATAGTATATGCTTAGTATATATTTGCTAATAAATAAATATAAGCTGCATGAGTAACAGTGTTTTCAAAGTATGTGTAAGGTAATTTGGTACCTAAATTGAAAGGGTCTTAATATGTTAAGGTAAGGAGCTAGTACTTCATCCAGATTTAAGGCAGTATTTCCCAGTGATTAATCCCATCTATCAAATGGGCTTAATACTTCGTAGAGTTGCTGTGAGGATTATAATTAAAACATTTGGCACAGAGATTCATACATGTGAGTTTTCAATAAAATTTAACATAGAATTATTATTAGTTATTTATACCCTGAAAGTTATTATGGCAATTGAAGGATGTCAAAGGAGAAAGTGAAACAAGCAAATTTTGTTTAAGATATTACAGGTTTATTGGTATACCAGGACCCATAGAAAGTCATCTTTCTCGTTTTTTTCTGGCCTGTTTTGAATGGAAGGACACTTCACAACTCTATGAAAATCATTAGTGATTTCAAAGAGGTATAGGGCATAACAGAGTATCAGTCAAGGCCTGGGACTAGATAAAGATATATACCATTGCTCAAAGAGACTGTTTTAGCCTTGGAGAAAGAACACAGAGAGTTTATTAATGGGACTGATGTAATACCCTTAAGAATGAGAGTTAGCAAGGTTAGTATTAAATAGCAGGTGTAGGAGAACAGGCAAAAGGAACTAAAGAAAATGAAAAAGAAAAAACAAACAAACAAAAGCAACAGAAACAAACCAACCAACCAAACAACAACAACAACAAACAGGGCTAAGTGACAAGTAACAGTTAACAAACAGAAAAGGAAAATGCATTGAAAATGAAATATGTGACTATCTCACTGTCCCTGTCCACCTGTAATTCTTTTAAGAACAGTTCTAAATTCTCATACTGTCATTTAGGATAAATGCAGCCCTGAGTGGAGTGATTTGTGCCTGAAGCCTGATTCAGAATGAGATGGGAAGAATGGGAGAGTAGGTAGGGAGCTTTCTAGTATTTTTCTGTAACTTTGATTTGATTCCTTTGTCTATGGTGGAAGTTTTAAAGGTTAGTTTGCGTTTTAGAGTATGAAATAAGCAAAAGCCATTATTCCTAGCAACTCGATCTTTACACCTATGAATCCCATTGCACACAAATGGGATACAACTTCAGGAGTTGATAGTTCACTTGCAGCAAACAGATTAGCACTTGGAGCAGGGTTTTCCAGGCTATTCTTTGAGATTTTGTGAGATACTAATACATGGTCTATGAAGAAGTGTTTATATGGTCATATTAGTCTGGAAATAATGACTTAAGCAGAATCAGATTAAGTTAATCACTGTAGAACTTTTCAAATAGTATGTCAATGTTTATCATTAATCTCCCTACAGGTAGATCTAGGTAGAAGATAAGATGTCAGGACAAGGAAAATAATTCTGTCAATGTAGCCAGTCTAGTGAGAAATACAGAAAAGAGTAATCTAGTCACAGAAACAGCTTGCAAATACTTCTGCTGAGTAGAATATTTTGCTTACCACTTAGTCACATCGCTTATGCCAGTTAATTTTCTCAAAGCCAAAACCAAATCACTGACTTTATCTTACTGCTACTTCTAGTCTGTCTTGAGACATCAGAATTTCGCTAAATATTGAGACTCTTGGCATGTTCAGCTATACATCGGCCTTGCATTTTATTAACAATCAACTCTGTCTTAGTGCTCCTGGTCTCAATCCTGTCTCCTAGATTCGTTCACACGACAAAGTCATGAACTGTTTATTTCAAGTACATAGAATCCATAGAATCAGAGACAATAGAAAAGGAATAAATCTTAGCTCTTATCACATTCAATTTCTTCCTTAGATATCATTATGCTGAATCTTAATTTTATAGCAGAGTTTTAGTAAAATAAATAGCCCTACACATATCTATTATACTTCCCAAGTTGTGTACTGTAATAGTGTAAGGTGTCTTTCACTAGACTGTGATAAGAATATGAATAGAGCCCTAAAGTAATCTTTGCTATAGATAATAGCCCCGATTAGATATGCCAATATTTATCTACAATGTTTATCTTCCTGTAGCTATGTATTGTAAGAGGCAGGAAACAGTGATTAAAATGTAATAATCAAAATAATATGTCATTAAGCTTAAATATTATATTTTGTCTAAAACAAAATGATTTATCATAAGATAAACTGCTAGAATGTACATGTTACAGTTATCTAGTGAAAACTTGTATTATATCCCTAATTTTAAAACTTCATCTCCATTTATTAAATGACTAAAAACTAGTAGAAAAAGAGGGTGGGAATAGAAGAGAATAAATGACATTGAAATATTTAGAAAGAGAATAGAGGCAAAGGAAAAAAAAAACTACTCAGAGAACATATAATGGAACCCAGATTTCAGAATAATTATATATATAATTAATAATATATATTATTAATATATAATAATATAATATATGATATTATATATAATTAATGATTATACATATAAAACATATGTAAAATCTCAGGTTATGTAATAGTCCTTGATGAGTTATCTCATGTGTCTTGCTAAGTTGCAAAAAGAGTAACACAAGTATTTTAATTTTATAGGTGATAAAATTGAGAAATTTTTATCATATTTCTTGATACCTTTGGGATTAATTATCAGAATGTCTAATCTAAGCAGCATCATCCTCAAAACCCTTGCCTCCATTTGACTTGTTGAGGTGTTGAAAAACATATTTAAGTATCCCAAGGAATAGCAACTTTGTTCTCTATTCTACTATGAGATTTTCTTTGTCAGGTAACATTTATACCTTAGATATTGGAGGAAATTTCACAGCATTGTTAGGTTGATTGCTTTTTTTTTTTTTTTTTTACCTCATTTGCTTTACATAATGTCCCCTTCTAGAATGCGACTACATTGAGCACAAAGATTCTGTATTCCATCCTGAGCATCCTTCATCTCTAACATAGTGCTTGCCCCATAGTAGACACTCAATAAATGACTGTTGAGGGAGCAAAAGTCATGACTTCTCTCACCTGTCATTTGAGAATCTCAGCTCCAGGCTCAGCAAGTTGTTTTGTTATGCCAATTAAGTCTCAAGCTCATTAGTACTCTACATGTTACAAAAGGCTATTTTAACCAAGACAGATATTTTCACAGCCTCCTCACTTCCTGGGCAAGTATAAAGGTTAACAACCCTAATATTCATTCTGAATTAAAAACAAGAATTCCTGTTTGCTTAGTTTCCAAGAGTAAATCTTTTGATACATAGAAATATATCATATTGATACTTCTGATGGGCAGGCTGCCTAGAACTTCATTGAGTTATCAATGCCTCTACTTAATCTAATGATAATGGAGGCTTGAAAATAAACAGCTTTGCCAACTCCAAATAGCTGGTTTGGAGGCTGGGAAAACAAGAAAGCTTTGCACAAAGCTAAGAGTTATCACAGGGCTTGGAGTTTTGAGTAAATTTCTGCAGTGAGTTCAGGAGGGGAAAATAAATCTGCATTCTAAAATCAAAACAGGAAATTAGACCTTGAATTCAGTCGGTGTGTTTGTGGAACACTCACCGTATGCAACTAATTAGCTAGTACTGTGTAAGAATGAGAGAGAAGTGGATGTTAATGCTACTGAATCCAAGCTCTTGCACTTGCCACATAACAGGTCAACAAATTGAGAGATGAGGTGTTGGAATAAGGAATAGTGACTTTAGAAAGCCAGCAGATGAAGAGGATGGTGGACAAGTGTCTCAAAGAACTATCTTACCCGAGTAAGAAGTCAGGTTTCTTTTAATACTAAAAGAAGAGGAAGTGTGGCTGGTTGTTTTAGACATTTATTGCCAGCCAGATCCTGGAGGGAATATGATTCTTTGTTCTTGGAAAGAAGGTCCAGGAAAGTCTAGTCATACTCTTCCTGTAGACCTTCAACAAGATGAATATTATTTTCTGTCCTGAAAAATTTTATCTCTATATGAATGAAAAGCATCATAAATTTAAAGGGCAAACCTGGGAGAGAAAGCCTTGAGAATGATCGTTTTGTATATTTTCGTCTGTAGGGAGCATTCTTTCACAGAGATGCAGAGTCAACATGATCAAGCACAGGCAATAGAACATATCGGCTGGAGCTGAAGGATAGACCCAACAGTGAGTCATTTTACTTATTTTGTTCCATTGTCTAACTCTACCACTCAGGCAAGTCATCTGACCTCTGTGGTATCAAATTTTGCAATAATTTCTGTATCTATAATAAAGATATGGTGACAGAAATGATAACTTGATAGAAAAGGATGTGCAAAACATTGACACTGGAGTGAAATAAGCCTAGATTCCATTCAGAAATCTACAAAGTTCTACCCGTTGAAACTAAAAATTCAGCTTTGCTTTGATTTCTTCATCTATATAGGGATAATAATATTACAGAAGGTTATCCCAAAATAATAACTTTGATGGTCACATGGCCACATAGATAGAGCTCAGCCATTTAATATGGAATGAGGAAAGCAAGAATCAGAATACATCCAATGTGCTGTCTGTGTGTGTAACAATATGCAAGTTGAAAGTTAGAGCAACACCTTTTAAATGGACTAGAGTTAGGGGCTATGGTCAAGGAGGGGAAAGGAGTGATAAAGATAATGAAGGGTAAAAGTAAAACAAAAGAATCATTCCCGTGCACCAGCCCCCCAAAAATCAAGTCGGTGCTAAAATGTACAATTTGCATAACTTAGAAATGTAATGACATTAAATAAACCAAATGAAATATTAAAAAAAAAAAAGAATCATTCCACATGAACCATAGATAATTGTATTCCTGAACTGCCTAGTATGATTGATCCAATCTGTGATCCATGAAGGGGAAAATGTAATCATTTAAAAATATATATAATTGAAAATCACAATAACTGGGATGAATATAAGAAAAATATGCTATTATTAAGAATAAAAGGAGGAGTAGAGTCAAGATGGTAGAGTAGGAGGACGTGGAATTTGTGTTGCCTCACAACTTGGGCACCTATGTATTGGTGGGGGTTCTTGGACACTTAAGGGGCTGCAAGGAACCCCCACATGAGTAAGTAGGACATGGGAGGAAAGGAGAGGGGAAGAAAAAGTGGAGGCGGTGTAGGACTGGCATCCCTGCGTGGGGGATGGAGAAGGGGAAAGTTTCTTGCACTTGGAAGAGCCCACTCACTGGCGGAATATCAGCAGGGATGGAGAGGGACCTTCAGGGAATCAAGGGATCAGAAGGGAATGTGGCTAATGTCTCCCCATCCTGCTTGGGCCCTGGCAAGCCTGTTGAAGTCCTGGGCCTGAACCCCGACCTGCATGAACCCCCTCATAGTAGGGGAACCAATGGTGACAGAGAGGGACTTTTAGGAGATTGAGGGATGTAAAGGGAACATGGGAAGTGTCTCCCTAACCTGCTCAGGCCCCAGTGAGCCTGTTGGTGTCCTGAACCAGAAATCTCACACCACGGGGACCCTTCTTCCTCAAGGACTCTGGGCCTGAACAACCCCCTCCCTCTGCCAGGACCTCTTTTAATCAAGTGGGTCCCTGGGCCTGAGCTGCACTGCCCCCTTGTCAGGGCCTTTCTGATTGTAGGGGATCCAAGGACCTGGGCAACCCCCAAGGGCCTCTTTTGGATGTGTGAGTCCCTGGGACTGAGCCACCCACTCCTCAAGGTCTTTGCTGACTACATTGGTCCCCAGGACTGGGCTTAGGGTTAAGGCTATGGTTAAGAAAATCTACATAGTATCCTTGAACTGGGCCCCCTCCCCCTACAACCAAGGCCTATTCCAGCCACACAGGTCATGGGCACAAACCGTCTCAGCCAAAACCTCCTCTGGCAATGCAAGTCCAAGCAGGCTAAGTGCCATTCCACTTAAAAGCTTCCTCTGGCTATGCTGGCCTCTGAGGGTGTATCTGGGCCTGTACCCCAGTTGGACTCTGCATGCACATGTGCTCCAGACCAGCTTCAGAAACATATACTGTTGAGAGGAGCACACGCAGAAGTGGGAACACAACAGCAAGTCCACAGATCTACCTAGAGGTCTTAGAGGTCTACTAGGGAGATGAGAGTAGGCTGTAGCTCACTGTGGGGGCAAGATACTGACAGAGGAGGTACTAGGGAATTTTTTTTTTTAATTTTTAATCCTTTGATTTTATAATTTTTATTGCCTTTATTCTTTTTAAAAAAAAACTTTTAATTCATTTATTGCTGTGTGGTTCTATTTTCTTTTGTTGTTTCATTTTTATTATTATTTTTTCTTACATATTTTCTATTATTTTAAATTTTATTTTATGCTTTGTTATTATCTGCTCTTTTTATCTGCTTTTGCTTTATTTTACCTTTTTTTTCCCTCCCCCCATGCTATGTGCCAACCCAGGCCAAGGGCTGTGCTTGAGTTCCTCTGGTGGGAATGCCAAGTCCAAGCTGCAGGACTGACAAAGAGCCTCAGGTCCCATGGAATGTTACTTCTTGTTAAGTCACCTGGAGGTTTTTATCCTGGCATGGAGACCCAGCTCCATCCAAATGCCTGCAAATTTCAGTGCTGGATGACTCAGGCCAATCAACCAGCAAGACAGGATCACATAGAAAAAATGAGATGACAGAAATTATTCTACAGATTAAGCAGCAAGATAAAAATCTGCAAGACCAAACAAATGAAGAGGAAATAAATAACTTATCTGAAAAAGTATTCAGAGTAATAATAGTGAAGATGATTCAGAATATCAGGAATAAAATGGAGGCATAGATTAAGAAAACACAAGAAATGTTTAACAAGGACCTAGAAGTACTAAAGGACACAAAACAGTGATGAATAACATAATAACAGAACTGAAAAGTACACTAGAAGGAATCAATAACAGAATAACTGACACTGAACAATAAAGTAAGCTCGGAGATAGAATGGGGAAAATAATTGCCTATGAAGAGAATAAAGAATGATCAGAAGAAATGAGAACAGTCCCAGATTCCTCTGGGACAAAATCAAGCACAACAGATTTGAATTAAGGGGTCCCAGAAGAAGAAAAGAAGGAGAAAGTGTCTGGGAAAATACTTGAAGTTATTATAGCCAAACATTTTCATAACATGGGAAAGAAAAAAGCAACCCAGTACAGGAAACACAGAGGACCCTTTACAGAATAAATATAAAGAGAAGCACAAGAGACACCTATAAATCAATCTAATAAATATTAAATTCAAAGAAAAATATTCAAAGAAGCAAGAAAAAAAATAGCATACAACAAAATACCCAAAAGGTTTTCAGCTGACAATAGAAACTCTGCAGGCCACAAGGGAGTAATAAAGGGGAAAAACCTAAAACTAAGATTATTCTACCCAGCAAGGATTTCATTCATAATAGGTAGCTAAATTAAAAGCTTTACTGACAAGCAAAAGCTAAGAGAATTCAGCATTGCCAAACCAGCTTTACAAGAAATGCTAAAGAACTTATCTAAGTGGAAAACACAAGGGGAGAAGAAGAGAAAGACTTATGAAAACAAACCCCCCAAAAATAAGTGGTAATAGAAATATACATATTGATAATTACCTTAAATATAAATGACTAAATTCTCAAACCAAAAGACAAAATTTGGTTGAATGGATATGAAAGCAAGACCCATATACAGGTTGTCTATAAAGACCTACTTCAGATTTAGAGAAACACAGAGTGGCATTCAGGGGATGGATATAGATATTCCATGCAAAAAGAAAGCAAAAGAAATCTGTAGTAGTAACGCTCATATCAATCAATACTAGACATTAAAATGAAGACTGTAACAAAAACAAGAATGGATACTGCATAATGATAAAGGGATCAATCTGAGAAGAAGATAAAACAATTATAAATATCTGTGCACCCCACAAAGGAGTACCTCAATACATAAAGTATACACTAATAGCCATAAGAGGAGAAGTTGACAGTAACATAATAGTGAGGACTTTAATATTCAAGTTACACAAATGGACAGTTCGATAATATTCTAAAAGGCCAACATTTTTACTTCATTCCCTCATATGTTTTTCTTCCCAAGACCTTTGATACCAAACTCACCTCTTTCTAGAGTCCACTCAGTACAAAACTATCTTAATTCCAAATTGCAATTAAACTCCTGCTTTTTTAAAAATTTACTTTTAATTGGAAGGTAATTGCTTTACAATGTTGCATTGGTTTTTGTTGTACAACAAGGTGAATCAGCTGTAAGTATCCATATATGCCCTCCTTCTTAAGCCTGCCTCCCATTGTCCCATCCCACCTCTCCAGGTTTACACAAAGCACTGAGCTGAGCTCTTTCTTATACAGCAGCTTCTATTTTACACATGGTAATGTATATATCCCCTTCATGGATCACTGCGTTGTCATAGAAAAGGCTTACATAATTCAATGAAGCTATTAGCCATGCATTGTAGGAACACCAAAGATGGACGGTCATAGTGGAAAGTTCTGACAAAATGTCATCCACCTGAGGAGGGAATGGCAAACCATGCCAGTATACTAGTGATGAGAACCCCATGAACTGTATAAAAATGTGAAAATTTATGACACTGAATAATGAACCCCCAGGTCAGAAGGTGTCCAATATACTAGTGGAGAAGAGCAGAGGACAACTACTAATAGTTCCAGAAAGAATAAACTGTCTGGACAAAAGCAGCAATGATGCTCTTTTCTGAATGCGTCTGGTGATGAAAACAAAATTTGACAAGGTGAAGAGCAGTATTGAATAGGAACATGGAATTTTAGGTCCATGAATCAAGGTAACTTGGATGTGGTCAAGAAGGAGATGGCAAGAGTAAAACTGACATCCTAGAAATCAGTGAACTAAAGTGGAAGAGAATGAGTGAATTTAATTCAGATGAAGATTATGTCTATTACTGTGGGCAAGAATCTCATAGAAGAAATGGAATAGCCCTCATAATCAACAAGGTGTCTGAAATGCAGTATTTGGGTGCCACCTTAAACAATGAAATAATCTCAGTTTGTTTCCTAGGCAAGAATTTAACATCATAGTAAACCAAGTCTATGTCGCAACCACCAAGGCCAAAGAAGCTGAAGTTGATCAGCTGTATTAAGACCTAGGAGACTACAACTAACACATACACACACACACACACACACACAAAGTGTCCTATTCATCATAGGGTGTTGGGATGCAAAAGTAGGAAGTTAAGAAATACCTGATTCAACAGTCAAGTCTGGCCTTGATTACAAAATGAACCAGGGCAAAGGCTAACATAATTCTGCCAAGAAAATGCACTGTTCATAGCAAATGCACTTTTTCAACAACACAGAGATGACTCTACACATGGACATCACCAAATGATCAATACTGAAATCAGTATTCAGTATACACAAAAACTGATTGTATCTTTGTAGTCAAAGACAGGGAAGCTGTATACAGATGGATAAAACAAGACCTGGAGCTAACTGTGGCTCAGATCATCAGCTCATCGTAGCAAAACTCAGATTAAACTAAAGAAAGCAGGTACAACCATTAGGCAAATGAGATATGACTTAAATCAAATCCCTTAAGAATATAGAGTAGCAGTGATGAATACCTTTAACGGATTAGATCTAATAAACAGCTCATGAATAACTATGGACAGAGGTCCACAATTTTTTACAGGAGGCAGCAAACAAAACCATTCCAAAGGGGGGAAAATGCAAGAAGGGAAAGTAGGTGTCTGAGGAGACTTTAAAATTAGCTGAGGAAAGAAAATAAGTGAAAAGCAAGGGAGCAAGGGAAAGATACATCCAACTAAAGGCAGAGTTCCAGAGAATATTGAGAAAGAAAAGGTCTCCTTCAATGAACAATACAAAGATATAGAGGAAAACAAGAAGGTAAGCTAAAGGCAAAAGAGAGAAGGAAAGGTATAACCCTTCAGATGCAGAGTTCCAAAAAATAACAAAAAGAGGTAAGAAAGTCTTCCTCAGGGACCAGTGCAAATAAATAGAGGGGAAAAAAAAAAAAAAAGAAGAAGGAAAGACTGGAGATTCCCTTCAAGAAAATAAGAGATGCCAAAGGAACATTTCATGTAAAGATGGGCACAATAAAGGACAAAAATGGTAGGGACATAACAGAAGCAGGGGATACAAAGAAGAGGTGGCAAGAATACACAGAAGAAACATACAAAAAAGATCTTCATGGCTCAGATAATCACAGTGGTGTGATTGCCCACCTAGAGCCAGACATCCTGAAATATGAAGTCAAGTAGGCCTTAGGAAGCATCACTACAGAAAAAGTTAGTGGAGGTCATGGAATTCCAGTTGAGCTATCTCAAGTCCTAAAAGATGATGCTGTGAAAGTGCTGCACTCAATATGCCAGCAAATCTGGAAAACTCCACAGTGGCCAACGGACTGGAAAGTTTGAGTTTTCATTTCAATTTCAAAGAAAGTACAAGTTACAGCACACTTGCACTCATATCAAACACCAGCAAAGTAATGTTCAAAATTCTCCAAGCCAGGTTTCAATAGTACGTGAACTGTGAAATTCCAGATGTTCAAATTGGATTTAGAAAAGCAGAGGAACCAGAGATCAAATTGCCACCATCCATTGGATAATCACAAAGAAGAAAGTTCCAGAAAAAAAAAAAACAATTCTACATTTTATTTGTTGACTATGCAAAATCCTTTGACTGAGTTGATCACAACAGATTGTGGAAAATTCTTAAAGAGATGAGATTACCAAACCACCTGACCTACCTCTTGAAACATCTGTATGCATGTCAAGAAGCAACAGTTAGAAACGGACATGAACAACAGACTGGTTCCAAATAGGAAAAGGAGTATGTCAAGGCTGTATATTGTCACTCTACTTATTTAACTTATATGCAGGGTACATCATGAGAAGTGCTTGGCTGGATGAAGAATAAATTGGAATCAAGATTGCTGGGGAAAATATCAATAACCTCAGATACACAAATGACCCCACTCTTATGGCAGAAAGTGAAGAGCTAAAGGGCCTCTTGATGAAAGTGAAAGGGGAGAGTGAAAACGTTGGCTTAATACTCAACAATCAGAAACCTAAGGTCATGGCATCCAGTCCCATCACTTCATGGCAAATAGTTAAGGAAACCATGGAAACAGTGACAGATTTTATTTTGGGGGCTCCAAAGTCACTTCAGAGGGTGACTGCAGCCATGAAATTAAAAGACATTTGTTCCTTAGAAGAAAATCTATGACCAACTTAAACAGCATACTAAAAAGCAGAGATATTACTTTGCCAACAAAGGTCCGTTTAGTCAAGGCTATGGTTTTTAAGAAAGTTGAGCACCAAAGAATTGATGCCTTTGATCTGTGGTGTTAGAAAAGACTCTTGAGATTCCATTGAACTGCAAGGAGATCCAAAGAGTCCATCCCAAAGGAAATCAGTCCTGAATATTCATTGGAAGGACTGAAGATGAAGCTGAAACTCCAATACTTTGGCCACCTTATGCGAAGAACTGACTTATTGGAAAAGACCCTGATGCTGGTAAGATTGAAGGCGGGAGGAGAAGAGGATGCCAGAGGATGAGATGGTTGGATGGTATCACTGACTGGATGGACATGAGTTTGAGTAAGCTCCAGGAGTTGGTGATGGACAGGGAAGCCTGGCATGCTGCAGTCCATAGGATCGCAGAGTTGGACACTACTAAGTGATTGAACTGAACTGACAGATCTCTTCAAGAAAATTGGAAATGTCAAAGGAATATTTCATTCCAAGATGAGCACAATAAAAGGCAGAAATAGTACAGACATAATAAAAGCAGAAGATATGAAGAAGAGATAGAAAGAATACACAGAACTGTATGAAAATGATCTTAATGACCCAGATAACCATGATGGTGTCATCTCTCATTCAGAGCTAAACATTCTGGAGTGTGAAATCAAGGGGCCTTTAGGAAGCAGTGCTGCCAATAAAACTAGTGGAAATGATGGAATTGCAGCAGATCTATTTAAAATCCTTAAGGTAATGCTATAAAAGAGCTTCACTCAATGTGTCAGCAAATTTGGAAAACCCATCAGTGGCCACAGGACAGGAAATGTCAGTCCTCATCTCAATTTCCAAGTAGGGCCGAGCCAAAGATTATTCAAACCACCATACAATTTCACTCAGCTCCCATGCTAGTAAGGATATGCTCAAAATCCTCCAAGCTAGGCTTCAGCATTATGTGAACCAAAAACATCGAGATGTACAATTTTGTTTTAGAAAAGACAGCTGAATGAGAGATCAAACTGTCAACACTTGCTGGATCATAAAGAAAGCAAGGGATTTCCAGAAAAATATCTACCTCTGTTTCATTGGCGACACTAATGCCTTTGACTGTGTGGATTATAACAAGCTGTGGAAAACTCAGTGCTATCCTCTCAGTTCATCCCACCCTCACCTTGACCATACAAGTTTGTACTCTATACCTGTGTCTGTATTTCTGCCCTACAAATATGCTTATCAGTACCATTTTTCTAGATTCTATATATATGCATTAATATTTGATACTTGTTTTTCTCTTTCTGACTTACTTCACTCTCTACAATAGACATTTCATTTACCCACCTAACTGAAAGTGACTCAATTTTGTTCTTTCTTATGGCTGAATAATATTCCATTGAATATATGTATCACAACTTCATTATCCATTCACCTGATGATGGACATCAATGTTGTTTCCAAGTCCAGACTATTGTAAACTGTGTTGTAATGAACATTGGGTCACATGTGTCTTTTTGAATTATTGTTTCCTCTGGATGTAGGCCCAGTAGTAGGATTGGTAGGTCATATATTACATTTATTCCTATATCTAAAAAGAAACCTCTATGCTGTTTTTTATAATGCTCATACTACTTTTCATTCCCACCAACGGTGCAAGAGGGTTCCCTTTGGTCCACATGCTCTCCAGCACTTATTGTTAGTACATTCCTTTGATGACGGCCATTCTGAAGAGTGTGAGGTGATATCTCATTGTAGTTATGATTTGCATTTCTGTAATAACTAGCAATGTTGATCATCTTTAAAGGTATTTGTTGGTCATTTATATTTCATCTTTTAAAAATGTTCATTTAGGTCTTCTTTCTATTTTTTGATTGGATTATTTGTTTTTCTGATATTGAGCTGCATGTGTTGCTAGTATATTTTGGAGATTAATCATTTGTCAGTTGCTTAATTTGTAATTATTTTCCTTCACTTTGAGAGATATCCCTTCACTTTGTTTATTTCTTTTCCTATGTTAGTTTCCAATTTTGTTGTTGTTGTTTCTATTTCTATTACCCTA
The DNA here is from genome assembly GCF_032405125.1 of Capricornis sumatraensis. Lineage (NCBI taxonomy): Eukaryota > Metazoa > Chordata > Mammalia > Artiodactyla > Bovidae > Capricornis > Capricornis sumatraensis. Next base: position 52,253,308 of record NC_091076.1, read on the forward strand.
GGAGGTGAATCAAAGAGGAACATGTAGGGATTTACATCAAAAAGTATTCTGACTATGTTTTCCTCTATGAGTTTTACAGTTTCTGAATTTACATTTAGGTGTTAAATCCATTTTGAGTTTAAGTATGGTGTCAGAAAGTGTTCTAATTTAATTCTTTTACATGTAGCTGTCCAGTTTTCTCATCACCACTCATTGGAAAGGACTCTGATGCTGGGAGGGATTGGGGACAGGAGGAAAAGGGGACGACAGAGAATGAGATGTCTGGATGGCATCACTGACATGATGGATGTGAGTTTAAGTGAACTCCAGAGATGGTGATTCACAGGAAGGCCTGGTGTGCTTCAATTCATGGGGTCACAAAGAGTCGGACACGACTGAGCGACTGAACTGAACTGAACTTATTGAAAAAGTTATCTTTTCTCCATTTTATATTCTTGCCTCCTTTGTCAAAGTTGAGGTGCCTATATGTGCATGGGTTAATCTCTCGGCTTTCTGTCTTGTTATATTGATTTATATTTTTCTTTCTGTGTCAGTACCATAGCTTATTGATGACTATAGCTTTGTAGTTTAGTCACAAGTCAGGAAGATTGATTCCTTCAGTGCTGTTATTCTTTCTCAAGGTTATGTTCTTTGTGTTCGCATACAAATTGAAATTTTCCCCCTAGTTCTGTGAAACTGTCATTGGTAATTTGATAGAGATACATTTTGCATTTTTGTTGTTGCATTTTTTTTTTAAATTTTGATGTTTATCCCTTACTGTTTATTTTTGTCTTTTCATCTTTGTACTAATTTATTGATCCACAGCTTCTACTCTATGTTTGCCTTTACTAGTGGGATTTTCCCCTTTCCTTTAAATTCTTATTTCTTGTTTTAATTTTTTCATTTTCACTTCAACATGTCTTACATGTTTTGTAAGTTTGATTTAGAAATGATTAATTCTTTTAATCTTTGTCTGAGTTGTTATTGTTTTTTTAAACTTTCCTTCAATTATGAATGATAACCTTTTTGGGTAGGTTGAAAATTTATCCATTTCAGTACTTGAAATATATTATGCCACTCCTTTTTGGACTTCAAAACTTCTGTCAAAATTTGGCTGATAATTTTATGTGGTTCATTTGCATGACAGTCTTTGATTTTCTCTTTATCCTTAGTTTTTGAAATTTTAATTATGCTATGTCTTGGTCTGTGTCTCTTTGAGGTCACCTTGCTTAAGAGTTCCTCCTGGATCTAAAATACTGTATCTCTCCTCAGCTTCAGGATGTTTCAAAAATAATTTTATTAAATTTATTTTGACTCATCTTTCTTCTCCAAAGTGTAAAATGTGAATGTTAATATGCTTAATGCTTTTCCAAAGGGTCCTTGAACTTCTCTCACTTGAAAAACATTTTTTTTTTCTGCTGTTCTAATATGGTAATTTCCATTATTCTTTCTTTCAAAATATTTATGCACTCTTTTATATGACTTAGTCTGGAGCTAACTGTAGTTTTTTTGTGTGTGTTGTTGTTCCACTTATTGTATTCTTCAGCTCTAAGTTGTTCTTTGGTACATTTTGTAGTTCTTATTATCTTGTTCAAATTCTCATGGCTCTCATCAATTTTCCTCCAAGACTTTTAGCATTCTTATCATTTTTGAATACTTATTGCTTATAGTCTTTTGAGATCTTTAGCTTGTAAATTATTTTTCTGTGTTTTATTCATTTTTTTTTCCTCTTGCATCTTCCTTATTATTGCTTCACTCGGGGAAAAAAAAAAAAATTCTCCTGTGTTCTCATTTTGATTACCTTCCTCTCTGTCAACTGGAAAATACACACAACCTAACAGTTGAGAGTTATGTTCCATTTGGTGGAAATTTTTAAGACTTCAAGCCAGGGAGACAGCATCATAAGTAACCTTGAGAGAGCCACTTTGAGGAGGTGGTGGTAGGGGCCACATTTAATAGAAATTTTGCAACATAAAGCAGGTGTTTTGAAAATCAAAATATTATTTTTAACATATTTTAAATTTTTATTTTAGTTTTACTTTTAATTATTTAACTTCATTGGTCTTAATTGTCCTGCAGCATATGGGACCTTAGTTCCCCAACCAGGGATCACACCCATGTCTCTTGTATTGGAAGGCAGATTCTTAATCACCAGACCACCAGGGAAGTCCAAAAGTGTACTGTTAATTGAAGAAAACCAGATAACCTGAGCTAAGGAATTTAGTTTTTTTTTTTTTTTTTTTTAATCTATGGGAAGATGAAAGAGTCTAGGCCCCCTGAAATCATTCTTTTAATATGCATCTGGGCTATCTAGGGCCAGTTTCCAGTATTTTCACATCCTAAGTTTCCTTTCCTCAGGACTAACCATAAGGAGTGGCTACAGTCTGATGGATGGTAAATGGCAGGTATTCTCTTTCTGAGTCCACTCAAGGTTCACTGGCTCATATTGGAGGGCTGCAATCACTGATGAGTGTTACACCCTCCTGTACTGATATGACAGGAAATATTCCATTTTCAAGTTCCTCCTCTTGGCAGGAAATTTGACCAATATTTAAGAGACAGTTTATGACCAATTTTTGTTCCACAACACTAGAAGTATCATCCCAGATGAGGCTAAAGTTCCTGTTGGTATGACACTACAGGTGCTAATTTCCAGATTAGAACTTGTTGGTAGATTGAAAGATTCTCTGTATCCTAACTTACTAATCTATTATGATCCATAAAGGGTTTTCACTTGTTGTAACTTACCATATCTAGAGTTTCACTAATGCAATCATTGATCACATACAGAATTATATACCTGATCGACTGCTACAAGTTACCTAGTCACCATTACATTTGTTGGAGGCCTGGTTACACACTGGGTACTGTAAGAGAAAATTGTTTTATGAATTATGTAGCTATTAATAGTAGCATTGACAAAATTATAATGTAGCAGCAATACAAACCACAAGCAATTTGGAAACAGAAAAAATATATATACTGATTAATATAACTAGTCATCATTCAGTTGTAATAAAACATCAATCCCACATGAGAGCCAGCTGGAGAAGCCAAATTCTGGCAGGTTCAGGTAGAGAGAAAAAGATAAATGTTTTATCTTTGTCCTTGTCTTTATCTGTTCTACAAAGGTATATTTTACCACTTTCTTGTAGGTCACAGCATTAGAGAAAAGGATTACTGGAAAACAAAGATTCAAGCTAGTATATTTTCCAAAGTCATAAAAGTTACAAATTGTATTTCTCATTTAATTCTGTTCCATATAACTGATTTCTGTTGATCTGCATGAAGTAATCAGGTTTTCCATTAGAATTTGAAACACACTTCCATTTGTTACATACTTCAGAGGTATTACCTAAAGTCTATCAGAAATTTACATTAAAAAAATACATTTTATGAGTTTTCTTAAAAATATTCATTTTGTAAAAGGAATGTAAAATTTTGATTGTCTCTAAAGGAGAAACTTTAACATAGCATGGTAAAAGATTTGAGTAACAAAGGAATTATCAGGAAACTTGAATATTTTTGCGACATATAACATTTTGGGGTAATAACTACAATTATGATTGATAGCATATCAGATGTTAGGGATTCAAAAGAATTTTAAAATATCTATATGAATGTCATTTATCAATACATTATAACTCAAAGTTCACCTCCAATCACTTAATAATGTTTCTGATTTAAAAATACCAAATAAACTTAGTTTAATATTCTTCTCTGAGATGTGTTTTAAAAGAATTTTTTTTTTTAAGGAAACTTCCCAAATATCAAACAAAACATGATCATAGGTCACTAAAAAAATTACAGATTCATTTAAATAAGTCATAAAACACATAAAAGAAAACAAATAGAAATCACTTAAGGGCACAAAAATTCACAAAATCTGTGATCAAAAAGGAGAAATTTACCAGAAAGTTGTTCTGAGTTTAATTTCTTTAAATGTCAGTGCTGAAAAAAAAAAAAAAAAAAAGAGTTCTTTATAAATTCAGTTTTGATTATACTTTCTATAGGTAGAAATAACTTAAATGTCTAAAGTGCATACAGACAGAAATAGGCAAAATTAGAAATCTCTTGGCTTCATTGAAAAACAAATTTAATTATGCATCAGGTATTACAATATATACTTCAGTTCAGTTCAATTCAGTTGCTCAGTCATGTCCGACTCTGCAATCCCATGGTCTGCAGCAAGCCAGGCCTCCCTAGCCATCACCAACTCCCAGAATTTACTGAAACTCATGTCCATTGAGTCGGTGATGCCATCCAACCATCTCAACCTCTGTCAGCCTGTTTTCCTCCTGCCTTCAATCATTCCCAGCATCAGGATCTATTTCCAATGAGCCAGTTCATATTAGGTGGCCAAAGTATTGGAGTTTCAGCTTTGGCATTAGACTTTCCAGTGAATATTCAGGACTGATTTCCTTTAGGATGGACTGGTTGGTTCTCCTTGCAGTCCAAGGGACTCTCAAGAGTTTTATCCAACACCACAGTTCAAGAGCATCAATACTTTACTGCTCAGCTTTCTTTATAGACCAACTCTCATATCCAAACATGACTACTGGAAAACCCATAGCTTTGACTAGCCGAACTTTGTTGGCAAAGTAATGTCTCTGTTTTTTAATATGCTGTCTAGGTTGGTCTTTTCTTCTAAGAAGCAAGCATATTTTAATTTCATGGCTGCAGCACAATCTGGGGTGATTTTGGAGCCCCCCAAAATAGTCTGTCACTGTTTCCCCATCTATTTGTCATGAAGTGATAGGACCAGATTCCATGATCATATTTTTCTGAACGTTGAGTTTTAAGCCAAGTTTTTCACTCTTCTTATTCACTTTCATCAAGAGGCTCTTTAGATCTTCTTCGCTTTCTGTCATAAGTGTGGTGTCATCTGCATATCTGAGGTTATTGCTATTTCTTCCAGCAATCTTAATTTCAGCTTTTGCATCATCCAGTCCAGTATTTCTCATGGTGTACTCTGCATAGAAGTTAAATAAGCGGGGTGAAAATATACAGCCTTAATGAACTTCTTTATCAGTTTGGAATCAGACTGTTGTTCCATGTCCAGTTCTAACTGTTGCTCCTTGACCTGCATACAGATTTCTGAGGAGGCATGTCAGGTGGTCTGGTGGACTACATTAAAGCTGTTTTCTCAGAGTACTAAAGCTTATTACCTGTACAGTTTGATTAAGTGAACATTTTCAGAGGTTTGAATTTTATTTTATTTTTAGTAGTATTATGGTTTGTTATAAAACTTGAAATTAGAGCAGACTAATTAAGAGTACAGACTTTGGATTTTAAACTTCCACTTTGACATCTTTTCCCTTGTTTTCAGGTCTTACCTGATTGAGCTAATTATGATCCACCTCAGATTTGCTTTTAGTTCCCCCCAAAAAAACATATGTATCACCTAAAAGATACCAAAATATTTTATCAGTTTCATGGTTTTAACTAAACTGAGATTTGCTTTATGCATTTCATATTCTAGAATTTTAGAGTTTATTGTATGATGCCATCGAAGGTTTGTATAAATTATTCAGCAAAGACCTTCTTTATCAGTTTACAAATTAAGCCCAAAGAAAAATCATTACTATTATTATTATTATGTAGCCCTTGAATGTTCAGTTCAGTTCAGTTCAGCCACTCAGTTGTGTCCGACTCTTTGTGATGCCATGATTGGCAGCACGCCAGGCCTCCCTGTCCATCACCAACTCCCAGAGTCTACTCAGACTCATGTGCATCGAGTGGGTGATGACATCCAGCCATCTCATCCTCTGTTGTCCCCTTCTCCTCCTGCCCCCAATCTCTCCCAGCATCAGAGTCATTTCCAATGAGTCAACTCTTCTCATGAGGTAGCCAAAGTACTGGAGTTTCAGCTTTATCATCATTTCTTCCAAAGAATACCCAGGACTGATCTCTTTTAGAATGAACTGGTTGGATCTCCTTGCAGTCCAAGGGACTCTCAAGAGTCTTCTCCATCACCACAGTTCGAAAGCATCAATTCTTCGGCACTCAGCTTTCTTCACAGTCCAACTCTGACATCCATACATGACCACTGGAAAAACCATAGCTTTGACTAAACGGACATTTGTTGGCAAAGTAATGTCTCTGCTTTTTAATATGTTATCTAGGTTGATCATAACTTTCCTTCCAAGGAGTAAGCGTCTTTTAACTTCATGGCTGCAATCACCACCTGCAGTGATTTTGGAGCCCCAAAAAATAAAGTCTGACAGTGTTTCCAATGTTTCCCCGTCTCTTTCCCATGAAGTGATGGGACTGGATGCTATGATCTTAGTTTTCTGAATGTTGAGCTTAAGCCAATTTTTTCACTCTCCTCTTTCACTTTCATCAAGAGGCTCTAAAGAGCCTCTTCACTTTGTTAGTTCTGACAAATAAGAAAAATGCACAATGTGAGCATTGTGCATGAAGTTTAATTTGGGGCAATATGAGGACTGCAACCCTGGAGACAGCAACTCAAATAGGTCTCAGAAACTGCTCCCAATACATGGGAGTGAGGTGTGGAGGGGAAGGACAGTATATATGTGATTTTGGTTAAGGGGGATTACATGCAATCAAGCACATATTTTATTGTAGAAAATTTCTTCTGATCTCATGAAATTTCAGCTAGTCATGAGAAACAATCATTACCATGAAGGATTTTAGTATTTTATTAGATATGAAGAGATACAAAAATTGGGTTTATAAAATCATCTCCTGAGAACATTAACTATCTGAAAACCTGTTTTGCCAGTTCTCCAGGAGCACAGTATGCCTAATTTATGCTCTCATTTTTGCAGCACCTCTCTCGAGGGGTATTGGAAGTCAACAGCTGCAGGAGCACATGATTAAATCCTTGTGGAGTTAGATGGCAAGCATACACTCATGAGAAGTGCCAATTTGTGATTGACAAGGTGGCCCGCTTATGGTCATAAATTCTGCTATATTTTTGGAAGCATTTCATGCTCACTTCATCCCACATTGATAGGAAGGCTCATTTCCTGGTCTTGTGAAGATTTCACAACTGACCACTCAATGTGCAGTTACTCGAATAGTTCTTATTGACAGTAATCAAAAAGCTCTGAACTAACCTGTTTACTTAAACTGTTATAGTTAAAGAAAAATTCCCTTTTGTTGCATATTCCCATATCTAGAGTTATATTATTGTAATCATTGATCACATACAGTACTGTATATTTGATCATCTCTTTCGATTTGCCTAGTCATTATTATCTTCATTGGAGTTTCAGTCACACATTTGGTAAAACATAAAGCAGTAATTAAATAGAACAGGCAAAATACAAATTAACATAGCTAGCAATATTATTAGGGGGAGGCAATGGCACCCCACTCCAGTACTCTTGCCTGGAAAATCCCATGGGTGGAGGAGCCTGATAGGCTGCAATCCATGGGGTCCCTAAGAGTCGGACACGACTGAGCGACTTGACGTTCACTTTTTACTTTCATGCATTGGAGAAGGAAATGGCAACCCACTCCAGTGTTCTTGCCTGGAGAATCCCAGGGACAGGGGAGCCTGGTGGGCCGCCATCTCTGGGGTTGCAGAGTCGAACACGACTGAAGCGACTTAACAGCAGCAGCAACTGTCCATAAGACTCCCAGTCCAGTTTTATAGTGTTACCAGGCTGGCTATCCTTAGTATAATTTATCTGTTTCCAAGATAAAGGGGGGCCTAAAATCTTAAATGACCACATCTTATGTTAATCACTCACTATTCTTGGATGTTTTATTTCTTGGCTGAATTTTTGCTTGTTGCTCTGATTGAGCCTGAGTAATTTAGTTGAAAATTCACATTATGGCCATGGCCAGAAGAGGAATTATTAATTGGCCAGGTGAGAGAATCCCATTTAGTTATATTAAGAGTAGCCTGAAAAGGAGTGAACTTTCTTCTAAGTTTTTTTTTTTTTTTAATGCTATTCAATTAGAGTCTGGAAGTGCAGAAATCCATGGTAATATAGAAGTATTAGACATAGGCAGTTGGCCACAACCCCACAATTGGATTGATTAAAATAAATAAATAAATAAATAACTAGCTTAAGATCACCAGGCTCCCTTGTCCCTGGAATTCTCCAGGCAAGAAACTGGAGTTGGTTGCCATTTCCTTCTCCAATGCATGAAAGTGAAAACTGAAAGGAAAGTAACTCAGTTGTGTCCAACTCTTCTCGACCCCATTGACTGCAGCCTACCAGGCTCCTCCATCCACGGGGTTTTCCAGGCAAGAGTATTGGAGTGGGATGCCATCACCTTCTCCAAAGAAGTCAATAAAACACTATAAATGATCATACAAATCAGGTCCAGCATCTTTGGTAAGTTGTCTACTTCTGATGTCATCTTCTTTCCTCCAACTAGTGTAGATAAAGTTTCCTATGTTTGAGCATCATTTTAAGGTGGGTTTGAGGTCTGCCATCTTCTCTCTAGACAAGTCCATTGTAGGGCCTTTAGAAGTGGGAAGTAATCCAAGAGTCAATTTCCTTTCAGTTTAACTTAACCAGAAGCTTGCAACATCTGGAGGGAACAGATGGAAAAAGATAAGTGCTTCAATTCTCCTTACAAAAATATAATTCACCAAATTAAGGTTCCCTGGTGCTTCAGATGGTAAAGAATCCACCTGCAATGCAGGAGACCTAGGTTCAATTCCTGGGTTGGAGAGATTCCCTGGAGGAAGGCGTGGCAACTCATCCCAGTATTCTTGCCTGGGAAATCCCATGGACAGAGGAGTTGGGTTGCCTACAGCTTATGGGATCACAAAGAGTCATTATGACTGAGTGACTAACACAAACGTAATTAATTTGAGGGTAAGGTTTCCTTACAGTTATAAAGTGAAGTGAAGTCACTCAGTCGTGTCCAACTCTTTGTGATCCCATGGACTGTAGCCTACCAGGAGTGGGATGCCATTTCCTTCTCCAGGGGATTTTCCTGACCCAGGGATCGAACCCAGGTCTCCAGGATTGCAGGCAGATGCTTTAACATCTGAGCCACCAGAGAAGCCAGATTCAAACCAGCTATTTTTTGGACAAAACCCATAAAATTTATGAGCATATTCACAAGTTCATTCAGTCCTTCTGCTAATCGCTGCAAAGCCATTGAGATTATAAAATTTCTAGGTAGGTTGATAAGAAGTCCAGGGTCCCAAAGGAGGAGATAGTGGTCTCGAGTTCTCAAGGAGGAGAAAACTATATATATATATATTTTTTCTTTAATCCCAGAGCTGAGTTCAGTTCAGTTCAGTCACTCAGTCACATCTGACTCTTTGCGACCCCATGAATCGCAGCATGCCAGGCCTCCCTGTCCATCACCAATTACCGGAGTTCACTCAGACTCATGTCCATCGTGTCAGTGATGCCATCCAGCTATCTCATCCTCTGTCGTCCCCTTCTCCTCCTGCCCCCAATCCCTCCCAGCATCAGAGTCTTTTCCAATGAGTCATCTCTTCTTGTGAGGTGGCCAAAGTACCAGAGGTGATGGTGGCACAACAAAACAACTCATCTTGCTTAAGGATATATTTTTCCTTAAACTCTGTACCAAGCATTATATAACAAAATTATATCCTGTTTGAAGACATGTTTCTCCTTCTTGAAAACCTTCTGAATAATCCTGTCGTCTTAAAAGGTAAACTGTGGGAATGTGTCTGGTAAGATCTTTGTATTGTTAGCTTTATTCCTGTTATCTTAAAATGTACATTGTGGGAGTGGGTCTGCTAAAACCTTTACAAACTTGAGACATTCTTCTGAATAACTGTCATACCAGTTGAAAAACTGTATATCTTCCTTGCTAAGACTAGCAAGGGTGGTATTCTCTGTCCCTCTTCTGATGTCTTTATCAGAAGCTTTCTCTGACCCATTTTATACTTTAATAAAACTCTGCTACACAAAAGCTCTTGAGTGATCAAGGATGGTCCCTGGTCCCAAAGCTAAATCTTCTTCTTCAAAGATCATGAATCCTACATTGTTCAGCTTAAGCTATCACCATCAGATTTTCTCTTTAGAATCGTTTAATTTCTTACCCATTTCAGGTTTATGGTCAAAAAGTCAGAAATTAGATTTCATCCAAAAATCCTTTCTATAAATCTTGAAGAGGAAGCATTTTTGCAAAACCATCAGAATGAAACTATATTACAAAATTGAAAGATAGAAACCATATGATAACTTTAATGCATGTAGAAAAGGCTTTCAACAAAATTTAGCACTCCTTTATGATTGGAGTGCTAAATAAAAAAATCTTTAAGAAACGGGCATAGAAAGAACTTACATTAACATAATAAAGGTCATCTACAAGAAACCTATAGCAAACATTCTCAGTGAAGAGAAACTGAATGCATTCTCTCTAAGACCAGAAACAAGAAAAATGTTTTTCTTTTGTCACTAAAGGATACAAAATCAATACAGCAATCAGAGAAGAAAAAGAAATAAAAGGAATCTTGAACAGAAAGGAAGAAGTAAAACTTTCAATATTTGCATTTGACTTAATGTTGTACATAGAAAACCCTAAAAATACTCTCAGAAAATTACAAGAGCTAATCAGTGAATTTAGTAAAGTCATGGAAGGATACAGAATCAATACACAGGGATCACTTGCATTCCTATGTACTAACAATGAAAAAGAGAAATTAAGGAATCAATTTCACTTACATTGCAATAAAAAAAGAATAAAACACCCAGGAATAAACCTAGCTAAGAAGACAAAAGAGCTGTATACAGATAACAATAAGACAGTGATGAAAGAAATCACAGACAATATAAAGAGATGGAGGGATATTCCATGCTCTTAGACTGGGAGAATTGATATTCTGAAAATATCTGTACTACTGAACATAATCTATAGATTCAATGCAATCCCTATTAAATTACCAATGGCATTTTCCACAGAATTAGAACAAAAAAAATTCACAATTTGTATAGAAAGCCAAAAGTCCCTGAATAGCTGATGCAAACTTGAGTAAGAAGAATGGGGCTGGAGGAATTAAGTTACCTGATTTCAGACTATATATACTACAAAGCTACACTCATCAAGACAGTATGGTACTGGCACAGAAACAGAGGTTTAGACCAATGGAACATGATAGAAAATCCAGAGATATACTGATGTACCTAGGAGCGCCTTATCTTTGACAAAGGTGGGAAGAATATACAATGGGAAAAATTAGTCTCTTTAAGAAGTGGTGCTAGAAGAACTGGAAAACTACATTTGAAAGAATGAAATTTGAAATTTTCCCAACATGATACACAAAGATAAACTTAAAATTCATTAAAGACCTAAATGTAAGACCAGGAACTATAAAACTCTTAGAAGAAAATAGGCAGAATACTGTATGACAAAAATCATAGCAAGATCGTTTATGGCCCATCTCCTAGAATAATGGAAATAAAAACAAAAGTATGTAAGTGGGCCCTAATTAAACTCAAAAGTTTTTGTATAGCAAAGGAAACTGTAGACTAGGTGAAAAGACAACCCTTAGAATGAGAGAAAATATTAGCAAATCAAACAGCTGACAAAGGTTAAATCTCCAAAATATAAAAGCAGCTCATATAACTTAATACCACGAAAAAAAGAATTAAAATGTGGGCAAAAGACATAAACAGACATTTCTCCAAAGAAGACATATGGATGGCTAGTAAGCACTAAGAGATTCTAAAGATTACCCATTATTAAAGAAATGAAAGTCAAAACTACAATTTGATATAATCTCACACTAGTTGAAATGGCCATCATCAAAAATCCACAAACAACAAGTTCTAAAGAGGGTGTGGAGAAAAGGGTACCACCTTACATGGCTGGTGGGAATTTAAACTGATGTATTCATTATGGAAGGTAGTATGGATATTTCTTAAAACTAGGAATAAAACCACCGTACAATCCAGTAATACCAGTTCAAGGCATATACCATGAAGAAACCAAAACTGAAAGAGATACATGTACCCTAATGTTCATTCAAGAACTATTTACAATAGCAAAGACATGGAAGCAACCTAGATATCCATCTACAGCTGAATGGATAAAGAAGTTGTGGTACATATATACAAGGGAATACTATTCAGCCATAAGAAGGAATGCATTTGAGTCAGTTCTAAAGAGGCAGATGAACCTAGAGCCTATTATATAGAGTGATGTAACTCAGAAAGAAAAAAACAAATATCATATATTAATACCTATATGTGGAATCTAGAAAGATTGTGTTGATGTACCTATTCACTGAGAACCAACGGAGAAATAGACAAGAACAGACTAATGGACAAAGTGGGTGGGGAGAGCAGGGTGAGGGTGAGATGAATGGAGACAGTATCATGGAAACATATACAATAACATATGTAAATGGACAGCCAATGGAAATATGCTGTATGACTCAGGAAATTCATATTAGTGCTCTGTAATAACCTAGAATATAAGAGTGAAGAATAGCCTTCAGTATTCTTGCCTTGAGTACCCCATGAAGAGTATGAAAAGGCAAAATGAGAGGATACTGAAAGGGGAACTCCCCAGGTCAGTAGGTGTCCAATATGCTACTGGAGATCAGTGGAGAAATAACTCCAGAAAGAATGAAGGGATGGAGCCAAAGCAAAAACAATACCTAGTTGTGGATGTGACTGGTGATATAAGTAAGATCCGATGCTGTAAAGAGCAATATTGCATAGGAAACTGGAATGTCAGGTCCATGAATCAAGGCAAATTGGAAGTGGTCAAACAGGAGATGGCAAGAGTGAACATCAACAGTCTAGGAATCAGTGTACTAAAATGGACTCAAATGGGTGAATTTAACTCAGATGACCATTATACTTACTACTGTGGGCAAGAATCCCTTAGAAGAAATGGAGTAGCCATCATAGTCAACAAAACAGTTCAAAATGCAGTACTTGGATGCAATCTCAAAAATAGCAGAATTATCTCTGTTCCTTTCCAAGGCAAACCATTCAATATCAAAGTAATCCAAGTCTATGCCCCAACCAGTAACACTGAAGAAGCTGAAGTTGAACTGTTCTATGAAGACCTACCTGACCTTTTAGAACTAACACCCAAAAAAGATGTCCTTTTCATTATAGGGGATTGAATGCAAAAGTAGGAAGTCAAGAAACACCTGGAGTAACAGGCAAATTTGGCCTTGGAATACAGAATGAAGCAGGGCAAAGGCTAATAGAGTTTTGCCAAGAGAACACACTGATCATAGCAAACACCCTCTTCCAACAACAGAAGAGAAGATTTTACCCATGGACATCATCAAATGGTCAACACTGAAACCAGATGGATTATATTCTTTGCAGCCAAAGATGGAGAAGCTCTATACAGTCAGCAAAAACAAGACTGGGAGCTGACTGTGGTTCAGATCATGAACTTATTGCTAAATTCAGACTAAAATTGAAGAAAGTGGAAAAAAAAACACTAGACCATTCTCAAATGACCTAAATCAAATACCTTATGACTATACAGTGGGAGTGAGAAAGAGTTTTAAGGGACTACATTTGATAGAGTGCTTGATGAACTATGGACAGAGGTTTGGGACATTGTACGGGAGACAGGGATCAAGACTATCACCATGGAAAATAAATGCAAAAAAGCAAAATGGCTGTCTGGGGATGCCTTCCAAATAGCTGTGAAAAGCAAAGGAGAAAAGGAAAGATATAAGCATCTGAATGCAGAGTTACAAATAACAGCAAGAAGGGATAAGAAAGCCATCCTCAGCGATCAATGGAAAACAATAGAGGAAAGCAACAGAATGGGAAAGACTAGAGATCTCGTCAAGAAAATTAGAGATACCAAGGGAACATTTCATGCAAAGATGGGCTTGATAAAGGACAGAAATGATATGGACCTAAAAAAAGCAGAAGATATTAAGAAGAAATGGCAAGAATACACAGAACGGTACAAAAAAAAAAAAAAAAAAATCTCCATGACCAAGATAAACACAATGGTGTGATCATTCACCTAGATCCAGACCTTAGAAAGCATCACTACGAACAAAGCTAGTGGAGGTGACAGAATTCCAGTTGAGCTATTTCAAATCTTGAAAGATGATGCTGTGAAAGTGCTGCACTCAATATGTCAGCAAATTTGGAAAACTCAGCAGTGGCCACAGGACTGGAAAAGGTCAGTTTTCATTTCAATCTCAACGAAAGGCAATGCCAAAGAATGCTCAAACTACCGCACAATTGCATTCATCTCACATTCTAGTAAAGTAATACTCAAAATTCTCCAAGCCCGACTTCAGCAATACGTGAACCATGAACTTCCTGATGTTCAAGCTGGTTTTAGAAAAGGCAGAGGAACCAAAGATCAGATCTCCAACATCTGCTGGATCATTGAAAAAGCAAGATAGTTCCAGGAAAACATCTATTTCTGCTTTCTTGAATATGCCAAAGCCTTTGACTGCGTGGATCACAATAAACTGTGGAAAATTCTGAAAGAGATGGGAATACCAGACCACTTGACCTGCCTCTTGAGAAACCTGTGTGCAGGTAAGGAAGCAAAAGTTAGAACTGGACATGGAACAACAGACTGGTTCCAAATAGGAAAAGGAGTACGTCAAGGCTGTACATTGTCACCCTGCTTATTTAACTTGTATCCAGAGTACATCATGAGAAACTCTGGACTGGAGGAAGCAAAAGCTGGATTCAAGATTGCCAGGAGACATATCAATAACCTCAAATATGCAGATGACACCACCCTTATGGAAGAAAGTGAAGAGGAACTAAAAAACCTCTTGATGAAAGTGAAAGAGGAGAGTGAAAATGTTGGCTTAAAGCTCAACATTCAGAAAACGAAGACCATGGCATCTGGTCCCATCATTTCATGGAAAATAAATGGGGAAACAGTGGAAACAGTGTCAGACCTTATTTTGGGGGGCTCCAAAATCACTGCAGATGGTGATTGTAACCATGAAATTAAAAGGCGCTTACTCCTTTGAAGGAAAGTTATGACCAACCTAGACAGTATATTCAAAAGCAGAGACTTGACTTTGCCGACTAAGCTCTGTCTAGTCAAGGCTATGGTTTTTCCACTGGTCATGTATGGATGTGAGAGTTGAATTGTGAAGAAAGCTGAGTGCCAAAGAATTGATGCTTTTGAACTGTGGTGTTGGAGAAGACTCTTGAGAGTCCTTTGGACTGCAAGGAGATTTAACCAGTCCATTTTAAAGGGGATCAGTCTGGGTGTTCTTTTAAGGAACGATTCTAAAACTGTAACTCTAGTATTTTGGCCAGCTCATGTGGAGATTTGACTGATTGAAAAAGACTCTGATGCTGGGAGGGACTGGGGGCATGCGGAGAAGGGGATGAGGATGAGATGGCTGGATGGCATCACCTACTGGATGGACATGAATTTGAGTGAACTCTGAGAGTTGGTGATGGACAGGGAGGCCTGGAGTGCTGGGATTCATGCTGTTGCAAAGAGTTGGACACAAGTGAGTGACTGAACTGAACCGAATGAAGCTGAAGTAGATGTTTTCCTGAAATTCCATTGCCTTTTTTTATGATCCAATTGATTTTTGCAATTTGATATCTGGTTCCTCTGCCTTTTCTAAATCCAGCCTGTATATCTGGAAGTTCTCAGTTCATGTACTAGTGAAGCCTAGCTTGAAGGATTTTGAGCATTACCTTGCTAGCATGTGAAATGAGTGAAATTGTGCTGTAGGTTGAACATTGTTTTGCATTGCTCTTCTTTGGTGTTGGAATGAAAACTAACCATACCCAGTCCTGTGGTTATTGTTGAGTTTTCCAAATTTTCTGTCATATTGAGTGCAGCACTTTAACAACATGCTAATTATTAGTTATTTTATTTAAAAAGAAAACGCAAAATTCATCTTCAAACTGAGAGCATTCAAACTTTAATGTGCTAATTTTAATTAAGCTTAATGAAGCTTATAGTAACATAAACAGAAACAGTTTTTCTACTTCAATAGCCAATTCTATCTCTTAGTAGGCATTGTAATAACCCAAGAAAGTACTTTCCTGATGAGAAAATTCAAGTCTGGAACCATAAAATACTGACTATCCCTTCTTTCCCACATACTTTCTTTGCTTACGTTCTTAAACAAACCAACCCCAAAGAGTATGTCTGTAGAAGTACCCACAACCATTAACGATTTTTTTTTTTTTAATAACTGGAGGCTTTGTATTAAGGGAATTTGAGCAGAGGGTCCCCGGGTGGTGATAGTGCTAAAGAACCCAGCTGCTAATGCAGGAGACATAAGCAATATGCCTTCCATCCCTAGGTCAGGAAAATCCCCTGTAGACGGTCATAGCAATTCACTCCAGTATTCTTGTCTGGAGAAGAATCTTGTCTGAATCCCATGGCAGAGGATCCTGTTGGGTTACATTCCATAGAGTCACAAAATTACAGACAGAAGTAAAGTGGCTTAGCATGCACACACAGCCAGAGTATTAGGGAAGGCTGAGTTTAACTGAAGCTTGAGAAAAATTTAGACTCTGGAATGGATGCAGCTATATAGAAGCTAAACCATTTAATTGTATAAAATCAGGGAAAACTTCCTCCCTTTCTTGCCTGTATAATAGTACGCTGTGCTTAGTCACTCAGTCATGTCCAACTCTTTGTGGCCCCATGGACTGTAGCCCACTAGACTGTAGTCCACTCCTCTGTCCATGGGGACTCTTCAGACAAGAATACTTGAGTGGGTTGCTATGCCTTCCTCCTGGGGACTTCCCCAATCTTGGGATTGAACCCAGGTCTCCCACACTGCAGGTGGATTCTTTACCATCTGAGCCACTGGGGAAACCCAAGAATACTAGAGTAGGTTCTCCATGGGCACTTCCCAACCCAGGAATTGAACTGGGGTCTCCTGAATTGCAGGTATATTCTTTACCAGATGAGCTATCCAAGAAGTCCCAAATAATAGTACATCTCTCAACTTTTTCACTGAGGCCTTTCCATGCTGCCATTCTCTGCTTAATTATCTATAAAATGTCTATTAAATATCTGTAACCTCCTAGAAAATGTTAGATGATTTACACACTTTATCTCATTAAATTCTGAAAACAATTTAAAGACAGGGATTATTATCCCTGTGGAACAGAAGCTGCAAAAATAAGGGATAGAAAAATCAAATTACTTGTTCCAAATTACAGCCTAAATAAATCTCTCAGTTAGGTCCTTCAGTTGTCCTTAAAAAAACAAAAGAAAAAAAAATTTCGATTTTTGTTTTTAATATGGATCATTTTTCTTTATTGAATTTTGGTAAAATATTACTTCTGTTTTGTGTGTGTGTGAGTGTGTGTGTGTGTGAGTGTGTGTGTGTGTTTTGACCATGAGACATGTGGGATTTTTAGCTCCATGATGAAGGACTGACTTCACACTCCCTGCATTGAAAGGTAAAATCTTATCCATTGGGCCACCTGGGAAGTTCCTCAGTTGTGTTCTTTAGGTCCAAATTTATTTTCCATTAATTTTTGTTTAAAAAAATAAAATTTTGAAGCATTTCTTAATATGATTTAAAGATCATTGTGTGTAAGTGTAGGTATTTTAAATGAGCCTTGTTTCACATTAGCATTTACAACAGTAATACCTACAGAGAATGAGGTCTTCAGAGTGTTATAATAGGCAATGATTATGTACAGAGAGGTTTATTTTTTTTTTTCTAAAAATACCATTGGTCTTCAAACCGCAAGCATTTTAATTTTTAATGTGCTAATTTTAATTAAGTTCAGTTAATGCTGCTGAGCTTGGTAAACTTAAATGATACCCCCAGAAGCCCTGAAACATCTTTCTTACTTGTCAAACCTGCCTTCTTGTTGAATAGCAACTCAACAGAAATTGCTTACTCTTTGCTCTTTCCAATTCCATGAAATCCGATTTGTAACAGGATCTTTGTACAATAGTTTATCAAAGAGAGAGAGATGAGCTCTGAGGTTATTATCTGAAATAATACAACTGAGTTCTGAATTCTACTTCCTCTAATTAATGACCAGGCTATTTTTGGGCTCCAGAATCACTGCAGATGGTGATTGCAGCCATGAAATTAAAAGACACTTACTCCTTGGAAGGAAAGTTATGATTAACCTAGACAGCATATTAAGAAGCAGAGACATTGCTTTTCCAACAAAGGTCCATCTAGTCAAGGGTATGGTTTTTCCAGTGGTCATGTATGGATGTGAGAGTTGGACTGTGAAGAAAGCTGAGCGCCAAAGAATTGATGCTTTTGAACTGTGGTGTTGGAGAAGACTCATGAGAGTCCCTTGGACTGCAAGGAGATCCAACTAGTCCATCCTACAGGAGATCAATCCTGGGTGCTGAAGCATCAATCCTGATGCTGAAGCTAAAACTCAAATATTTTGGCCTGCTCATGGGAAGAGTTGATTCATTGGAAAAGACTCTGATGTTTGGAGGGATTGGGGGCAGGAGGAAAAGGGGATGACAGAGGATAAGATGGCTGGATGGCATCACCGACTGGATGGACATGAATTTGAGTAATGGGAGTTGGTGATGGACAGGGAGGCCTGGTGTGCTGCGATTCATGGGGTCGCAAAGAGTCGGACACGACTGAGTGACTGAACTGAACTGAACTGAACTGAACTGATACCTCCTTGAGTGTTTTCTCTGACTCATTTTTTCAAAGTGCTGCTTATATCACAATTGTTTCTTCAGGAATAAGTCCCCCCAACCACTCCTACCTGTGAAAAGTAGCATTGAGGGAAGACCTGGAAGTCTAGTATGTAATCCTTCAGACTTTCCATGTTTTGTTTCTCAATTACTGGAAAATGCAAAGCAGATGCCAGCATAGAGTTTTCAAACTCTAAGAGAAAGTGGATATTTTAAATTTAAAGTAGTAGAACCTCTCTGGAAGTGGAAATTTAGAGCTTCCAGATTGAAAAGGCTGGAGAATTCTGAAACTTAAACTCCTAACTTCACTCCTTGGGATAATTCTTGAAACTGACTCAGGCCCTGTAACTAAATTTCTTATGATTTCCAGGCTTCATGCTACTTTGCTCTCAGTGACTCTACTCTGACTGTTCTTCAGGGTTCCATAACTTCTCCTTTCCTGACTGTTTAAGTCAGCTTGAGCTGCTACAACAAACCATGACAGATTGGGCAGTTTAAGCAACAGAATTTCATTTTTCATCATTTCAGAAGCCAAGAAATGCAAAATGAAAGTGATAGTTGTTTTTTTTTCCTGTTGAAATTTCTCTTTCAGACTTGAAGAGGTATGTATGTCTTCTTGCTTTATCCTCATATGGCAGAAAGAGAGAGAGAGATAAATTTTTCTCTTGTGGCTGTTTTTATAAGGGCACTAATCCCATCATGAGTGCTCTACACTCATGACCTAATTACCTCCCAAAAGTCTCCATCTTCAAATACCATTGCATTTGTGCTTAGGGCTTCACCATATGAATTTTGGGACAACAGAAACATTTCCCCCATAGCCTTGACTGTTAACCAGGAGAAAAAAATGCCTGTTCCCACCTTATATCACTCTCTGTATCTGTGGGTTAAAGCCCTTCACACCTTCTCAAGGACTTGACTTTAGGAAGGCTCTATTTCTTTTACATTTTCTGCCAGGAAAATACATTCCTTTTGGTACATAAACATGCTGTTATTTCTTACATCTTTAAGTCCTCCAAACAAAATATAAACAAAACCCTTGACTTCAGTTCTGTTGTTATCTACCTCCTTGCCATCTATACAGCAAAGTTGTTCAAAAAATATTGATATTCACTAGCTCTATTTCTTTGATTTTCTTTTAAAGATACTTATCAGGATTTTATTTCCAGTACTAGTTCAAAGCTGATTTCCCAACTCACCAACTTTTTCTGAATCCTATGATTAGTTCTAGTGCTAATCTTACATGTATTTTGAGCAGAAGTAGTTATGGTGAACCACTTTTAATTTCCTACTTTGCTGGTCTTACTTGGCTTTTAGATGCCACACTTTATTTTCCTACTACATCAACCACATTTGCTGCTTCTTAGTCTCTTTTGCTGTTCTTCCTTTTTATCTACCATAACTTAAAAATTTATCTCCAGCCAAGACTTCTGTCTTAAACTCTAGGCCCAAATAATCAGATGCCTACTTATACATGACATTCAATATTTCTAGTTTAATGTGTCAAAACTGATCTTTGGGAAATCCCTTCTCTGGTACACCAACCTGTTCCATCTACAGTCTTAACCATCACAGTGAGTGGCAAATCCATCCATCAATTGCTCAGTTCAAAAATCTTTATATTGACTTTTCACTTTATTACAAACACTGCATTTAATCCATCAGGCTATTCCATTGGTTTTATCTTCAAAATATATTTAGAAGTCAATTTTTTCTTACATTTTCCTCTGTAACAACCCATGTTAAAATAACCATCATCTTAAACCCAGGTTATTTCAATAGCTACCTAACTATTCTCCCAACTTTGGTTCTTACTTCCATATTTGTTGCTGTTGTTTACTTTCTAAGTGATATCTGACTCTTTGAAAGCACCATGGGCTATAAACTGCCACGTTCCCCTCTCCATGGGATTTTCCAGGCAAGAATACTGGAGTGGGTTTCCCTTTCCTTTTCCCAGCGATCCTTTCAACCCAGGGATCAAATTCCTGTCTCCTGCATTGGTGGGCAGATTCTTTAAAGATGAGCCAACAGGGAAGCCCATTTCTTATTTTACCTTGCTGTATTAGTGTAGTGCCTTGCTTTTTCATAGAAAACAAACAAGCAAACAAAAGCATTTTCTTCAGTCTATTCACAACATTATAGCCAAAGTGACCCTTTTAAAATATAAATGGGATCATGTCCTTTTTTATTCCAAAGCCTATGATTGTACTCCATTTCATTCTTAGTAAAAACAAAGGTCCTTGTATCTTATAGTAGAAGTAAGGGCTACATCACAGTAACTACTATTTCTGATGCAAACAAGTCATTTATCTATTTTTTTTTTAGAGTTGTCAATCTATTTTATTTCATTTTTATTTTTTTAGGTTATTATTGTTTTATTTCATTTAATTTTTTTATTTTTTATTTTTACTATTATGAAAAGTAAAAGTTGGTATAATTTGATAAGCCCTTTAAAATTTTGTAGTGAAAGATAAGGCTTGATAGATTGTTATATAGAAGGCAAAAAAAAAAAAAAAACATTCTTATTACAGTCAATTCAAGATGTCTGCAAACTTGGAAAGCTCAGTACTGGCCACAGGACTGAAAAGGTCAGCATTCATTCCATTCCCAAAGAAGAACAATGACATAGATTGTTCAGACTACTATTACAATTGTTCTAATTTCACAAGCTAGCAAGGTTATGTTCAAAATCCTTCAAGCTAGGTTTCAGCCTTATGTGAGCCAAGAACTTACAGAAGTAAAAGCTGGTTTTAGAAAAGTCAGAGGGACCAAAGTTCAAATTGCCAACATTTGTTGAATCATGGAGAAAGCAAGGGAATTCCGGGGCTGGGGCGGGGGCGGGGGAGGTATTGCTTCATTGACTATGCTAAAGCCTTTCACTGTGTGGGTCATAACAAACTGTAGAAATTTTGTAAAGAGATGGGAGTACCAAACCACCTTATATGTTTCCTGAGAAATCTGTATGTGGGTCAAGAAGCAACAGTCAGAACTAGACATGGAACAAATGATGGGTTCAAAATAGGGAAAGGGGTACAATAGGGCTAAATATTGTCACCTGCTAATTTAACTTCTATTCAGAGTGCATTATGCAAAATGCTTGGCTGGATGAATCCCAAGCTGGAATCAATATTTCAGAAAATAATATCATCGACCTCAGATATGCATATTATACCACTTTAATGGCAGAAAGCAAAGAAGAACTAAAGAGCCTCTTGATAAGAGTAAAAGAAGAGAGTGAAAGTGCTGGCTGAAAATCAACATTCAAAAGTTAAGATCATGGCATCCAGTCCCATGACTTCATGGCAAATAGATGGGGAACAAATGGAACCAGTGACTGATTTTCTTTTCTTGGGCTCCAAAACGAGTGTGGGCTGTGATTGCAGTTATGAAATTAAAAGAGACTTGCTCCTTGGAAGGAAAACTATGACAAATCTAGACAGTGTATTAAAAGGCAGAAACATTACTTTGTTGACACAGATTTTTCCAGTAGGGCTGAGCACTGAAGAACTGATGCTCTCGAATTATGGTACTGAAGAAGACTCTTGAGATTTCCTCAGACTGCAAATAACTCAATACGATCAATCCTAAAGGAAATCAACACTAAATATTCACTGGAAAAACTATTGCTAAAGCTCCATAGTTTGGCCACCTGATGCAAAAATATAACTCACTGGAAAACACCTTGATGCTAGGAAAGATTGAAGGCAAAAAAAGAAGTGGACAGCAGAGGATGAAATGTTTAAATAACATCATTCACTCAATGGTCACGAATCTGAGAAATTCTAGGAGATAGTGGAAGACAGAGGAGCCTGGCATGCTCTGGTCCATGGGATTGCAAATAGACAAAACTTAGTGACTGAACAACAAGAACAACAACCCAAGAAGCAAGTATTAATCATTTGCCATATATGAAAAGACATAGGGATTAAAAAAATGAAGTAATATTCTAGGGGTTTATACATATATATAGCCATGTAGATGGATGACAGAAAAAATTATCATATAAGTCAGACCATAACATATACTTTATTTGAGATACAAAATGTTAATGGAACAAAATGTAGGAATATGAGAATGAGTTGAGATTTAAATGGGTTTCCCTGGTGGCTCAGATGGTAAAGAATCCGCCTTCAATGCAGGAGACCTCAGTTCAATTCCTGAGTCAGGAAGTTCCCCTGGAGAAGGGATAGATTACCCATTCCAGTATTCTTGTGCTTCCCCAGTGGCTCAGACTTTAAATTGAGTTCTGAAATTTGGTGAGATTAGCTAGACTGTGATAAATGGTAGGTGTTGGTGCCAAAGCAAGACAGTTGCATGGAAAGGGGTAAAAATTAGAAAGCACGGTCCCAAAAGAATTAAAAAAAAAAAAAACTTTCAAGCATGATACTGTAGCAATGAATATTCAAGATGACTATGAGGTAAAATGCTTAGCTGGAAGACGAGTACTAAGGAGGCAATATCTAAGGATAAATGACCTAGTATTTGAATGAGCTGAAAATTGTTGACACAGGATCTTGAATATCAAACCAAGAAACTTGAGTGTTTCTTTTTCTTTTAGTCAAAAGAGAATTATTAAGTGTTGAAGGAAGGATTCCTCACTTGACTCACAACTTTAGTTTAATTAATTTATTATAATTTATAATAATTTATAGGATAATTTATATAATTTATTATGTAGCATATCTGTCCTCATTACTGTCCAAGATATTTTGATATTTGTAAAATAATTTAGACAACTTGATAAAATACAAATTACAGGGCTTATGTCCGTATGTAATCTGTTAAATCTGGCATGGATTCCACATATCCACATTTATTACAAGCTCATGAGTGAGTATATGGACAGGTAGTGGGCAGACTCAGTTCAGTGAAATACTAATTTATAGCACAAAAATTTGTAGAACACTTATTAAGCTTGTGTTTTCCAATAGAGATGATATTTTATATTTTAGTCAAAGAGTCATCATTAATAATACTAGTCTGTAAAGACAGATACACACACAAACACACATACATACACACACACACACACAATGACATAATCACTTTCATTAGTCAAACCATTCAAAAGCCTGACAGATATTTTGGAACTTTGCTTCGTGTATATGGATTCCAATATTCAAATATATATTAAACTCAACAGTCTTTCTTTATTCCATTAGTGGAATTATTCTTATGACAAAAAGAAATACTGAAAAATTTTGAACTTTACTTTGAAGGTTTTGTTGCTTTTTGTTTTGAATTTGTAATTGTTAATCATAATTGTTAAACTGTTTTTTCATTTGTTGTACATTATTGTAGCAATGAGTAAAAAATAAAATAAATAAAAATTAAAAAAAAATTAAAACAAGTAAGTAAATTTATTAATTATTTTATAGAAATGCACTCTTTGAACCCATTTTCTCCCTATTAGAGAAAGAAAGTACCAATAAATGGCAGAAAGTTTTGAATTTGAATTAAAAGTATTAGCAGGAAATCATTCAAAGGAAAGGAAAGAAAAGATTAAAAGAAAAAAAAAAGTGTATCCAGGAAGGAAAGACTGTGATAAATGATTAGCAAACCTATTTCTTAGTGACTGGATTCAATTTTTTTTAATTTAATTTTTTAAATATTTTTTTCTGTGACCCATTTAAAAAATCTTTATTGAATTTATTACAATAGTGCTTCTGTTTTATGCTTTGGTTTTTTTTTTTTTTTTTTGGGTGTAGGGTCTTAACTCCCCCCTCTTTTTTTTTTTTAATATTTTTATTGAAGGATAATTACTTTACAGAATTTTCTTGTTTTCTGTCCAACCTCAACATGAATCAGCCATAGGTACACATATATCGCTCCCTTTTGAACCTCCCTCCCATCTCCAGATTCATCCCACCCCTCTAGTTTGATACAGAGCCCTTGTTTGAGATTCCTGAGCCATACTGAAAATTCCCATTGGCTATCTATTATACATATGACAATGTAAGTTTCCATGTTACTCATTCCATGCATCTCACCCTCTTCTCCCCCTCCCCATATCCATAAGTCGATTCTCTATGTCTGTTTCTCCATTGCTGCTCTGAAAATAAATTCTTCAGTACCATTTTCCTAGATTCTGTATATATCCATTAGAATACAATAGTTATCTTTCTCTTTCTGACTCACTTCACTCTGTATAATAAGTTCTAGGTTCACCCATCTCATCAGAACTGACTCTAATATGTTCTTTTTTTATGGCTGAGTAAAATTCTATTGTGTATATGTACCACAACTTCTTTATCCATTCATCTTTCAATGGACATCTATGTTGCTTCCATGTTCTAGCTATTGTAAATAGTGCTGCAATGAACAATGGGATATGTGTCTTTTTCAACCCTGGTTTCCTCAGGGTATATGCTTAGAAGGGGGGTTGCTGGGTCATATGGTGGCTTTATTCCTAGTTTTTAAAGGAATCTTCATACCGTCTTCCATAGGGGCTGTATCAATTTACATTCCCACCAACAGTGCACGAGCATTCCCTTTTCTCCACACCCTCTCCAGCATTTATTGCTTGTAGACTTTTTGATGATGGCCATTCTGACTGGTGTGAAGTGATACCTCACTGTGGTTTTGATTTGCATTTCTCTAATAATGAGAGATGTTGAGCATCCTTTCATGTGTTTGTTAGCCACCTGTATGTCTTCTTTGCAGAACTATCTAAGTCTTTTTCCCACTTTTTGATTGGGTTGTTTGTTTTACTGGCATTGAGTCGTATGAGCTCCTTGAATATTTTGGAAATTAATCCTCTGTCAGTTGTTTCATTTGCTATTATTTCTCCCATTCTGAGAGTTGTCTTTTCACCTTGCTTATAGTTTCCTTTGCTATGCAAAGGCTTTTAAATTTAATCAGGTCACACTTGTTTATTTATTTATTTTCGTTACTCTAGGAGTTGGGTCATAGTCTTTTGAGTCTTACTCCACAACCAGAGATCAAACCCACACATTGAATTTGAAGTGAAGTCCCAACCACTGGACTGCTAGGAAGTCCCTAGTGATTGATTTCTAAGTACCACTTTTCACTTTTAGTATCAGGGTTGCTTGGAGGAATTGTTAGTTTCAGGAAATGTGCAGGTTGAGCCTAGAATATTCTTTAGTCCAGAGGAAGAAAATACTCCCAATCAGTTTCTGTCAAAAAGATCTGTGTTCACAGAAGTTGGCTTGAAGGCGATTTGCTGCCCAAATATTGAAAATTACAATAATAGCAATAGATTATAACATAATGAATAAACATATGTCTATGAATCTACAGTAATATATATTCCCCCCCAAAAATAAGAAGAGAATGGATAGAAAGTCTTTCTATATAGAAGAATGACAGCTGTGGTATATTAAAGATTAAATTCTTTGCTATGTTTCCCGTTTAGAGGTGGGCTATTAATCTTGATTGGATCTGTTACTGCTTAAGCAAAAACATGTGGTAGAAGAAATATGGTATCAATTCTGGGTTCAGACTTTAAGAAGGGATGCTTTCATTTCATTATTCTTGAAACTTTAACTTTTGACATGATTATGCTCTTCTTAGAGTCCAACCAACATTTTGTGGGAATCCAAAGCCTCAGTAAGAGAATGAATTTTGAGACACTAGTCAGCAGCTCCACCAGACCTCCCAGAAAACAAATAATATCAATTGCTAGCCATGTGACTGAGCTATCTTGAAAATTCCAGGTCAGTCAAGCATGACTACACCAAATATAATATCATATGCAGCAGAATAACTACCTGGTTTATCCCAATCTATTCACAAAATCATGAGATTTTAAAAAAAAGTTATTTTTAGCTACTCCATTTGAGTGTGGTTTGCAATGCAGCAGTAGATAACCAAAAGAGGGGCTAATACATGTAGAAGGAATATTAGCATAGATAATCACTTCTTTTTAGTTCAGTTCAGTTCAGTTCACTCAGTCATGTCCGACTTTCTAACCCCATGGACTGCAGCATGCAAGGCCTTCCTGTCTATCACAAACTCCTCGAGTTCACTCAAACTCATGTCCATTGAGTCTGTGATGCCATCCAACCATCTCATCCTTTGTCATCCCCTTCTCCTCCCGGCTTCTATCCTTTCCAGCATCAGGGTCTTTTCGAATGATTCAGTTCATTGCATCAGGTGGCCAAAGGATTAGATTTTCAGCTTCAGCATCAGTCCTTCCAATGAATATTCAGGACTGATTTCCTTTAGGATAGACTGGGTAGATCTCCTTGATGTCCAAGGGATTATCAAGAGCCTTCACCAACACCACAGTTCAAAAGCATTAATTCTTCAGTGTTTAGGTATCTTTGTAGTCCAACTCTCATATCCATACATGACTCCTGGAAAAATCATAGCTTTGACTAGGCCCTTTGGCAAAGTAATGTCTCTGACTTTTAATATGCTGTCTAGGTTGGTCATAGCTTTTCGTCCAATAAGCAAGTATATTTTAATTTCATGGCTACAATCACCATCTGCAGTGATTTTGAAGCCTTCCTGCTCCCTTCCCCCCAAAAAAAATTCTTTGGAAGGATTTCTTTGGAAAGAATTATGCTAAAGCTGAAACTCCAATACTTTGGCCACCTCATGCAAAGAGTTGACTCATTGGAAAAGACTCTGATGCTGGGAGGGATTGGGGGCAGGAGGAGAAGGGGACAACAGAGGATGAGATGGCTGGATGGCGTCACTGACTCGATGGACGTGAATCTGAGTGAACTTTGAGAGTTGGTGATGGATAGAGAGGCCTGGCAGGCTGCGATTCATGGGGTCACAGAGTCGGACACGACTGAGGGACTGAACTGAACTTAATACCCCACTCACATGTATGGATAGATCAACTAAACAGAAAATTGACAAGGAAACACAAACTTTAAATGATACAACAGACCAGTTAGACCTAATTGATATCTAAAGGACATTTCACCCCCAAATAATGAATTCACCTTTTTCTCAAGTGCACATGGAACTTTCTCCAGGATAGATCACATTCTGGGCCATAAATCTAGCCTTGGTAAATTCAAAAAAACTGAAATCATTCCAAGCATCTTTTCTGACCTCAATGCAGTAAAATTAGATCTCAATACAGGGGAAAAACTATTAAAAATTCCAACAAATGGAGGCTGAACAACAAACAAATCTCATAAGAAATAAAAAATAAATTGAAATACTCAGAAATGAATGAAAACGAAAGCACAACAACCAAAAACCTGTGGGACACTGTAAAAGCAGTGCTAAGGGGAAAGTTCATAGCAATACAGGCATAGCTCAAGAAACAAAAAAAGTCAAATAAGTAACCTAACTCTACACATAAAGCAACTAGAAAAGGAAGAAATAAAGAACTCCAGGGTTAGTAGAAGAAAAGAAATCTTAAAAATTAAGGCAGAAATCAATGCAAAATAAATAAAAGAGACCATAGCAAAAACAAACAAAGTCAAAAGCTGGTTGTTTGAAAGGATAAATAAAATTGACAAACCATTAGCCAGACTCATCTAGAAACAAAGGGACAAAAATCAAATCAATAAAATTAGAAATGAAAATGGAGAGATCACAACAGACAACACAGAAATTCAAAGGATCATAAGAGACCACTATCAGCAATTATATGCCAGTAAAATGGACAACGTGGAAGAAATGGACAAATTCTTAGAAAAGTGCAATTTTCCAAAACTGAACCAGGAAGAAATAGAAAATCTTAACAGACCCATCTCATGCACAGAAATTGAAACTGTAAACAGAAATCTTCCAGCAAACAAAAGCCCAGGTCCAGATGGCTTCACAGCTGAATTCTACCAAAAATTTAGAGAAGAGCTAACACCTATCCTTCTCAAACTCTTCCAGAAAATTGCAGAGGAAGTTAAATTTCCAAACTCATTCTATGAGGCCGCTATCACCCTAATACCAAAACCTGACAAAGATGCAACAAAAAAGAAAACTACAGGCCAATATCACTGATGAGCATAGATACAAAAATCCTTAACAAAATTCTAGCAATCAGAATCCAACAACACATTAAAAAGATCATACACCATGACCAAGTGGGCTTTATCCCAGGGATGGAAGGATTCTTCAATATCTGCAAATCAATCAGTGTAATACACCACATTAACAAATTGAAAAATAAAAGCCACATGATTATCTCAATAGATAGAGAGAAAGCCTTTGACAAAATTCAGCATTCATTTATGATTAAAAAAAAAAAAAAAAACATCCAGAAAGCAGGAATAGAAGGAACATACTTCAACATAATAAAAGCTATATATGACAAACCCACAGCAAACATTATCCTCAATGGTGAAACTTTGAAAGCATTCCCCCTAAAGTCAGGAACAAGACAAGGGTGCCCACTTTCACCACTATCATTCAACATAGTTCTGGAAGTTTTGGCCACAGAAATCAGAGCAGAAAAAGAAAAGGAATCCAAAATGGAAAAAAAAAAAAGAAGTAAAACTCTCACTGTTTGCAGATGACATGACCCTCTACATAGAAAACCCTAAAGACTCCACCAGAAAATTACTAGAGCTGATCAATGAATATAGTAAAGTTGCAGGATATAAATCAACACATAGAAATCCCTTCCATTCCTATACACTAATAATGAGAAAATAGAAAGGGAAATTAAGGAAACAATTCCATTCACCATTGCAACAAAAAGAATAACATACTTAGGAATATATCTACCTAAAGAAACAAAAGACCTATATATAGAAAACTGGTGAAATAAATCAAAGAAGACACTAATAGATGAAGAAATATACCATGTTCAAGGATTGGAAGAATCAATATAGTGAACATCCATATATTACCTAAAGCAATCTATAGATTCACAGCAATCCCTATCAAGCTGCTGCTGCTGCTGCTGCTAAGTCACATCAATCGTGTCGGATTTTGTGTGATCCCACAGACGGCAGCCCACCAGATCCCCCGTACCTGGGATTCTCCAGGCAAGAAGACTGGAGTGGGTTGCCATTTGCTTCTCCAATGCATGAAAGTGAAAAGTGAAACTGAAGTCACTTAGTCGTGTCTGACCCTTAGCAACCCCATGGACTGCAGCCTACCAGGCTCTTCCATCCATGGGATTTTCCAGGCAAGAGTACTGGAGTGGGTTGCCATTGCCTTCTCCGCCTTATCAAGCTACCAACAGTATTTTTCACAGAGCTAGAACAAATAATTTCACAATTTGTATGGAAATACAAAAAAAAATAAAATAAATAAACAACTCAAATAGCCACAGTAATTTTGAGAAACAAGAATGGAACTGGAGGAATCAACCTGCCTGACTCCAGGCACTAGTACAAAGCCACAGTCATCAAGACATTATGGTACTGGCATAAAGACAGAAATATAGATCAATGGAACAAAATAGAAAGCCTAGAGATAAATCCACTCACCTATAGACACCTTTCTTTGACAAAGGAGGCAAGAATATACAATGGATTAAAGACAATCTCTTTAACAAATGGAGCTGGGAAAACTGGTCAATCACTTGTAAAAGAATGAAACTAGAACACTTTCTAACACCATACACAAAAATAAACTCAAAATGGATTAAAGATCTAAACTTTAAACTATAAAACTCCTAGAGGAGAACATAGGCAAAACACTCTCTGACATATATCACAGCAGGATCCTCTATGATCCACCTCGCAGAATACTAGAAATAAAAGCAAAAATAAGCAACTGGGATCTAATTAAAATTAAAAGCTTCTGCACAACAAAGGAAAGTATAAGCAAGGTGAAAAGACAACCTTCAGAATGGGAGGAAATATAGAAAATGAAACAACTGACAAACAACTAATCTCAAGAATATACAAGCAACTCCTGCAGCTCAATTCCAGAAAATTAAATGACCCAATAAAAAAATGGGCCAAAGAACTACATATACATTTCTCCAAAGAAGACATACAGATGGCTAACAAACATGAAAGGATGCTCAACATCACTCATTATCAGAGAAATGCAAATCAAGACCACAATGAGGTACCATTTCACATCAGTCAGAATGGCTGCAATCCAAAAGTCTACATGCAATAAATGCTGGAGAGGGTGTGGAGAAAAGGGAACCCTCTAACACTGTTGGTGGGAATGCAAATGAGTACAGCCACTATGGAGAACAGTGTGGAGATTCCTTAAAAATCTGGAGACAGAACTGCCATATGACCCAGCAATACCACTGCTGGGCATACACACTGAGGAAACCGGGATTGAAAGAGACACATGTACCCCAATGTTCATCACAGCACTGTTTATAATAGCCAGGACATGGAAACAACCTAGATGTCCATCAGCAGATGAATGGATAAGGAAGCTGTGGTACATATACACAATGGAGTATTACTCAGCCATTAAAAAGAATACATTTGAATCAGTTCTGATGAGATGGATGAAACTGGAGCCAATTATACAGAGTGAAGTAAGCCAGAAAGAAAAACACCAATACAGTATACTAACACATATATATGGAATTTAGAAAGATGGTAATGATAACCCTGTATGTGAGGCAGCAAAAGAGACACAGATGTGTAGAATGGACTTTTGGACTCTGAGGCAGACAGAGAGGGTGGGATTATTTGAGAGAATGGCACTGAAACATGTATACTATCATGTAAGAAATGAATCGCCAGTCTATGTTCGATGCAGGATACAGGATGCTTGGGGCTGGTGCACTGGGATGACCCAGAGAAATGATATGGGGTGGGAGAGGGGAGGGGGGTTCAGTATTGGGAACTCATGTACACCCGTGGCAGATTCATGTTCAATGTATGGCAAAACCAGTAAAGTATTGTAAAGTAAAATAAAGCAAAGATAAAAATTAGAAAAAAAAAGAATGAAACTAGAACACTTCTAATACCATACTCAAAAATAAACTCAAAATGGAATAAAGATCTAAACATAAGACCAGAAACTATAAAACTCCTAGAGGAGAACATAGGCAAAACACTCTCTGACATAAGTCACAGCAGGATCCTCTATGACCCACCTCCCAGAATATTGGAAATAAAAGCAAAAATGAACAAATGGGATCTAATTAAACCTAAAAGCTTCTGCACAACAAAGGAAACTATAAGCAAGGTGAAAAGACAGCCTTCAGAATGGAGAAAATAATAGCAAATGAAGCAACTGACAAACAACTAATCTCAAGAGTATACAAGCAACTCCTGCAGCTCAATTCCAGAAAATTAAATGATCCAATTAAAAAAAAAAAAAAAAAAAAAAAGGACGAAAGAACTAGACCTTTTTCCAAAGAAGACATACAGTTGGCTACCAAACACATGAAAAGATGCTCAACATCACTCATTATCAGAGAAATGCAAATCAAAACCACAATGAGGTACCATTTCACACCAGTCAGAATGGCTGCGATCCAAAAGTCTGCAAGCATTAAATGCTGGAGAGGGTGTGGAGAAAAGGGAACCCTCTTACACTGTTGGTGGGAATGCAAACTAGTACAGCCACTATGGAGAACAATGTGGAGATTCCTTAAAAAACTGGAAATAGAACTGCCTTATGGCTGGAGGAGCCTGATGGGCTACAGTCCATGGGGTCGCAAAGAGTAGGACATGGCTGAGCGACTTCACTTTCACTTTCACTTGTGACCCAGCAATCCTACTGCTGGGCATACACATCGAGGAATTCAGAATTGAAAGAGACGTGTGTACCCCAATGTTCATCATAGTGCTGTTTATAATAGCCAGGACATGGAAGTAACCTAGATGTCCATCAGCAGATTAATGGGTAAGAAAGCTGTGGTACATATACACAATGGAATATTACTCAGCCATTACAAAGAATTCATTTGAATCAGTTCTAATGAGGTGAATGAAACTGGAGCCTATTATAGAGAGTGAAGTAAGCCAGAAAGAAAAACACCAATACAGTATACTAACACACACACACACACACACACACACACATATATATATATATATATATATAATTTAGAAAGATGGTAATGATATCCCTGTATGTGAGACAGCAAAAGAAACACAGATTTATAGAACAACACATATGTATTGTCACTCTGTGGGAGAGGTAAAGGGTGGGATGATTTGGGAGAATGGCATTGAAACATGTATAATATCATATATGAAATTAATCACCAGTCCAGGTTTGATGCATGATACTGGATGCTTGGGGCTGGTGCACTGGGACAACCCAGAGGGATAATATGGGGAGGGATGAGGAAGGGGGGTTCAGGACAGGGAACATGTGTATACCTGTGCCAAATTCATGTTGATGTATGGCAAAACCAATACAATATTGTAAAGTAATTAACCTCCAATGAAAGTAAATAAATTTATATTTAAAAAAGATTAAGGAGTTAATTTTCTGTAAAGAATTTAGTACAATCCAGGTCTATAAAATCACAAACTTGTTTTTCTTCTCCCCTAATCCTACCTTTACTTTATTAAGTGAACATGGTCAAATAATTCATCAAATGAGGCATCGGGTGTCTCAAAAATTCAGTTGCATTTGTGAAGTAAGGTCAGAAACATAATACAAACATTTGAGGCTGTTAGGCATAAAACTTTTGAATGTGGTGTCAGATTATCATGAATTTGAAAACTGTTAACCTCAAAGAAATTTATAGAACAATGGAAAAGAAAAAAAAACAGAAAACAACAAACAAAAAGTCCAAGCAGAAAAAGAATGAGTCAGTGACTAGAAAATTAAAATTAATCCATGCATATTTCAATATTTGTACTCTACAATGAGAAAAGCAAGAGGTATCATGTCAAATAGCTTGAATTTAAATCCTGGTCTATCTGCTAATTTGGGACACATCTCTAAGCTTTATTTTTCTGTGGTTAGAAAGGGAATAATGATTATCTCTATTTTTGTATGTTGGATGTGAGGAATATTAATACCAATAAAACACATCCCACTGTTATGCTGAGCAAAACACCCCTGAGATTCATCCATGGTGTCTCAAATAGCAACATTCCATTTCTTTATGGTGAAATAATATTACAGCCTATATATAACCAGTTCTTTATTAGTTTATCTGTTGATGGACACTTAATTTGCTTCCATATCTTGGCTACTGCCGTCAAGGTTACAATGAAGAATGAGGTGCAAATATATCTTTCAATTATTATTTTACTTTTCTTCAGAAAAAATACCCAGGAGAGCAATTTATAGATATTTATTTATTTTACAGGAAATTAATTTTATTGTTATCAGTTAAATGTGATTTAAAATTGTTATATTAGAATATGCTTGCTTTACAATATTGTGTTAGTTTCTGCTGTACAGCTAAGTAAATCAGCAATACACATACATATATCCACTCTTTATTTTTTTAATAATAGCTATAAATGAAATATAACCTTTATTTTCTTTTATTATTATTATTTTTAATTTCCTTCCCTTTTAGGATTCCCAAGATAATTGAGTGGAGTTCCCCATACTAAACAGTAGGTTCTCATTAGTTATCTACTTTTTTACACAGTAGTGTATACATGTCAATCTCAATCTCCCAATTTTTCCACCCTCCTTTTCCCCTTTGATAACCATAAGCTTGTAACCTATATCTGTGACTCTTTTTCTATTTGGCTAGTGAGTTTATTTCATAGTTCCTGATGTTGAAGCTGGTTTTAGAAAAGGCAGAGGAACCAGAGATCAAATTGCCAACATCTGCTGGATCATCGAAAAAGCAAGAGAGTTCCAGGAAAACATCTCTTTCTGCTTTATTGACTATGCCAAACCCTTTGACTATGTGGATCACAATAAACTGTGGAAAATTCTGAAAGAGATGGGAATACCAGACCACCTGACCTGCCTGTTGAGAAATCTGTATGCAGGTAAGGAAGCAACAGTTAGAACTGGACATGGAACCACAGACTGGTTTCAAATAGGAAAAGGAATACGTCAAGGCTGTATATTGTCACCCTGCTTATTTAACTTATGTGCAGAGTACATCATGAGAAACGCTGGACTGGAAGAAACACAAGCTGGAATCAAGATTGCCGGGAGAAATATCAATAATCTCAGATATGCAGAAGACACCACCCTTATGGCAGAATGTGAAGAGGAACTAAAAAGCCTCTTGTTGAAAGTGAAAGAGGTGAGTGAAAAAGTTGGCTTAAAGCTCAACATTCAGAAAACAAAGATCATGGCATCCAGTCCCATCACTTTATGGGAAATAGATGGGGAAACAGTGGAAACAGTGTCAGACTTTATTTTTCTGGGCTCCAAAATCACTGCAGATGGTGACTGCAGCCATGAAATTAAAAGACGCTTACTCTTTGGAAGAAAAGTTATGACCAACCGAGCTAGCATATTCAAAAGCAGAGACATTACTTTGCCGACTAAGGTCCGTCTAGTCAAGGCTATGGTTTTTCCTGTGGTCATGTATGGATGTAAGAGTTGGCCTGTGAAGAAAGCTGAGTGCCAAAGAATTGATGCTTTTGAACTGTGGTGTTGGAGAAGACTCTTGTGAGTCCCTTAGACTGCAAGGAGATCCAACCAGTCAATTCTGAAGGAGATCAGCCCTGGGATTTCTTTGGAAGGAACCATGCTAAAGCTGAAACTCCAGTACTTTGGCCACCTCATGTGAAGAGTTGATTCATTGGAAAAGACTCTGATGCTGGGAGGGATTGAGGGCAGGAGGAAAAGGGGACGACTGAGGATGAGATGACTGGATGGCATCACGGACTTGATGGACGTGAATCTGAGTGAACTCCAGGAGTTGGTGATGGACAGGGAGGCCTGGGATGCTGTGATTCATGGGGTCACAAAGAGTCGGACACGACTGAATGACTGTACTGAACTGAACTGAGTGAGTTCATTTGTACCATTTTTTTTAGATTCCACATGTAAGCGATATTATACGATTTTTTTTTTTTCTTTCTGATTACACTTCACTCTGTATGAAAGCCTCTAGGTCCTTCTGAAAGTGAAAGTGGCTCCGTTGTGTCCGACTCTTTGCGACTCCATGGACTATACAGTCCGTGGAATTCTCCAGGCCAAAATACTTGAGTGGAGAAATACTGGGTATCCTTTCCCTTCTCCGTGTGATCTTCCCAACCCAGGAATAGAACCTAAGTCTCCCACACTGCAGGCAGTTCTTTACCAGCTGAGCCACAAAAAAGCCCAAGAGTACTGGAGTGGGTAGCTTATGCCTTCTCCAGGGGTTCTTCCCCACCCAAGAATTGAACAAGTGTCTCCTGCATTGCAGGCAGATTCTTTACCAACTCAGCTATCAAGGAGCCCTGCAAATTGCACTATTTCATTTCATGGTTGGGTAATATTGTATGAATATGCACCACATCTTCATTATCTATTTCTCTGTAAATGTTATATTTAGATTGTTTCTATGTCCTGGCTATTGTAAATAGTGCTGCAATAAACATACTGGTGCATACACCCTTTCAAATTATGGTTTCCTCTGGATATATGCCTAGAAATGGGATAATTGGGTTATATGGTAGTTCTGTTTTTAGTATTTTAAGGAGCTTCCATACTATTCTCCATAGTGACTGTACCAGTTTGCATTCCCAATAACAGTGTAGTGGGGTTCCTTTTTCTCCACACTCTCTCCAGCATTGTTTGTAGATGTTTAGATGATGGCTATTCAGATGGTAATGAGGTGATATGTCATAGTAGTTTTTTGATCTGCATTTCTGTAATAATGCTGCCGAATATCTCTTCATGTGTTTTGGCCATCAGTATGTGTTCTCTGGAGAAATTACTATGTAGCTCTTCCCTCCATTATTTGATTGTTTTTTT
Source organism: Capricornis sumatraensis (assembly GCF_032405125.1). Classification (NCBI taxonomy): domain Eukaryota; kingdom Metazoa; phylum Chordata; class Mammalia; order Artiodactyla; family Bovidae; genus Capricornis; species Capricornis sumatraensis. Next base: position 52,289,539 of record NC_091076.1, read on the forward strand.
TTTGTTTTGTTTTTTTTTAAACATTGAGCTGCATGACTGTGTGTTTTATAGATCGATTCCTTTTTGGTCCCTTCATTTGCAAATATTCTCTCCCTTTATGAGTGTTGTCTTTTTGTTTCATTTATGGTTTACTGTGCTGAGCAAAACCTTTTAAGTTTAATTAATTCCCATTGTTAATTTTTGTTTTTATTTTCACTACTCTAGGAAATGTATTAGAAGATATTTTTCTTTGATTTATGTCAAGGAGTATTCTATGTTTGGCTCTAAGAGTTTTGTAGTATCTGGCATCTAAGTTAGATATTTAATCCATTTTAAGTTTATTTTGTGTATGGTGTTAAGGAGTATTCTAATTTCATATTTCTTTTTTTTTTTTTCATGTAGTTGTCCAGTTTTCCCTACACTCTTATTGAAGAGACTGTCTTTTCTCCCTTGTATAGTCTTGCCTCCTTTGTCATAAATTAGGTGCATGGGTTTATCTCTGGACTTTCTCTTCTGTTCCATTGGTCTATATTTCTTTTTTTGTTCCAGCACCTTACTGTTTCCATTAGTATAGACTTATAGTATAGTCTCATGTCAGGGAGCCTGACTTCTCCAGCTGTGTTTTTCTTTCTCAAGATTGTTTTGGCTATATGGGGTCTTTTGTGTTTCCATACAAATTGCAAATATCTTGTTCTAATTATGTGAGAAATGCAGTTAGTAGTTTGATAGGGATTGCATTGAATCTGTACATTGCTTTAGGTAATATAGTCATTTCCACAATATTTATTCTTCCAATCCAAGAATATAGTATATCTTTCTATCTGTTTGGGTCATCTTTGAGTTCTGTCATCAGTATCTTATAATTTTCTGCATCCAGGGCTATTGCCTTCTTAGGTAGATTTATTCCTAGATAGCTTATTCTTTTTGTTATGATGGTAAAAGATATTGTTTTCTTAATTTCTTTTTCTGATTTTCATTGTTAGTGTATAGGAATGAAATAAATTTCTTTGTATTAAATTTGTATCCTGCAACCCTAACAAATTCATTAATAAACTCCAGTAGTTTTTTGGTAGCATATTCAGGATTTTCTATGCATAGTGTCATATCATCTGCAAGCAGTGACAGTTCTCTTCCAATTTTTATTCCTTAAGATTTTTTAAAAACATATTTACTTTTAATTGAAACATAATTGCTTTATCTCACACCATCCCACCTCTCTAGGTAGTCAAACAGCACAGTTTTGCGTTCCCTGAATCAAAGAGCAAATTCCCAGCAGCTACCTATTTTACATAAGGTAATCTATATGTTTTAATGATACTCTTTCTATTTATCCCACTTTCTCATTCCTCCGCTGTGTCCACAAATCTGTTCTCTATCTCTGTGTCTCCAATGCTGGCCTGCAAATAGGTTCATCAGTACCATATTTCTAGGATTCATTTTATTTATACTTCTTCTCTGAGTGCCATGGCTAGGACTTAAAAAACTGTGTTGAGTAATAGTAGTAACAGTGGGTATTCTGTCTTCTTTCTGCTCTCGAGGAAATGCTTTTTTTTTTCACCATTGAGAATGATGTTTGCTTTGGGTTTGTCATACATGGTTTTACTATGCTATGTATTTTATGTATTAAGCCATGTATTATGCATTATAATGCCATGTATGATGACATATATGTTTCCATTCTGCCCATTTTTTGGAGAACTTTTATCATAAATGGGCATTGAATTTGAATTGTCCATTTTTTTCCCCCAGATTATCCATTTTTTGGCGTACATTTGCTTGTAACAATCTCTTATGATCCTTTGCATTTGTCTGTTGTTAGTTGTTACTGCTCCTTTTTCATTTATGATGTTATTAATTTAAATCTTCTTCATTATTTTCTTGATGAGTTTGGCTAAAGGTTTATCAATTTTATCTTTTCAAAGAATCAACTCTTAGTTTCATTGATCTTCACTACTGTTTTCTTCATTTCTATGTATTTATTTCTGCTCTGATTATTATGATATTTTTCCTTGTACTAATTTAGAGTTTATTTACTCTTCTTTCTCTAGTTTCTTTAGGTTCAAAGGTTAGGTTGTTTTTTTATTATTATTTTTTTTTTCTTATTTCTTATGGTAAGATTGCATTGGTATCAATTTCCTTCATAGAATTGTTTTTGCTGTGTTCCATAGGTTTTAGGTCATTGTATTTTTGTTATCGTTTTTTCTAGGTATTTTTAGATTTTCGTTTTGAGTTCTTCAGTGATCCATTTAGAGGCATATTGTTTAGCTTCTGAAAAGTTGCTGCTAAACCACGAAAAGATGAAGGGATTCTTGGCCTCCCAAGTAGAATTCAATCCGGAGCCAGAGACAAGGCTTGATTGCTCAGAGCTTTTGTGCAGTAGTTTTATTAAAGTATAAAAGAGATAGAGAAAGCTTCTGACATAGACATCAGACTGGAGAAGAAAGAGTACCCCCTTGCTAGTGTTAGCAATGGATACTCTCCTATTAGTTATTACAATGAATCAAGAGAATCTCTGGAGGTTGTAAAGACCTCACTAGACCTAATCCTATAATTTACATTTTAAGATAACAGGATTAGCTAGAAGTTTGTTTGTTTGTTTGTTTTTCAGAGACTGTCCTCAAGAAGGATACATTATTGTTATACAATCCTAGGGGATGTAGAAGGGAAAAAGAGTTTGTCCTTTCTTCCTCCTTAAGAATTCCAAACCCCTCTCTCCTTGGGGACCCCTGGACTTCTTATCAACCTGCCTAGGAAATGACTCTCTCATTTCCATATATTTTTATTTTTACCTTTTTATACCCTGTAATTTATTTCTAATCTTGTAGCATTGTGGTTAGAAAAGATGCTTGATATGATTTCAAATTTTAAAATTTTACATGGTTTGATTTGAGACCCATGATGGGTCTATTCTGGAGAATGTTTATGGACACTTGAGAAGAAAATGTATTCTGTTGCTTTCAAATACATATTCTTTAAATATTAATTAATCTTATCTGATCTAATGTTTCATTTAAGGTTTGTTTTTCCTTATTAATTTTCTGTCTGAATGATCTATCCATTGGTATATTGGGGGTATTAAAGTCCCCCATTCTTATTTGTTACTGTCAATTTCTCCTTTTATGTCTGTTAGCATTCACCTTATGTATTGAGGTGCTCCTATGTAGGGTGTATAAAATTTATGATTGCTATAACTTCTTATTGCATTTATTCCTTGATCATTATCTAGTATCCTTCTTTGTCTCCTATAACAGTCCTTATTTTAAAGTCTATTTTATCTGAGTATTGTTACTCCAGCTTTCTTTTAATTTCCATTTCTATGAGACATCTTTTTCGATACCCTCACTTTCAGTCTGTGTGTCCCTAGATCTGACATGGATCTCTTAGAGACAACATATATGCTAGTCCTGTTTTTGTCTTCATTCAGGCATGCATGTCTTTCGGTTGCAGCGTTGAACCATTTACATTTAAGATTGTTACAGATATGTCTGCTCCTATTGCCATACTTTTATTTGTCTTGGGTTTGTCTTCTGGATCTTTATTCTTCTCTTCATCTTTTTTCTCTCTCTTATGTTTGCTGCCTTAACCAGTTTCTTCAGCAGTTGTTGTAAAGCTAGTTTAGGGGTGCTGAATTCTGTTAGTTTTTGCTTGTCTGTAAAGCTTTCAATTTCTCCATGGAATGTGAATGAGAGCCTTTCTGGATATTCCTTTTTCCATTATCTTCCCTTTCATCAGAGAAGAAAATGGCAACCCGCTCCCATATTCTTGCCTGAAGAAACCCATGGTCAGAGAAGCCTGATGGGCTACAGTCCGTAGAGTCACAAAGAGTTGGGCATAACTGAAGCAATTTGACATGCATGCATGCATTTTCATCACTTTAATTATACCATTATCTTTTGGCCTACTGATTTTCTGCTGAAAAAACATTTGATAACTGCCGGGAGCCAGCATGGGTAATCCCATCCATGGCAAAGGTCATGAGGAAGGGGGTCTGAGAAAATGCAAATGCAGGATCGAGCCTCAGGGGTCCCCCTGGATTTTCTCAAGCATCTACCCCCAAAATCAGTCTGCATGCTTTACTGTGTTATGCTTTTCACCTACTCTTCTAACATTACAGGGAGGCTGTCCCCCCACCACCTTTTTCTGGAAAAACTTAATTTAGAGATTTTAGATAATAAGTCTCCTGGGCATAATAAGAGTGTTTCAATCAAAAAACCCTTCTGATGGCTTTCTAGCCTGCCTGACAGGTTTGTCCAGACTCTTACAGCTGCATATGTGATTGTTTGTGGCCTCCCGACCACGAGAGGCACAGAAAGCTTAAAACATCCTAGGAATGTAGGGGCTTCCGAGGAGTCAAAATCATTAGAATAGGACTGATTAAGGGTTTTATTGTTGAGCCAATACTTGCTGCCAAGTTTTCATATCTTTTATTTGTTGATATAGTTGGTACGTAGAAAAAACAGGTAGTAGCCCTGGTATTAGCAACATTAGATCTTTGTTTAAGTACTTTCTTTGTTATAAACCACTTCACCTTTGTTCTACAGCAATGTAACTTTATTTAGTACTTTGAGGGTGATGCAGACTAAAGAAAAAACACTTCAAGGGAAAATGAGTTTTCTGGTTGATAGACATTTATCTAGGAAAAGAGCCAAAAAATGTTAACAGGCCCTGGCCAGAAGATGATATAACACCATCTGAGACATTTTGTATATGAGAAGGTATGCAAAAAGAAAGCCTGGCCTCAATAAGGGTCAGGACTGCTGCCCCTGCATAACTCTACATATTCCATTATTTCTTTATGTACAACTTGGGGTATATAAGCTGCCTTTGAAAATAAAGTCTTGGGTCTGGCACCAATGCTTGGCTCCCCCATGTTGTTCTTTTTTCCCTTTTCAGGCTGAATTCCCATCTGGAGCAAACAGGCTCTCCATGTCTACATATTTGCCCTGGCTTCTAAGTCCCATGCAAGAGGGAGCCCAAGGCGGGGCACCTTCTGCTATTCAAGTGGGCACCAGTGGCCTACGTAGATGGTGCAAGCCCCTTGTCTCAAAGCTTTATTGGTCTCCTGTGTAAACCAAGTTATTCAGCCTCTTTTCTCCACTAATCTTCCTACTACACTATCATTTCCTAATCTCTCTTTATAAATAAGTCTCTCCTCGCCGACTCTGTTCCCACTTCAAATTCCCTGGATCCACCCGGACTGGGCCCTGGCAGATAACCTTATGGGGATTCACTTGTATGTTTTACATTGATGTTCCCTTACTGCCTTTAGTATTATTTCTCTATATTTAAGTTTTCTTTAGTGTGATTTATATGCGTACTGGCATGTTCCTCCTGGGATTTATCCTGAATCAGACTCTACACTTCCTGGTCTTGGATTGCTATTTTCTTTCTCATGTTAAGCAAGTTTTAGAGTATGATCACTTCAAACATTTTCTCCAGTCATTTATATTTTTCTTCTTCTTGAATACCTATAATTCGAATATTGGTGTGTTATAATGTTCCCCAGAGGTGTCTGAGAGAGTCTTCATTTCTTTCCATCTTTTTTTTTTTTTTTAATTCATTCTGCAGCATTTATTTCCATAATTATATCTTCCAGGTCACTTATCTATTCCTCTACCTCAGTTATTCTGCTATTAGCTATCTCTAGTGTATTTTTCATTTCAGTTTTTGTCTTGTTCATTTCTGTTTGCTCTTTAGTTCTTCTAGGTCTTTGTTAAACATTTCTTGTATTTTCTTGATCTATGATCTTAGAGCAACTTTACTGGCATTACTTTGAATTCCTTTTCAGGTACATTGCTTGTATCCTCTTCATCTAGTTTTTCTTTTAGGCTTTTATCTTCCTTCTTCATCTGCAACATACTTCTTTGTGTTCTCATTTTGTCAGACTTATTATGTCTGTGGCCTCCTTTCCACAGGCTGTAAGATCTCTAGTTTCTGGTGTATGCCCCTTGTTGGATAGGGTTCATCCAGATGCTTTTACTGTTATGTCCTTGATAAGAAGGGATGTGATCAGAGCCTGCCTTGGATATTGATTGGACCCTCCCCTTTGCTTTGTGATTGTCGTTGCTCTGTCAGACTCAGGGTCTGTCCCCTAGTTGTTGTAGTAGAGGCCCTCAAATATGTTTCTTAACTATGATTCTCATCTGAGGTGTGAAGTAAGTGGGATTGGAGGTCTCCCACTGGGAGAGAAGGCACTGAGTTTTCCTTCTTTGGAGATGCTAATCTGTGATTATTCTCTGTTATCTCCTTTCAACTCTTGTATAGGCTCACAAAGCATACTGCTGTTGGCACTTCTCTTAGTCCTGTCTTAACTGTAGATATTCTGGCAATTGGCCCTGTTGACTCTCAGGCAGTGTTTTCATCTGGCCATCAGTGTATGTCACTGAAGTTCATTTCTAGTACTGCAGTACTGGTAAGCCTGGGCCCATTGTGGAACTTGGAGGCAGCTTGGCCTCTAGTGTGGCCATATTCCTATGTGTATTTCCCAAGAGCCCATAGATCCTAAAGTCAGATCCATCTCAGCTACAAGAGCACTTGCCCTTTTGGATGTTTGTCAACATTGAATTTTGGAAGCAGTCAGCAGAGGCCAAATAATTATTTGAACTGTGATGTTGAAGAAGATTCTTTAGAATCTCTTGGACTGCAAGGAGATCCAACCAGTCAATTCTGAGGGAAATCAGTCCTGAATATTCACTGAAAGGACTGATGCTGAAGTTGAAACTCCCATACTTTGGCCACCTGATGCAAAGAACTGACTCATTGGAAAAGACCCTGATGCTGGGAAAGACTGAAGACAAGAGAAGAAGGGGAAGACAGAGAATGAGATGGTTGGATGGCATCACTGTCTCAATGGCATGAGTTAGAGTAAACTCTGGGAGTTAGTGATGGACAGGAAAGCCTGGCATGCTTCAGTCCATGGGGTCACAGAGTTGGACATGACTGAATGACTAAATTGAACTGAACAGCAGAGGTTTAACTCTGGCATTTGTGCAGTTCTTCAATTCTTGTGCAGATTTCAGTTCTTCCTTCTTAGTCATATATCCCCTGGTTTCAGTTCTAGTTTCAGCCCCTCTTCTAGGATGATTTCCTAGAGAAGGGAGCTACCTGTGGCCTCGTGGGGTAGTGGGGTCATTCACAGAACGCACTGGAAAATTTCCTAGTAATGAGAGTTTTCTGTGCACTGCTGGGATGGTGGGATATCTCTTTTTACCCACTGATTGATTTCCTAGTATAGGAGATTATCTGTACCCCTATGAGACAGCAGGCAGGTACTGGGACCCACTGGTGGATTTCCTAGTGGGGAGAGTTTTGTTTTTTTTTTTTTTAATGTACTCCTGGGAAAGCAGGATTTATTCTAGCATGTACTGACAAATTCTTTAGTTGTGGAAGCTTTCTTCCCTTTCCAAGGACAGTAGGATGGCTTCTGGTATCCCCTGATGAATTTCCTAGTGAAGTGAGTTATTCAGCATATTAACAAGCAGAGACATCACTTTGCCAACAAAGTTGCCCCCCTCCCCTCCAGAATAGCAGGGCAGGTACTGGCATCCACTGGTGGATTTCCCAGTAGCAGGAGCTTTCTACACAGTCCTGGGGCAGCAGGGAAGGTTCCATCATTCTCTGACAGTCCTCCAATCCATGGAGGCTACCTGTGGCCTCCTGAGACAGCATGGGCATGTCCTGAGACCCACTGGTAATTTTGAGTGGATGAATCTGTCCATGCCCCTCTGAGTCAGTAAGCATGGGTCCTGCAGCCTGTTGATGGAATTCCCATTGAGGGAAGTTGTCTACATATTTCTGGGTCACAAGGGCAGGTACTGCTGGATCTTTAGTGGTTCTATTTTTAATTGAATGAATCTCTATACTGTTTTTCACAATGGCTAAACCAGCTGATGTGGGCTTCCCAGGAGAGACTAGTTGTAAAGAACTCACCTGCCAATACAGGAAATATAAGAGATGAAGGTTCGATCCCTGGGTTGGGAAGATCCCTTGGAAGGCATGGAAACCTACTCCAGTATTCTTACCTGGAGAATTCCGTGGACAGAAGAGACTGGTAGGCTACAGTCCATAGGGTTGCAAAGAGTCAGACATGACTGAAGTGACTTAGCAGGAGTGCCTGAAATTTAATTCACAGGAAAAAAATATTTAATTGAAATATTTACAAATATTTGTTATTTGTAAGTTTTTTTTTTTTGTTAATAACCATTTTGACAGATGTGAGGTGATATCTTACTGTAATTTTAATTTGCATTTCAGTGATGATTAATGATGTCATTAATTTTTTGATTCGCCTTTTGGTCACTGTTTGTCTTCTTTGAGAAAATGCGCATTCAAGTTCTCTATCCATGTAATTTTTTTTTTAATTGAGTGAATAAGATCTTTATATATATTTAAATAATAACTCCTTATCAGACATACTGTTTGCAAATATATTCTCCCATTCACTAGGTTGTCTTTTCCTATTATGATGATTTTCTGCATGTGCCAAATTTTTTAGGTTTGATTTGGTCCCATTTATCTGTTTTTGGTTTTGTTTTTTTTTTTTTCCTTACGTAAATAAATAGATTTTTAAAAATTGCTAAGACCATTGTCATAAAATGTTTAGTTCAGTTCAGTCACTCAGTCATGTCCGACTCTTTGCGATCCCATGGACCGCAACACGCCAGGCTTCACTATCCATCATCAACTCCTGGAGCTTGTTCAAACTCATGTCTATGAAGTTGCTGATGCCATCCAACCATCTCATGCTCTGTCGTCCCCTTCTTCTCCTACCCTCAATCTTTCCCCACATTAGGGTCTTTTCCAATGAGTCAGTTCTTCACATCAGGTGGCCAAAGTATTAGAGTTTCAGCCTCAGCATCAGTCCTTCCAAATGGACTGGTTTTATCTTTTTGCAGTTCAAGGGACTCTTGAGAATCTTCTCCAACACCACAGTTAAAAAGCATCAATTCTTCAGTGCTTAACTTTCTTTATGGTCCAACTCTCAAATCCATACATGACTACTGGAAAAACCATAGCTTTGGTTAGATGGAACTTTGTTGGCAAAGTGATGTCTCTGCTTTTTAATATACTGTCTAGGTTAGTCATAACTTTTCTTCCAAGGAGCAAACTACTTTTAATTTCATGGCTGCAGTCACCATCTGCAGTGATTTTGGAGCCGCCCAAAAAAAGTCTGTCACTGTTTCCATCCACAGTTTCCCATCTATTTCCCATAAAGTGATGGGATTGGATGCCAGGATCTTAGTTTCTTGAATATTAAGTTTTAAGCCAGCTTTTTCACTCTTCTCTTTCACTTTTATCAACGGGCTCTTCAGTTCTTTGCTTTCTTCCATAAGGGTGGTGTCACCTGCATTCTGCATATCTGAGGTCATTGATATTTCTGCCAGGAATCTTGATTCCAGCCTGGGCTTCATTTAGTCCAACACTTTGCACTATGTACTCTGCATATAAATTAAAGAAGCAGGGTGACAGTATATAGCCTTGACATACTCATTTCCCAATTTGGAAAGAGCCCATTGTTCCATGTCTAGTTCTAACTGTTGCTTCTTGACCTGAATACACGTTTCTTAGGAGGCAGGTAAGGTGCTCTGGCATTCACATTTCTTGAAGAATTTTCCAGTTTGTTGTGATCCACACAGCCAAAGGTTTTGGCATAGCCAATAAAGCAGAAGTAAATGCTTTTCTGAAACTCTCTTGCTTTTTCTATAATCCAGTGTTTGTTGGCAATTTGATTTCTGGTTCCTCTGCCTTTCCTAAATCCAGCATGTACATCTGAAAGTTCTCAGATCACATACTGTTGAAGCCTCACTTGGAGAATTTTGAGCTTTACTTTGCTAGTGTGTGAGATGAGTGCAATTGTGAGATAGTTTGAACATTCTCTTGCATTGCCTTTCTTTGAGATTGGAATGAAAAAGTGTCAAAAAGTGTAGGCCTATGTTTTCTTCTAAGAGTTTTAAAGTTGTAGGTCTTATATTTCAGTCTTTAGTGAGTTTTAGCTTATTTTTGTATTTGATATTGGAAAATGTTTTGGTTTAATTATTTTACATGTAGTTTTCACATGTTGAAGAGACTGTATCTTCTCCACTGTATATTCTTGCCTCCTTTTCATAGGTTAATTAATCACCCAAGTGTGGGTATATTTCTGGGCTCTTTAGTCTGTTTCACTGATACATATATCTGTTTTTGTGCTAGAACCATATACTTTTGATTGCTGTAGCTTTTCAGTATAGTCTGAAATCAGGAGGCCTCCAAGTTTGTGTTTGTTTTTTTCCTCAAGATCAGTATTTTTTGTGCTTTCTTACAAATTTTAGAATTATTCCTTCTTGTACTATGAAAAAAGTCATGAATATTTTAACTGGGACTCAATTAAATCTGAAGATTTCTTTAAATAATATGGACATTTCAATAATATTAATTCTTTCAATTCATGAACATAAGATATCTGTCCATTTGTAAGTATCATCGTCAATTTCCTATATCACTGTCTTACAGTGTTTAGAGTATAGGCCTTTCAGCTCCTTGGTTAAATTTTTTACTAGGTAGCTTAATACTTTGATTCAATTTAAGCTGGGTGGTTTTCTTTGTTTTTCTTTCTGATATTTCATCCTTAGTATAAAAAAATGCAACAAATTTCTTTATATTAATTTTGTTTCCTTAAATTTTAACTGAATATTTTCTTTGCTCTGATATCTTTTTTTTTTTTTTTTTTTTTTGGTGAGCACTCTGGTAGTTTTTTTGGTGAACACTTTAGGGTTTTCTCTATACAGTATCATTTCATCTTCAAATAAGGGTTGTTTTACTTCTTTTCTGTTTAGATATCTTTTATTTCTTTTTCTTGTCTGATTTCCTTGAATAAAACTTCCAAGTTTAGGTTAAATAAAAGTAATGAAAGTTGTAATCTGTTCTGTTCCTGATCTTAGGAGAAAATATTTTAGCTTTTCACCTTTGAATATGATGTTAGCTATGGGTTTGTTATGAATGCCTTAATGTAGCCTAATGCATGTTGAGCTTTGTTTCTTATTTGCCAAAATTTAGAATTTTTATTATAAGTGAATGTTGAGTTTGTCAAATGCTTTCCTACATTATTTGTGATTATCATGTGATTTTAATTGATTTATTTGAATATATTGAGCCATCCTTGAATTCCTTGAGTACATCCCATTAGATCATGATGTCTGTGGCTTAGCATGTAATCTATCGTTGAGAAAGTTCCATGTGTACTTGAGAATGATGTATATTCTTCTGCTTTTAGATATAATATTTTTTAGGTATCTATTAAGTTTATCCAACTTAATGTGTCATTAAAACCATGGTATCTTTATTGATTTTCTGGTGGGTTATCTATTTACTGAAGAAAGTAGAGTGTTAGAATAACCTTATTATTCTATTACTGACATTTTTTTCTTTTGTGTCTGTCAATATTTGCTTTACATATTTAGTTTCTCCTATGTTAGGTGCACATAATGTAAATATGTATCTCCTCCATGAGTTATCCCACTTATTATTACATAATTTCTTTCTTTGTCCTTTGTTTTATATTTTTTAATATCTATTTCATCTAATATGCGCATTAACACCTTGACCTCATTTTGTTTCCATTTGTATGGAATATCTTTTTTCATCAATCCAATTTCAGTCTATTTGTATGTTAACTTTGAAATGAGTCTTTTAGGCAGAATGTTGATATGTCATTTTTGTTGTTTTAAATTCATTCAGCCACCTATGTTTTTTGATTGGAAGATATAGTTCACTTGCCCTTAAAATAATAATCAATAATTGTTGACATTTTATTAAAAACTTCCTGGTTGTCTTAGTAGTTTCTGTCCTTTTATTCTTCTTTTAGTCTGTTCCCTTGTGCTTTGATAGCTTTAGTTATTTATTTTTATATTTGAGTTCATTTGTTTCTCTTTTTTAATTTTTTTTTTTTTTTTTTTTTAGGATTTTGATCTGTGGTTACTATGAGGTTAATTAATTTAGACTGATAGTCATTTAAGATCAAATATTTCTAAGGCTTTCCCCCTTTTTACTCCTCCCCCCAATATTTTATTTGGGTGGTATCATATTTTATATCTTATGTATAGTCATTAACAGTTCACTGTTGCTATAGTTGATTTTACAATTTTGTTTTTCAGATATACAGATACTAGATGGCAGACAGTGAAGAGGAATTAAAGACCATCTTGATGAGGGTGAAAGAAGAAAGTTAAAGAAAAAAAAGCTGGTTTGAAATTCAACAGAAAAAAAAAAAAAAACTAAGATCGTGACATCTGGTCTCATCACTTCATGACAAATATAAGTTGAAAACGAGGAAGCAGTGGCAGATTGCATTTTCTTGGGCTCCAAAATCACTGCAGATGATGACTGTAGACATTAAATTAAAAGATGCTTGCTCCTTGGAAGGAAACATAGATAATAACTTTAACAGCAGATACATCACTTTTCCAAGAAAAGTCCCTGAAGTCAAAGCTATGTTTTTTCCATTAGTTATGTACGGATATGCTAAGGACTGTAAAGAAGGCAGAATGCCAAAGAATTGATGCTTTTGAAGTTGGTGATGGAGAAGACTATTGTTGTTTAGTCGTGTCTGACTCTTTGTGACACCATGAATTGCAGCTCACCATACTTCCCTATCCTCTGCCACCCTCTGGAGCTTGTTCAAACTCATGTCCACTGAGTTGGTGATGTCATCAAAACATCTTGTCCTCTGTCATCCCTTTCTCTGATTGCCCTCAATCATTCCCATTATCAAGGCCATTTCTAACTGGTTGCCTCTTTGCATCAGGTGGCCAGTGTATTGGAGCTTCACTATCAGCATCAGTCTTTCCAATGAATCTCCACGGTTTATCTCCTTTAGGACTGACTGGTTGGATCTCCTTGCAGTCCAAGGGACTCTCAAGAGTCATCTCCAACCCCACAGCAGAAAAGCATCAATTCTTTAGTGTTCAGCCTTCATTATGGTCCATCTCACATCCATCCATAACAATTTGAAAAACAAAAGGTTTGACTATATGCAACTTTGTCTGCAAAGTAAGGTCTTTGATTTTTAATATGCTGTCTAGATTGGTCATAGTTTTTCTTCCGAGGAGAAAGCTTCTTTTAATTTCTTGGCTGCAGTCACCATCTGCAATGATTTTGGAGCCAAAGGAAATAAAGTCTGCCACTGTTTTTATTTTTTTCCCTGTCTATTTGCCATGAAGTGATGGGACTGGATGCCACGAAAGATGAGTTTTAAGCCAAACTTTTCACTCTCCTGTTTCACCTTCATCAAGAGGTTCTTTAGTTGCTCTTCACTTTCTGCCATCAGGGTGGTGTCATCTGCATATCTGAGGTAACTCTTATTTTTCTGGGCAATGTTGATTCCAGCTTGGGCTTCATGCAGCTTGGGATTTTACATAATGTACTCTGCATATAAGTTCAATAAGCAGGGTGACAATATACAGACTTGTTGTGCTCCTTTTCCAATTTTGAAGCATTTTGTTGTCCCATTCTAGTTCTTACTGTTGCTTCTTGACCTGCATGCAGGTTTTGCAAGAGCAGGTAAAGTAGTCTGGTATCCCCTTCTCATTAAGAATTCTCCACTGTTTATTGTGATCCATATAGTCAAAGGCATTCATGTAGTCAATGAAGGAGTGATAGTTTTTTTTTTTTTTCTGGAATTTGCTTGCTTTCTCCATGATCCAGTGAATGTTGACAATTTGTTATTTGGTTCCTCTGCTCTTTGATGCTGATCTTCTACATTTGGAAGTTCTCAGGTCATATACTGCTAAAGTCAAACTGTAAGGATTTTGAGCATAACCTTGCCACCATGTGAAATTAATACAATCTTATAATAGTATGAATGTCTTTAAATTGCTCTTATTTGATATTGGAATGAAAGCATCTTTTTCAGTCCTGTGGCCACCACTGAGTTTTCCAAATTTGCTCTCATACTGAGTGCAGCACTTTAACAACATCATCTTTTAGGATATGAAATAGCTCAACTCGCATTCCATCACCTCCATTGTAATTGTGGTGATGCTTGTAGTGATGCTCCCTAAGGCCCACTTGACTCTGCATTCCAGGATTTCTGGATCTACATGAGTGATTACACAATTGTAGTTATCTGGATCATTAAGGTCTTCCTTGTATAGTTCTGTATATTCTTATCACTTATTCTTAATATCTTCTTTTTCTATTAGGTCCATATCATTTCTATCCTTTATTGTGCCCTTCTTTGCATAAAATGTTGTTGGTATCTAATTTTCTTGAAGAAATCTCTAGTCTTTCCCATTCTATTGTTTTCCTCTATTTCTTTGCATTGATCACTTATGAAAGCTGTCTTATCTCTCCTTGCTATTCTTTGGAACTCTGCATTTAAATGGGTACATCTTTCCCTTTCTCCTTTGCCTTTCACTTTTCTTCTTTTCTCAGCTTTTTGTAAGGCCCTTTCAGACAACCCATTTTGCCTTTTTGCATTTCTTTTTCTTGCAGATGATTTGGATTGTTGGCTCCTATACCATGTTACAAACTTCTGCCCATAATTCTTTAGGCACTCTATCAGATCTAATCCCTTGAAATCTGTTTGTTACTTCCACTGTATGATTGCAAGGAATTTGATTTAGGTCATACCTGAATGGCCTAATGGTTTTCTATATTTTCTTCAAATTAAGTCTGAATTTTGCAATAAGTAGTCCTTGATCTTAGCTACAGTCATTTCCCAGCCTTGTTTTTGCTGACCGTATAAAGCTTCTCCATTTTTGGCTGCAAATAATATAATCAATCTGATTTTGGTATTGATATTTTGGTGCTGGTCTCTTGTGTTGCTGGAAGAAAGTGTTTGCTATGACCAGTTCATTCTCTTGGCAAAACTCTGCTAGCCTTTCCCCTGCTTCATTTTGTACTCCAAGACCAAGCTTAACTGTTACTCCAGGTAGCTCTTGACTTCTTACTTTTGCACCCCAGTCCCTTACGATGAAAACCATACCTCTTTTTTTTTCGTGTTTGTTCTACAAGGACTTGTATGTCTTCATAAAACAGGTCAACTTCAACTTCTTTGCAATACTGGTTGGGGCATTGACTTGGATTACTGTGCTACTGAATGTTTTGCCCTGGAAGAGAACTGAGATCATTCTGTCATTTTTGAGACTGCACCCAAGTATAGCACTTTGGACTCTTTTGTTAACTAAGATGGCTACTCCATTTCTTCTGTTATTCTTACCTGCAGTAGTAAATATAATAGTCATATGAATTAAATTCACCCATTCCCATGCATTTTAGTTCCCTGATTCCTAAAATGCCAATATTCACTCTTTCATCTTTTGCTTGATTACTTCCAATTTGCCTTGATTCATGGACCTAACATTCCAGGCTTCTTTGAAATGTTGCTCTTTACAGCATTGGACTTTACTTTCACCACCAGACACACCCACAAATAGGCAACCTTTCTGCTTTGGCTCAGTCTTTTTCATTCCCTCTGGAGCTATTTCTTTGCTCCTACCAAGGGGCATATTGGACTCCTACTGACCTGGGAAGTTCATCTTTCAATGTAATATCTTTTTGCCTTTGTGTACTGTTACTGGGGCTCTCAAGGAAAGAATGCTGAAGTAGTCTGCCATTCACTTCACCAGGGGACCACTTCTGTAAGTACTCTCCACCACAATCCATCTGCTTCGGGTGGCCCTTCAAGGCATGGCTTATAGTTTCATTGAGTTAGACAAGGCCATGATCCATGTAATCACATTGGTTAGTTTTCTGTGTGTCTGGTTTTCATTCTGTCTGTCCTCTGATTTATGAAGAAAAAAATTCTTGAAGCTTTCTAATGGAAGGAGTGGCTGAGGGGAAAACTGATCCTTGCTGTGGTGGGTGGGGCCATGCTCAGTAAATCTTATACCAATCTTTTGCTAATGGTTGGCGCTGTGTTCCCTCCTGTTGCATGGCCCGAGGCCAAACTATGGTGGGGATTCAGTTCAGTTCAGTCACTCAGTCGTGTCTGGCTCTTTGCTACCCCATGAATTGCAGCATGCCAGGCCTCCCTGTCCATCACCAACTCCCAGAGTTCACTCAGACTCACGTCCATCAAGTCAGTGATGCCATCTAGCTATCTCATCTCTGTCGTCCCCTTCTCCTCCTGCCCCCAATCCCTCCCAGCATTAGAGTCTTTTCCAATGAGTCAACTTTTCACCCTATGTGGTCAAAGTACTGGAGTTTCAGCTTTAGCATTATCCTTTCCAAAGAAATCCCAGGGTTGATCTTCAGAATGGACTGGTTGGATCTCCTTGAAGTCCAAGGGACTCTCACAAGTCTTCTCCAACACCACAGTTCAAAAGCATCAGTTCTTTGGTGTTCAGTCTTCTTCACAGTCAAACTCTCACATCCATACATGACCACAGGAGAAGCCATAGCCTTGACTAGACGGACCTTAGATGGCAAAGTAATGTCTCTGCCTTTGAATATACTATATAGGTTGGTCATAACTTTTCTTCCAAAGAGTAAGCGTCCTTTGATATCATGGCTGCAGTCACCATGTGCAGTGATTTTTGGAGCCCAAAAAGTAAAGTCTGACACTGCTTCCACTGTTTCCCCATCTATTTCCCATGAAGAGATGGGACCAGGTGCCATGATCTTAGTTTTCTGAATGTTGAGCTTTAAGTCATCTTTTTCACTCTCCTCTTTCATCAAGAGACATTTTAGCTCATCTTCACTTTCTGCCATAAGGGTGGTGTCATCTGCATATCTGAGGTTATTGATATTTCTCCCGGAAATCTTGATTCCAGCTTGTGTTTCTTCCAGTCCAGCGTTTCTCATGATGTACTCCACATAGAAGTTAAATAAGCAGGGTGACAATATACAGCCTTGACGTACTCCTTTTCCTATTTGGAACCAGTCTGTTGTTCCATGTCCAGTTCTACCTGTTGCTTACTGACCTGCATACAGATTTCTCAAGAGGCAGGTCAGGTGGTCTGGTATTCCCATCTCTTTCAGAATTTTCTACAGTTTTTTGTGATCCACACAGTCAAAAGCTTTAGCATAGTCAATAAAGCAGAAATAGATGTTTTTCTGAAACTGTCTTGCTTTTCCAATGATCCAGTGGATGTTGGCAATTTGATCTCTGGTTCCTCTAACTTTTCTAAAACCAGCTTGAACATCAG
This sequence comes from Capricornis sumatraensis, assembly GCF_032405125.1. Lineage (NCBI taxonomy): Eukaryota > Metazoa > Chordata > Mammalia > Artiodactyla > Bovidae > Capricornis > Capricornis sumatraensis. Next base: position 52,306,641 of record NC_091076.1, read on the forward strand.
GGAGTTCACGTATTGCTGAAGCCTGGCTTGGAGAATTTTGAGCATTACTTTACTAGCATGTGAGATGAGGGCAATTGTGCGGTAGTTTGAGCATTCTTTGGCATTGTTTTTCTTTGGGATTGTAATGAATGCTGATCCTTCCAGTCCTGTGGCCACTGCTGAGTTTTCCAAATTTGCTGGCATATTGAGTGCAGCACTTTCACAGCCTCATCTTTCAGGATTTGAAATAGCTCTACTGGAATTCCATCACCTCCACTAGCTTTGTACGTAGTGATGCTTTCTAAGGCCCACTTGACTTCACATTCCATGATGTCTGGCTCTAGATGAGTGATTACACCATCGTGATTTCCTGGATTGTGAAGATCTTTTTTGTAACGGTGGTATGGTGATTTCCTTGAAAAGGACTTATGCAGCACTCCCAGAAGTGTTGTATTCAGTGCTTCTGATCCCGAGGCAGGCCACTCTTCACCTCCAGAGTCCTGGACACTCACAAGCAAGTTTAGCTTAGTCCCTTCTGAGGTCATAGCTCCTTTCTCCTAAGTCCTGGCTTACACAATGTTTGTCTGTAAGTGTGTGTGTGTGTGTGTGTGTGTGTGTGTGTGTGTGTGTGTGTGCCCTCCAAGAGTCTGTTTCCATAGTCTTGTAAAATTCTGCTTTCAAACCCTCTGGATTTCAAAGTCAAATTCCCTAATGGTTCTCAGTCCCTATGCTGGATCCCCAGGTTTTGGGAATCTGTTGTGGCCATAAATCTAAAGTTTGTGAGTCATCTTCTTGGCGACTCTATGGTAGGGTTAATTGTGATCCCCTCCAAGAAGACTTATGCCACAGACTACACAGATAAGGCCTGCCACAGCCAGAGCCCCTGTCCCTGTGGCAGGTCACTGATGACCTGTGCCTCCACAGGAGACACTCAAACATTCAAAGGCAGAAGACTACTGAGAGTCCCTTAGATTGCAAGTAGATGAAACCAGCCATTCATAAAGGAAATCAACCCTGAATATTCATTGGAAAGACTGACACTGAAGCTGAAGCTTCAATATTTGGCCACCTGATGTGAAGAGCTGACTCAATGGAAAAGACCCTGATGCTGGGAAAGATTGAAAGCAAAAGCAGCAGGGGGCATCAGAGAATGAGATGGTTAGATATGGTCACAGACTCAATGGACATGGATTTGAGCAAATTCTGGGATATAGTGAAGTATAGAGGAGGCCGGTGTGCTATAGTCAATGAGATTGCAAAGAATCAGATGCAACTTAGTGACTGATTAACAACAACGTGTAGCTTAGTTAATTCTTGATCAACTTCTTGTACTATATATTCACTTTAATCAGTGATATTTTTCCCTTCAAATGAAAGTAAAAGTTATAACCTTTTCTTTTTCACTTAAAGTAGACCCTTCAACATTTCTTGAAGGCCAGTTTAGTGGTGATAAGCTCTTTTTGGTTTTTCATTGTCTCAAAACTATCCTTCAGTTCTGAATGATAATCTTTCTAGGTAGTATTTTCTTTTTCATAGTTTTTGTTTCATTTCCTCCCTTTAGCACTTTAAATATGTCATGTCACTCCCTTTTGACCTGGAAAGTTTCTGCTAAATATCAGCTGATAGTCTTTTGGAGTTCCCTTTTATGTGACTCTTTGCTTTTCCATATGTGCCTTGTGCTTTTGGTGAGATAAGCTCGTGGCTGCCACCTTCATGAGTTCTAGGGCTGGAGTCAAAGTGGCTAGAGTTGGAGCAAGGTGTGAGCCAGGACTTCTCCAGGATTGATGTCAGTCACTTCCCTCTGAACAGGTGGGGCTGGAGCCCGAGGGGTGGGGTAGGGTGGTCTAACTGAAAATCTGAGCTATGATGGTAGAACCTACCTTATTTAGGGGCATGGTCAGGGGTGGGACCAGGGCCTTAGAAGCTGGAATCATGGTTCTAAGCTAGCTCTACTTCCCTTTTTTGTGATGGCTGTCTCTGCCTTGATGAAATCAGATCTGAGACTGGTGTGTTGGCAGTCTCTGCCTTGGTTGGGTTCATAGCCAAGGTCCCAGTAACTGCAGCCACAAATATGAGATAGCTTCTCCTTTGGCAAAATGATGGTCTTCACCTTGTTTGGAAGCAATGACAGAGCAGGAGGGGTTGTAGAAGAAGCTCTGTGCAGGTTTGGTGCATGCTGTCAGGTTCTGTCCGGCTGGCCAGAGTAAAATGAAGTTCTCAATCTGCTGTTTCTGTGCTAGGACTAGGAGAAAGAAACTGTTCAAGGACTGAGAATAATTTCCCTATAATCTCTGGTAAGACACTAGCTTTCAAACCAGCCAAGGGGATTTGCCCTCCCAGTTCCAGATCTGAGGTTTGGGGTGTCCATTAGAAGCTTGAGCTCTTTACTCCTTAGAAAGAACCCCTCAGACTGTGATAATCCTATTCTCTTCTTGGTCACCCACCCATGGTGTGGGTTTTAGCTAGATAATTTCTTCTCTTCTCTCAACAGAGACTTGTGTAGTACTTTCTTATAACCTTAGTCACAGAAGAGCCATTCCTCTAGTCTTCAGGTAATTGTTATGGAGAGTTTGTCAACTGCTAGCTGTAGTTTTGATGTGTTCATGGGAGAAGGAGAGATAAACTCAATGTTTTTTGACTCCACCAATGTCATCAAGTTCCTTGTTTGGGGTCAATTTAAAGGAGCTTTGAAAGCCAGAGAAACTGCAAACTGGGAGGTTGAGCATATAAATCCATTCATGTTAAATAGTAAGATTTGTAAACAATCTAAGCAAGAGTTCTCTGATCCCTCAGTACACGCTAAACAAGTTGAGATACTTTCAGTTTTCATTCCTATAAGGAGAGACAATCAAATTGATAACATGGAAACTTAAATTTGAATGCTAATCTTCCTAAGATTTTAAGAAAACTTTCAATAGTCACTGGGTACATGTTTAGCTACTATAGTGATCTAAATGTGTGTGTGTGTGTGTGTGTGTGTGTGTGTGTGTCTATCCAATTAAAGATTTATTTTATTTTTCCATAATTTTCTCTCTTTTTTTGAAAACTTATGTAGAGTTTAAAAAGGTTTCTTTCCATTAGAGCTATTAAAACTTTTGCCTTTAGTCCTCATATTTTACAATACATCCTTCAGACTATCTTGCATCCAATAGTTTATAACCCCCAATCTCTCACTCCATTTCTCCTCTATCCCCCACTGGAAACCACTCATTTGCTCTCTATCTCTGAGAGTCTATTTGTGTGTGTGTGCTTTAAATTCACTAGCTTGCTGTATTTCTATAGATTGCATGCATAAATAATATCAAATAATATTTGATTTCTGTATCTTAGTCACTTAGCATAATGTCCTCCAAGTCTACACACATGACTGGAAATGACAAAAGTCCAGTCTTTTTTATGGTTAAGTAGTATTTCATTGTGTATATATACCACATCTTTATTCATTACTCTATTGATGGACACTTAGGTTGCTTCCATGTATTGGCATTTATAAATAATGGTGCTATGAACATTGGAGTGCAAAATCAGGAATTTCATTTTGAATAAGTACTTTATCTATTACACTAAATATATAATTATATACACTTGTATTACACTATGTATACATATGTTTTTATATACACTATGAAATATATAGACTTACTTACTTTGCAGCTTAAATATTTGAAGTTTATTGTATATCAGTTATATTTGTTCAGAAGTGATTCATTTTTGCCTGGACGGCTCTGGGCTTGTCTTACCTCGGGGAACCCATTCTGCAGTTGAACACTTCCTGCCAGGGTCAATGGGTAGGAAGGAGTGCAGTATCTGCTGAGGAATGGCTGCCACATCACCACAAAGAAGACCCGGCAGTCTCTTGTCACAAGGCGAGCTAGAGACTGAGCTCCTCAGTCTGGGTAACTTGGGAAGCAGTAGATCATAAGTTTCACTTTAAGATAAAACCTGTAGCAGCAGTAGTGGAGGTGAGAAGAAGCTGCTTAGAGTGTAAGAAGCTGTAGGAGTCTCGGGTGATTGTGGTGACCAATACCAAGGCATCTCAGTACCTCTTATGTTCTTATATTTTAACCTCTGGCTATGCAATTCAGAAACCTCCCCCATTCAGGGGACCAATCAACCTGATAGATACTATTCACTCTTCTCTTGCCCGGGTTTCAAAGAACATGAGATCTCTCCCTAACACCTTTCAGGAAAGATGTTGAGGAAAGTGATGGAGGAGCTGAGCACTGATGAGTCCTGAGGCTACTGTAAGAGAAAGACAAAAACCCAGAGGCAGGAGGCTTAACTCCATAATTTTAGAATATCAGAGAACTCCTGACTCCAGGGAACATTAATAGGCAAAAGTTCACCCAAAAGTCTCCATACCTACACTGAAAAAAACAAGCTTCACCCGAGAGCCAACAAGTTCTGGTGCAAGACACACCACGCTAATTCTCCAGCAAAACAGGAACATAACAGTGAGCATTAAAAGATGGCCTGCCCATAAGCCATGCCAAACCACAGAAGCCTCAAAAGTCTTCATTACACTTCAAAGAGAAGAGATCCAGCTCCATGAACCAGAACACAGACACAAGTTCCCCTAACCAGGAAACCTTGACAAGTTACTGGTCCAACCTCACCCCAATTGTGGAGCAGACTCCACAATTAAGAGTAACCATGAACTTCCAGCCTGAAGAAAGGGTACCCCAAACACAGTGATCTAAACAAAATGAAAAGGTAGAGATATATTTAGCAGTTGAAGGAACACAATTACAAACCCACCAAAGCAAACAAAAGAGAAGATGATAGGGAGTCTATCTGAAAAAAAAATTCAGAATAATGATAGTAAAGGTGATTCGAAATATAGAAAACAAAATGGAATTACAGATAAATAGACTAGAGACAAGGACTGAGAAGATGTAAGAAAAATGTTCAACAAGGACCTAGAAGAAAGAAAGAAAAGTTAATCAATAATGAACAATGCAATAACCGAGATTAAAAGCACTCTGGAAGGAATCAAGTGTAGAATAACTGAGGCAGAAGAAAGGATAAATAAGGTGGAAGATAGAATGGTGGAAATAAATGGAGCAGAATGGAAGAATGAAAAAAAAAAAAGAAAATTAGGACACCTTCAGAGACCTCTGGGACAATGTTAAATGTCCCAACATTCAAATCATAGGTGTCCCAGAAGAAGAAGACAAAAAGAAAGGGCATGAGAAATACTTGAGGAGATAATAATCAAAAACTTCCCTAAAATGGGGAAGGAAATATCCACCTAAGTCAAACAAATCTAGAGAGTCTCAAATAGGATAAACCGAAGGCAAAACACCCCCAAGGCACATATTAATCAAACTAACAAAGATCAAACACAAAAAGCAACTATTAAAAGCAGCAGGAGAAAAGCAACGAATAGCACACAAGGGGATCCCCATAAAGATAACAGTTGAACTTTCAACAGAAACCTTTCAGAACAGAAGGGAATGGCAGGACATAATTAAAGTGATGGAAGAGAAAAACCTACAATCAATATTACTCTGCCCAGCAAAGTTCTCTTCAGATATGAAGGAAAAACAAAAAAACTTTCAGTTCAGTTCAGTTCAATTGCTCAGTCGTGTCCGACTCTTTGTGACCCCCATGAATTGCAGCATGCCAGGCCTCCCTGTCCATCACCAACTCCTGGAGTTCATTCAGATTCACGTTCATCGAGTCAGTGATTCCATCCAGCCATCTCATCCTCTGTTGTCCCCTCCTCCTCCTGCCCCTAATCCCTCCCAGCATCACAGACAAGCAAAAGCTGAAGAATTCAGCACCACCCAAAAAGCTCTTCAACCAATGCTAAAGAATCTTCTCTAGACAGGAAACACAGAAAAGCTTTATAAGATCAAACCCCAAACAACAAAATAAATGTTAACAGGATCATACTTATCAACAATTACCTTAAATATAATGGATTAAATGATCCAACCAAAAGACAAAGACTGGCTGAATAAATACAAAAACAAGACATCTGTACATGCTGTCTCCTTTGCTTTTTGCTTCTCTTCTTAAGCAAAGGAGAAAAGGAAAGATATAAGCATCTGAATGCAGAGTTCCAAAGAATAGCAAGAAGAGATAAGAAAGCCTTCCTCGGCGATCAATGTAACAAAATAGAGAAAACAACAGAATAGGAAAGGTATGGACCTAACAGAAGCAGAAGATATTAAGAAGAGGTGGTAAGAATGCATAGAAAAACTGTACTAAAAAATCTTCAAGACCCAGATAATCACAATGGTGTGATCACTCACTTAGAGCTAGACATCCTGGAATATGAAGTCAAGTAGGCCTTAGAAAGCATCACTACGAATAAAGCAAGTGGAAGTGATGGAATTCCTTTTGAGCTATTTCAAATCCTAGAAGATGATGCTGTGAAAGTGCTGCACTCAATATGCCAGCAAATTTGGAAAACTCAGCAGTGGACACAGGACTTGAAAAGGTCAGTTTTCATTACAATCCCAAAGAAAAACAATGCCAAAGAATGCTCAAACTACCACACAATTGCCCTCATCTCACATGCTAGTAAAGTAATGCTCAAAATTCTCCAAGCCAGGCTTCAGTAGTACATGAACCATGAACTTCCACATGCTCAAGCTGGTTTTAGAAAAGGCAGAGGAACCAGAGATCAAATTGCCAACATTCACTGGATCATTGAAAAAGCAAAAAAAAAAAAAAAAAAATACAGAAAAACATCTATTTCTGCTTTATTGACTATGCCAAAGCCTTTGACTGTGTGGATCACAATAAACTGAGGAAATTTCTGAAAGAGATGGGAATACCAGACCACCTGACCTGCCTCTTGAGAAATCTCTATGCAGGTCAGGAAACAACAGTTAGAACTGGACATGGAATAGACTGGTTCCAAATAGGAAAAGGAGTATGTCAAGGCTGTATATTGTCACCCTGCTTATTTAACTTATATGCAGAGTACATCATGAGAAAAGCTGGACTGGAAGAAGCACAAGCTGGAATCAAGGTTGCCAGGAGAAATATCAATAGCCTCAGATATGCAGATGACACCACCCTTATGGCAGAAAATGAAGAGGAACTAAAAAGCCTCTTGATAAAAGAGGAGAATGAAAAAGTTGACTTAATGCTCAACATTCAGAAAACTAAGATCATGGCACCTGGTCCCATCATTTCATGGGAAATAGATGGGGAAACAGTGGAAACAGTATCAGACTTTATTTTGAGGTGCTCCAAAATCACTGCAGATGGTGATTGCAGCCATGAAATTAAAGGACACTTACTCTTTGTAAGGAAAGTTATGGCCAACCTAGATAGCATATTAAAAAGTAGAGATATTACTTTGCCAACAAAGGTCCGTCTTGTCAAGGCTATGGTTTTCCCAGTGGTCATGTATGGATGTGAGAATTGGGCTGTGAAGAAAGCTGAGCACCGAAGAATTAATGCGTTTGAACTGTGGTGTTGGAGAAGACTCTTGAGAGGCCCCTGGACTGCAAGGCAATCCAACCAGTCCATCCTAAAGGAGACCAGTCTTGGGTGTTCTTTGGAATGCCATGTTAAAGCTGAAATCCCAGTCCTTTGAACACCTCATGGGAAGAGTTGACTTATTGGAAAAGACTCTGATGCTGGGAGTGATTGTGGGCAGAAGGAGAAGGGGATGACAGAGAATGAGATGGCTGGATGGTATCACCAACTCGATGGGCATGAGTTTGAGTGATCTCTGGGATTTGGTGATGGATAGGGAGGCCTGGCGTGCTGCAATTCATGGGATTGCAGAGTTGGACTCAACTGAGAGACTGAACTGAACTGAGAGGTTAACTTTTGAGAGACTATTATTTACTTTTTAGTACATTTTATATAGTGATTGCATGTATTAATGAGTTTTATGTCTATAATGATTTAATCATAGCCTAAGTACTGAATCTATGCAGTATTTCCTCGAGTTATACATTCTTTTCTCTTTCTCTTTATGCAGGACAATTGCATCTAGATTAGATGTTAATAATTAGTTATCTATGTTTGTGTCTCTTCCACTTGACTCTAAGTATTTGGCAAACACTTTGATCAAATATACTTTGTAAGTCCATCTACCTAATATTTCAATTGGCACATATATTAGATGCCCCCAAATGTTTGTGGAATGTCACATAGATGGCACAGATTCATCTATATGTTTAGCCTATTCTCTTGAATTATAGAAAGAGTTGATTCTGTAGCTGTTCTATGTCTGTGAAGTATCTCGTAAAACATCACTTATGAATGCTAAACTGAGACTTTCCTTTCATAGGGAGAAATATAACTTGATGTTCCTTTGGTTTCTCACCAGTGTTGCCTAGTTTTTACCCTAAATTTCCATCAGTAACCCCTCTTGCTGGGAGTCAGCATGAGGAGTCCCACTCGTGGCAAAGGCATGAGGTTAGGGGGCCCGACAGGCAAAGGCGAGTTGGGCCTTAAGGGAGCCTCACTGAATCTGCTTGTGCATCTGCCCCAAAAACCAGATTTTGCCTGCCTTACTGCATTATGCCTTTGACCTATACTTCTGACATTACGGGGGGCTATCCCCCACCACCTCTCTCTGTAAAGGAGTTAACTTAGGACTTCAGTTAATAAATCCCCTGGCCGTGACAAGAGTGTTTCAGTTCAAAAACTCCTCTGATGGCTCTCTAGCCTGCCTGACAGGATTATCTGGCCACATGTGATTGTTTACAGCCTCCCAACTGTGAGAGGCACAAGATACTTTAAACTTTCTAAAAACATATTCTTTTGAGAAGTTAGAAAATTATTAGTAAAATATTTTCGAGTTAGTTAGAAATTATGTTGGTAAAGGGTTTCATTGCTGAGTTAATGATTGCCACCAGGCCTCCATATCCTTAGGCACCTGGGAGTATGTTAATCAATGTAATTGGAATGTAGAAAAAGAAATATAGTAGTTTTGATGTTAGTAATACTAGACTTTTTGAGTTAATGAATTTTCTGTTTTGTTATAGATCACTGTACTCCTCTCTCTTTGTTATAAATCATTGTGTCCTTGATATGTAAAAATGTAACTTTATCACTATCTTAAGACTAAATAGATCTTAAGTGTAAACAAGTTTTCTGCTTGATTAACCTTTATCAATAGAAAGAAAGGTGGGGCCATGAAATGTTAATTGGTCTTCAGACAGGAAGATATTGTGAACAAATGTAAGACCCTTGTAAGAACAAAGATATGCAAAGAACACTGTCTTTAGATATGGGTCAGAGCAGCTGACCCTGTGTGACTCTGTTTCTTACATTCATCTTTATGTATAACTAAAAATATAAAAGTGGACCTGAAAAATAAAGGAACGGATCAGTTCCTGGAAAGACTGGTTTCCCCCGTGACATCTTTTTCATTTTCTGGCTGAATTCCCATCTGGAGTGTGGAGTCTCTCCATGTCTGCTTACTTGCCCTGGCTTCTAAGACCCCATGCAAGAGGGATCCCAAGGCGGGGCACCCTCCGCTATTCAAGCAGGCACCGGTGGCCTAGGTGGATGGTGCAAACTCCTTGTCTTGGAGTTGTATTGGTTCTCCGTGTAAGCCAAGTTATTCAGCCTCTTTCTCCACTAATATTCCTACTAAACTATTCTTTCCTAATCTCTCTTTATATCTCTAATTAGTTAGTCCTTTCCTAGACGCCGACTCCATCTCCGCTTCGAATTCCCTGGATCCACCGGGGCTGGACCCTGGGACCCTCTACTCTCAGGCCTCTCCACTTACTTTTCACACACACATATTTAGTATTTGTCCAAAGGAAGGGTCAATGATACTTTGAGCTCAATAAAAATCACTACATGTAGAAGACTATTGATCTAAACTGCACACTAGAAAGGAGTTTGAGGAAATAGAAGGCTAAATAATTGGTTTTCTTGTATAGTTGCAGAGTTAGGAATCTGGCAAAGACAGAGGAACCAACTGGCATTGATAAATATACCCCTTCCTCATATTAGTCATTTTTCAGAAGTATAATATATCAGTTTTGCTGGAAAGGGTAGGAATGCCTCAGTGATTGGAATTAGTGCTAACACTCTACCAATAGAATTTGTCCTCAAGGATGCCATCATTTTAAGACATTGATATATTTTTCTAATTTTGGGTGTCTACTAAATTCAAGGCACTTTGGACATATGTATGGTGTTCTTGGTCTAGAGTCATCCCTGGAAAGTAGTAGTATCAATGGTAAATGGATTTCTTACCAAAGGCTATCTAGCTTACCTAAGATTACAGGAAAATGTTATTGGGACATTTCATTCAAATGTTTCACTCAAACATTTGAGTGAACATTCCTAGGATCTTCATAAGAACAGGTTCCAACAAGAAGAACACACATATATTAGAGATCTGACCTGACACTCATTTTTCATATGTGAACTTGTTTGATTTGCCTAATATTACTGATAGGTAGGAATTAGCATTACTCTCTTGCAGGGCAGACAAGGTAGAGCAACTTGCCAAATGAACATTATGTTAATTACAGACTTAAGATTTAAACACTTGTACATCTAATTCAGAAGAAAGAAACCTAGATAGAGAATTACAAGCTTTATAGAAAATAAAGGAGTGCCCGTAAGTAGAAAAAAGTGAGGAGCATAGTGTACCCTACAAAATTACTGTCAACATAATGCAACAAATTGCTCCTCACTCAGATAGGTTAGATATAATACCATATCTCTATGATGGGAATGAAGCTAAAGATCATTTTATTTTTAACATTTGTGCCCCCCTTGATTTTAGACACTAGCAAAAAATAGAGAATTAAGTCCACATCATATATTACTAATGCCATTTTCTCCATTGATGAGCAAGTAAGAATCTGACATTCATCATTATTCAGGTTATGCCACTGACACATATTGCTATTAAGATTAGTTAAAATCAAATAATGTTAAGAATTCAAGTTCTTAGACACACCAGCCACATTGCACACACAGTACTTAATAGCTACCATATGAGCCAGTGTGGGTATATAACCTTTCCATAACCATGTAACAACCAGTATTTTTGAACAACACTGGTATATACTAATGGTTTAGAGAGAATTGCAGCATCATCTTTGTCAATGAGGCATATACTGGAAATAATGGTGTGTTCAGCAAAAATTGCGTTTGGGTTCTTACTTATTAATCTGCTTTATCCACAGGGGATAATTTTTCAAGCTTGATATTGAGTCTTGTTGGTAGATTGATAAGTTTGGTAAAAAGCCCAAGAATAACTTGTGGATCAAGACTTCCACAGTCATCTGTATTTTATGAAAATTACAATCAATACGTTACTTCAGTACTGAAGGCTTTGTATGGCTTTCACTTATTTTTTGATTCACTTACTCTTGCAAGGAACCTCAACTTATTCCAGTGATAAGTACTGAAGTGTTTATAAAGGGATACCCTTGAATACTTGAAAATCTGGGGGAAGAAATGTATATAACTTTATCTGAAACTCAATGAGATAACTGTCAGAATAGAGGAATGCAAGGATTATGTTCAATACATGAACAGTGAACTCCCTGAAGTTCAAGCTGGTTTTAGAAAAGACAGAGGAACCAGAGATCAAATGGCCAACATCCTCTGGATCATGGAAAAAGCAAGAGAGTTACAGAAAAAACATCTATTTCTGCTTTATTGACTATGCCAAAGCCTTTCACTGTGTGGATCACAATAAACTGTGGAAAATTCTGAAAGAGATGGGAATACCAGACCACCTGACCTGCCTCTTGAGAAATCTCTATGCAGGTCAGGAGGCAACAGTTAGAACTGGACATGGAACAACAGGCTGGTTCCAAGTAGGAAAAGGAGTACATCAAGGCTGTATATTGTCACCCTGCTTATTTAACTTATATGCAGAATACATCATGAGAAACGCTGGACTGGAAGAAACACAAGCTGGAATCAAGATATCTGGGAGAAATATCAATAACCTCAGATATGCAGATGACACCACCCTTATGTCAGAAAGTGAAGAGGAGCTAAAAAGCCTCTTGATGAAAGTGAAAGAGGAGAGTGAAAATGTTGGCTTAAAGCTCAACATTCAGAAAACGAAGATCATGGCATCTGGTCCCATCACTTCATGGGAAATAGGTGGGGAAACAGTGGAAACAGTGACAGACTTTATTTTTTGGGGCGCTCCAAAGTCACTGCAGATGGTGACTGCAGCCATGAAATTAAAAGACACTTACTCCTTGGAAGAAAAGTTATGACCAACCTAGATAGTATATTCAAAAGCAGGGACATCTTTGCTGACTATGGTCCATCTAGTCAAGGCTATGGTTTTTCCTATGGTCATGTATGGATGTGAGAGTTGAGCTGTGAAGAAGGCTGAGCGCCAAAGAATTGATGCTTTTAAACTGTGGTGTTGGAGAAGACTCTTGAGAGTCCCTTAGACTGCAAGGAGATCCAACCAGTCCATTCTGAAGATCAACCCTGGGATTTCTTTGGAAGGAATGATGCTAAAGCTGAAGCTCCAGTACTTTGGCCACCTCATGCAAAGAGTTGACTCATTGGAAAAGACTCTGATGTTGGGAGGGATTGGGGGCAGGAGGAGAAGGGGATGATCGAGGATGAGATGGCTGGATGACATCACACACTCAATGGACGTGAATCTGAGTAAACTCTGGGAGAATGTGATGAACAGGGAGGCCTGGCATGCTGCGATTCATGGTGTTGCAAAGAGTCCGACACGACTGAGCGACTGAACTGAACTGAACTGAAGGATTATGTTCATAGCATACGTTTCTTGGGAGCCTGATTCTAGCTTGAGTGTGAGTGAATGTGAAGTCGCTCAGTCATGTCTGACTATTTGTGGCCCTGCCAGGAGCCAGCGTGGCGAATCCCACCCATGGCAAAGATCAAGAGGAAGAGGGCCTCACAAAACACAAAGGCGGGATCAGACCTCAGGCCCCCTCCCCTGGATTTTCTCAATCATCTACCCCCAGAACCAAAATCTGTCTGCTTTACTATATTATGCCTTTCACCAACTCCTCTGACATTAGCAGGGGACTATCCCCCGCCACCTTTTTCTGTAAAAAGTTAACTTAGAGCTCCAGCTAACAGTCTCCTGTGTAGAAAAGGAGTGTCTCAGCTCAAACCCCTCTGTTAGCTTTCTAACTTGCCTGACAGGTCTGTCTGGACCTTTTACAACTGTGCAGGTGCTTGCTCACAGCCTCCCCAATGCGAGAGGCACAGGAAGCTTAAAACATCCTAGGAATGTAGGGGTTTCTGAGGAGTCAAAATCATTAAAATAGTACTGATTAAAGGTTTCATTATTGAGCCAATACTTGTTGCCAAATTTTCATATCTTTTATTTGTTGATATAGTTGGTATATAGAAAAAAAAACAAGTGGCAACATAGATCTTTGAGTTAAGTACCTTCTTTGTTATAACCCACTGCACCCTTTGTTCTACAGGAATGTAACTTTATTTAGTGCTTTGAGGGCGATGCAGATTAAAGAAAAACACTTCAGGGAAAATGAGGTTAACATTCATTTAGGAGAGAGCCATTAATTGTTAACAGGCCTCTTGGTCAGAAGATAATGTAAATCACCTGAGACCTTTTGTATACAAAAAGATATATAGAAAGGGTCAGGACTGCTGCCCCTGCATGACTCTTTATCTTCCATTATGTAAAACTTAGGGTATATAAGCACCTTTTGAAAATAAAATTATGGGGTTTTTTTGCACAAGCTTGGCCTCCCCCGTGTTGACTCTTTCTCTCTCTTTCTCCCTCTCCCTCCCTCTCTTTTTCAGACTGATGCTTTGGAAAACAGAGGCTCTCCGTATCTACTTATTTGCCCAGGCTTCTAAGACCCACGCAAGAGGGAGCCCAAGGCGGGGGCACACTCCACTATTCAAGTGGGCGCCTGTGGGCTTGCACGTAGACGGTGCAAGTTTCTTGTCTTGAGACTTTATTAGCTTTCCGTGTAAACCAAGAAATATCAGCCTCTTTTCTCCTCTGCTTTTTCACTACATTATTCTTCCCTAATCTCTCTTTAAATTTCTAATTAATCTCTTTTTAATTGCCAACTCCGTCCCCACTTCTAATTCCCTGGATCCACTGGGGCTAGACACAGGTATGGCCCCATGGGCTCCATCCATGGGACTTTCCAGGCAACAGTACTGGAGTTGGTTGCCATTTTATCTCCAGAAGATCTTTCTGACCCAGGGATCAAACCCAGGTCTCCTGCATTGTAGGCATATGCTTTACCTTCTGAGACACCAGGGAAGTCTAGCTTACTTTATATAATCAGAAAGAGAGAGCATAGAACTGCTGAAGAGAGTGGTTTTGGGGGAAAACTGTGACTGGCTGTGCTGATCTGTTTGCCACTAGATATATTCTCCATCCTTCCTTGTGTTACTCTTTGCAAAGAGGGAGACTGAGCCTAGTGAATGTGTCACCTATACTCTTTTGATGACTAGTTTTCAGTTGGGTTTGACACATAGGAATTGTCTGTAGGATTTTAGAATTCAGGAGAGGGTACAGCTTGGGTTATTTTCCTTTGTTTACTCTGGTAAGAGGAATAACTCTTGACAATTACAATTCCCATGTCCCTCAGCTGGGGTTCCACAGCCACAATCTCTTCTCCTTATACCTTCGTGTCTGCCCACTATTTTTCAGCTCTGGGTATTTCATTATTCCTCTCTGTTCCCTTAACTTACTCACCCTTCTGTACACAGTCTTTTCATTTGAAATGTTTGGGTTAAATTTTATATCTGTCTGGGACCCTGACTTAATACAGCTATGGAAAAGAAGTGTGGTAGCTAAGAGCAAGAGAATGAGGACTTTTGAAAGAGGGGGTGTTTGATGAGGATCTTAAACAGCTGGTCTTTCTTAAAGATATTGTTTTTGGAATTTTAAAGAGGTCAAAGGATTTGTGTTCTACTTCTTATCTTCTTATCTCTCTATTCTTATTCCCCAGAGATTACTTTAGTAAACAATTTCTGTGTAATCTTATAAATGTTCTACATTGCATATTCAAACATATGGTTTGAGCACTCAACCGTACTCAACCATGCTGAAAGAAAGTGAATGTCTTCTTTTCAGGGAGAAGAATGGTAGATGCCATCATAAATTAACATGCTTTGACTATAAACCAGGGATTCACAAAGTGATGCCAGGGATAAGCAGCAGGGGCATCATCATCTGGGTAGTTAGAACTACAAGTTTTAAAGCCTTGTTCCAGATGTATTGAATCGGAGTTCAGAACTCTGTAGTTTTAATAAGTCATCCCAGTTGCTTTGTTTCACACTCGAGTTTGAGAACCAATGGGATACACAGTATTTCTGGTAAGCTTGTGTTCTCACCCTTCTGATGGCCATTACTGTTGCAGAGTTGGTTGATCGTCCTGACCTTAGACTCTGACACTCCCAACTGCTTAGACAGGAATTCTATGAAAATATGAGTTTTGAAGTTATGGTGTTTTGATTTCCTGTTTAAAAGTGAAAACCTATGCAGTGTTTCATTTCCCTTTGCCTTTCATCATGATTCATACATCTTAGCTTCAGTAATCCCCAGAACTCACTGGTTACCATATCTTAATCTTATACTACTATGTTCATGCTCAGTCTTAAAACTCCTCTAAATCATTTGTTTTAAATGCAGCAATCTTTCCTCTGTTCTTGTATTGCTGATCCTGTTAGTGATGCCAATTGTCTTGCTGTTCACACTGCTTGCTGAACCCAGGGTAGGCAAGACATGAGCTAAGAGGCTGGAGGAAGACTCCAGGAACTGTAGGAACTGCAGACATGCTTATTCTCTTCTGGCTGATGCAGAAAACATAGCAGCAGCCATAGCATAAGTTAACACAACACAACCTCTCTCTTGACTGACACAGCAGCCATAACAGCGTTCTCTCCTGGTTGACAAAGCAGCCGTACCAATAGATGCACTATATTCTCTCCTCTCTTTTCTGACCAAACAAACACAGGCAAGACACAGAGGTAATGCCACCACTTTTTAGGTGGAGCTCATACAGGCATACAACACAAAGTAGCCCATGACCAAACGAGTACCATGTGATGCACATGCACAGTGCTATAAATGATCTCAGGTGTTACATAGTCATTATTTAAAAAATGTGGCATGAGAGAGCCAGAACACACCATCTTGGCTAATATTTTTCTCTCCCCACAGTTCTCAATCACCTTTCAGTATACTCCTGAAAGATATATGGATATCTTATCTCTTGCAGTTTCCATAAGTCAAAGATGATTTTTGTTTCATACTCCACATGACTTGTGGCTTATAGGTTCTTTTCTCTATTTTCAGAGTACTTATTTTCCAAAGTCCATCAAAACTTACAGTCTCTGGGAAAATCCATGTCATTACAACTGTACATTTGGTAGCATCCCTCCCCCCCTTCTTCTTCTTCTTTTTTTTTTTTTTTTTTAATCTACTAAACTTATTGGCCTTCCCTGGTTCCTTGGTAAAGAATCCGCCTGTAATGCAGGAGACCCCGGTTCCATTCCTGGATTAGGAAGATCCGTTGGAGAAGGAATAGGCTAACCCACTCCAGTATTCTTGGGCTTCCCTTGTGGCTCAGTTGGTAAAGAATCTGCCTGCAATGCAGGAGACCTGGGTTTGATCCCTGGGTTGGGAAGATCCCCTAGAGAAGGCAAAGGCTACCCACTCCAGTATTCTGACCTGGAGAATTCCATGGACTATATAGTCCATGGGGTTGCACAGAGTCAGACACAACTGAATGATTTTCACTTCATTTCACTAAAGTTACTAACTTATAAGTTTAGCACTTGACTCAGTGTCTCCCTATCACTAATTTATCTTCATCTTCAGTGATTTCAAGATCCAAATGAATTATTTATCAATCCCCTAGGAGCTAGATAGGACTTCTTCACTTTTGGTAATCTCCTCTTTTCACTTCAACCACCTACTCCAATAAACTTATGCTTAACCTGGTCATTCACAGTAACTATGTTCAAATCATGAGTATAAGCATGCTCATATATAGCTACAAACTCTGATCCTTCCAGAGGATTATTATGATAGTCTAGTCTGTCAATTCCACCCAATTAAGGCTAATGCAGGATGTGATTCTTTCAAATGAGTGTGCAAAGCTGCAGTTGAGGTGGGGCAGATATAGATATCAGGTTTTGGTATTAAGAAATTATCTACCCAAGAAAGTACAAGTAGAAAGCAATAGATCCAGTAGGCAAATAGAAAGATCCTTAGTAGTGGCAGAAAACATTCATTATTTCTAACCTATATCTCAGGTTTCCGTTAAGGATTTGATTTACATAGGGGTCATGAAACAAGTACGTATTAGGTTATGCCAAGGATCAGTTGGACATGAATTTGGGTAAACTTTGGGAGATGATGGGAGACAGGGAAGCCTGATGTGCTGCAGTCCATGGCCTTGCAAAGAGTTGGACACTACCTTGCAACTGAACAACAAAGATCAAATATAAGCATGACATAAATGCAGAAGAGTTTTCCAATGCAAATGTCAACTGATGCTACTATTCATGATTTAGATGGCCCATTTTGTTGTTATAGGAAGTACTGACAGTACTGGGACACTGTAACAGGGGTTACTACTTTCTCCTATATCCAAGAAAATGTTTCTTCTTTCTTTTTTTCTTTTATTTATTTATTTATTTTTTAGTGGTTAAGAGTATTATGTAGAAGCTAGCTAGGATTGATCAATTATTCAACTGTGCTGTTCACACATAGTCAGTATATTTGTTCTGTTTCTATTGTGCATTCATATGTATTTTTTTTAATAAAACTTACTTCCCATCAATAAGCTAAGTGAAGGTAAGAGAATAGAATTAGCATAGCAGTCCCATTTGTTGTGACAAAATATGAGCTTAAAGTTTGTATACTTATTAGGGGCAGCATATTACTAGGGATATGTAGTAAGCTGGATAGAATAAGTTTCAGTAGCAAATACAGTTGTGGGAATCTGCATGAAAAAGCAACACTAGAAGCAAGTGACATGAAACAGTGTTATGGAAGCTTTTTAAAGAGAATTTGAACAGAAGTAGAGCAATCTCTAGAGAGGCAGAGACTTGAGACAACTAATTTTGTGGAAAAAGGATGGAAAGAAAAAGAATAAGGATGACACTTTTCACTGCCATCCTCCAAATTTGTGAGGGAATCATGAGAAAGATGCTGAAGGAAACAGGGATGAGGAGGAAGTTACAAAATGTTTACACTGCTTGATAGGAAAAATACACAGAGATTTGTATAGTTTCGGAGATAGTAAGGAAATGAAACATGTTAAATGTGTTGGAGTTCATTATGTTTGTTAATTTTCTTCTATTGATATATTTTTTTTTTTCCAAGGCAGCCAGAGGAGGAGTATCCAGAACATGTGCTGGGTTCCTTGCTACCTTATAGAGAACATACCTTCCTTGGAAAGTAGAAACACATTCTTGTACACCCCAAATCCTTCTTGTAAGTTAAATTAGGAAAAGGAAAGAGGATGCCTTTTGAAGTATTTTACAACATACTTGTCATTGATTTTTCCCTCCTCTGTGACATGTACTAGCAGCATGCCATATGAATTTAAGTAGGACACAAGCAATATTAACTTTAATATCTATATAATTATGTTTTTTCCTGTTTATGATAACTGGTATTGGTCTTTCATTTACAGTACTGGTAGTCTTATTAAAATCAATGTATTTAAACAAAGAAAATAAACTATTTAAAAAATAATTGCCTATAGAGTATTAGGTCAGCCTCCAAATAAGTAAAATTTTTGAATGTTGTGGTCCTTTAATGGACCAGAACCTGGTGGTCCGGAGTTGTTGATAAGAAAGTAAAAGAGAAAAAGAAGCTAATATGCCTTGGTTTACACAGAGAACCAATAAAACCCTAGAACAGGGCTTGTAGCGCTCACGAAGGCACAGGGCATCCTCTTGAGGAGGTCTTGAAAGCCCAGGCAGGAGAGTGAGCTCGGTGGCTTTCCATGGTCCAGAGAATTAGCTGGAGGGAGAAAGAGAGTGAGAGACAGACACGGGGACCCAAGTCTCTGGTTGAACAAGGGTTCTTTAATGATCTTTCTGTGAGTATATATAGGCTGTTGTACAAGAAATTTCTTTCAACAATGATACGGATCAGAAAACCAGATGTACAGCAACGGTTATCATGGAAACAAGGAATTAGCAATGGTCATAAGGTCAGAAGACAATCCGTATCTCAAGAAAGACAGTTGTGACTAAGCAGTATGTAAGGAGATTGTTTACTGAAGGAAATCCACTCATTCGTTTTCATCCCATGGCTTTAGTTCTGGAGCAGTGAGCCACTCCACTTGTTCCCATTATCAGGAACTGATAAGGAACACAGGATTTATGAGAGACAGAAAATAACACTCAGGAATCCTCCTTTTAGACTTTCCCTGACAGTGAAGATGGTTCTCAAGTGACTGACATGTTTGCATCTCTGTAGCATAGCATGGTATGGCAGGAAGAGAAAGGATTCAAAATAAAAATATATGGATGCTAAACTTTGCTAATCATCACCTATGCATTTTGGATGAGTGGTTTAATTTTGCTTAACCTCAGTTTTCTTCTTTTTGTTTAAAAATTATGGATTATTATTCCAAACAGTTAATTTATAGTACATTTTTTGAAGATTCAGCAGGTTACTGTGTTTGATATTATTTTTTAAAATATACAAAGTTACAATTGGGTAGCACTGTGGATGCACTTTAAGGAGGCCCTATTGAGTCACGTCCTTAATAGGCCCTTCACCTGAATGTGACCAGAATCTGTAACTTGCTTCTGTTCAATAGTATATGAAAGATAAAAGTGATAATTAGTACTTCCTTGATTAGATTTGGTTATAGGTCTCAGCTAATAAAGGGAGGGAGAGAATAATTCTTCTATTGATGTTGAAGAAGCAAGCAACTCTATTGTGAAATGCTGAGCAGCATCTAGGATCCTACTATGGTCTCTAGCTGACTGCCAGTAAGAAACTGGGGCCATTGGTTGTAGAGTCGCAAGGAAATTAATTCTATCAGCAATCTGAGTTTAAAAGTAGTATTTCCTAATTGAGCATATGGTTTAGCTGATCCCTTGATCACAACCTTGTGAGTCCCTAGGAAACCAAAAAAAAAAAAAAAAAGAAAGAAAGAAAGAAAGAAAAATTACTTTCTCAGATGTACTAGCCACATTTCAAGTGCTCATAGAGTGCAGGTATAGAACTTTCTTATCATAATACATAACTGTTGTACCAAGATCCTCTGAAGCTTTCTGAGCACTGAGGCTGACTCTGAGACTTTCCCTGGAGTTGAACCCTGATTTGGCTTTTACCTTTTCTCTGTCCTATTTCCCATTGCTTTCACCTAGTCATACTTACTTTATAATTTTTTTGCATTCAAATCCTTGATTCAAGGTCAGCTTCTGGGAGAGCTTTATCTAAGACTCCAAAGAAATTAACTGGAAGAAGTGTAACTTCTGGATTTCTATCCCTGACTGCTAACTGACAAAATATATTTTCATTTTTACTGATTTTCTAATCCTTATTCCCTCATGGTACCTCCCTTGATTATCAAATATGTAAATATGAATTACTACATTTATAGTTTGCAAAATGCTTTCTCATATTTTAAAAGACAGACATTTTAAAAATGTAGCATCCCTGTTCTGATTCATAGTAGGCAATCGGTAACAGGTAGGTATTAAAATCCTTATTTTAAGGATTAAATAATTGAGCCCCCAAATGGTTGCAACTAATCTAAGATCCTATTTAAAAGAAGTGGCAGACTTGGAATTCACAGCTAGCTCTTTTGACAAAGAATTTAATGCCCTTTTTTTACAATGCACTGACCTTAGAACTCCAAGGGATCTGCCACACTGAGCACCCTGTGTACACATATAGACATCAAAGAGTGTTTTCTGAGAAGAGATTGATCTCTGAAAGATTAAGAAGTAGGTGGTTGCAAGATGCTTCAACCATGTAGTTAGTCTGGTCATTTTTTCCCATACAAGCACAAAATGACCAAATACATCAACTGCACTCCATTGTCCTCTTCTTCCTCCTCTTCATCATTGACATCAGCTGAAGCATCATGATCATCATTGTTGTCCTCTTTTATCATTTATTTATTGACCCAAGAAATATGCTAAGATCTTGCAAGTAATATTTTATTCAGTGCTCATAAAAAGCTTAGGGGCTTTTGTCATATTGTTATCCTTATTTTAGAGATGAGCAAAGTGAGGCAAATATCAACGACTTGTAGTAACTACACAGAACACAACTATTTTTTTTTTCCACCATGGTCCCAGCTCAAAAGTTTTTCAGATCACATGAGTAATCAGTACAACTTAGACTTGTTTAATCTGTATCCTTTCCAAGCCTGGAGTATTGTATTCAGCAGTGAAAGAGATATAGTAACATACTAATAAATAAGGAGATGTCTCTCTTTCTTTCTCTCTTTTTCTTTCTCTTTTTTTTTTTTTCTAATTTTCTGTCAGTGTTTTCCTGGAGAGTAAACATTAATAGATTTGGTTCTATTATATTCAAAAACAGAAGAATCAGTGCTTTTGAACTGTGGTGTTGGAGAAGACTCTTGTGAGTCCTTTGGACAGTAAGTACATCAAACCAGTCAATCCTAAAGGAAATCAGTACTGAATGTTCATTAGAAGGACTGATGCTGAAGATGAAGCTCCAACATTTTGGCCACTTGATACGAAGAGCTGACTCATTGGAAAATACCCTAATTCTGGGAAAGAATGAAGGCAAGAGAAGAAGCAAATGACAGAGGATGACATGCTGAATGGCATCACCAACTTGATGGACATGAGTTTGAGCAAGTTTCAGGAGTTAGTGATGGACAGGGAAGCTTGGCATGCTGCAGTCCATTGGGTCACATGACTGGGTGACTGAACTAAACAAAACTGATATTCAAAACCAGATATGCATCCTTCCCTTTGCATCATTTTCAAAGAGATGCTCACATTATTTTAAAATAGAGCTAATTAGTGTGACACAGCACTGTAATTAGACTCCTTTTGTCTTAGAATTTGGCCACACATTACATACAGTTTTATCCAGGAGAATATTCTTCATAGCACTAGGAGAAAAATGAGTCTTATTCATTCTTAAACTGAACCATATCTAAACTGGTGACCCAGAGGTGGATTGTGCAGATGCCCATTACCAGCTCCCAAAGCTATCTATCATGTTAAAAGTGTTGATGGATCCAACCTAATGACACCCAGATATTGTCTCTGAATCCTAAGCCTAAGAGAAACTGCAGCTACTAGGAAAATATAAATGTCTCTTGCTGAAATTTGTAAAAAAAATTGTCATTTTAATTAACATTTTAAAATAATCATTAATTTATTGGTGCAAAGCCAGACACACACCAAACGTAAAATTTCTGAGTATTTTAAGCAGGAAAATTCTCTTTTGGAAAATGAAGAGTAAACTGTTTATAGTCTGGGAAGATCATATTGAAGTATGTTCTTTTCTCCTTTTAATTAAAAATGGTGTGACTTATTCTAAAATTATTCTTCCTTTGTTAATTTGCCCCTGACATGCAGTACTTTTGAAAAAAATCTTGCAATGGATTAAAATTATATTTTACAAAATGAAATTGAGCTTCATGGTCTTCAAAAATGCAAGGTACTTGGAAGTTCTTTGGAACTTGGAACATGATAAAATATAATCAATTTCTATAAACAATTAAAAGCTTACTTTACAATATTGTGGTGATTTTTAATTCATGTCAATGTATGGCAAAAACCACCACAATATTATAAAGTAATTAGCTTCCAATTAAAATAAATCAATTAGTTTTAAAAAAAGAAATAAAAACGAAAGTTTTTCATGAATAAGAATGTAGTAACCATCCCACCGTTTCCCTTCATCAGTCTGTCATACCATTTCTTTAGTCTCTATACCTCTGACATCTCACAGATTGACCTTTATCTCTTCATGGAAACTAGAGGTCTTGCCTTGAACTCTGAACCTCAGCCACCTGATAATAATTTTCAATCTCTTTCTGATTCTCCCATTCCTTTAGGTAAGGGGATGGCAGGGACTTCCAGTTGTCCCTTAGTGGCTAACTATGATCTCATTCTAGACAAATTTATCATACAGTTCCTTGCCTATCTGCATTTAGTTTGACATTATTTAATTAAGTGAGTTCTACCACCGTTCTTGAATAATCCACTTTGCTCCATTTCTACTATTTCCTTCAGTTGCTTATCTAAGCCACTACATTCTCTCACCTGATGAATGCAATAGGTTCACAGTGAATCTGTCAGTTAAAATCTTGGCCTCTTCAGTCCATTTTCCATGGGGCAAGCAAGGAAAACAATTCAATATGAAAATCTGGTCATTTTCACTCTTAAAGCCTTCCTAACCACCCTTCCGAGAAGGCAATAGCACCCCACTCCAGTATTCTTGCCTGGAAAATCCCATGGACGGAGAAGCCTGGAAAGCTGCGGGTCGCTGAGGGTCGGACGCGACTGAGCGACTTCACTTTCACTTTTCACTTTCATGCATTGGAGAAGGAAATGGCAACCCACTCCAGTGTTCTTATCTGGAGAATCCCAGGGACAGGGGAGCCTGGTGGGCTGCCATCTATGGGGTAGCACAGAGTCGGACACGACTGAAGTGACTTAGTAGCAGCAGCAACCACCCTTTTTTCTCAAGATCAAACCCTAAATCTCTGATGCAGCTTGTGAGGCCTTACGTTACAGAACTTCACCCTTTTGCTGGTCTCCTTTATAAATACAACTGTCTGGCACACAATGCATACTCAATTTATAATTAAGCATAATTCAGTCGATAGAGGGGATGGTGGCTCAGATGGTAGAAGCATCTGCCTACAATGCAGGAGACCGGGGTTCAATCCCTGGGTCGGAAAGATCCCCTGGAGAAAGAAATGACAACCCACTCCAGTCCTCTTGCCTGGAAAATCCCATGGACGGAGGAGTTTGGTAGGCTACAGTCCATGGGGGTCTCAAAGGGTCAAACACAACCGAGTAACTTCACTTTCACTTTCTTGATCAATACATTCTTTCAAAAAGCTATGCTTCTCCTTTCATAGTATTTTGCACAAAGCTCTTTGGCTATGGAAACATTTTCCTCTTGTCTTTTTGTAAATCACTGTCTTATTCAGGTCTTCATTGAAGCTATTTTTCCCTAGGGAATATCTCCTGGTTTTACATTTGAGATCAAGCCTCTTTTTAGAAACACTCATAACATCTCTCTTTTGTATGCTTAATTATAAATTGAGTAGGCATTGTGTGCCAGATATTTAGTTGTATTTTGTAATCACATTATAGGATCCAAGAGCATTAAGATTTTTTTTTTCCTCACAACTGTTCCCAGGTATATATAGAACATTAAGCTCCAACAGCAAATAAAAGATCATGAATGAATGAATGAGTGCCTCATAGAACCTCAGGTTCTAGCAGAACAGGAGGATTTCTAATTGATAGCATTTATCAGCCAACTACTATATGCTAAACCCTGTGATAAGCTTAGATATTTTATCCTTTTATTCTTTTTTGAAAATGTATAGCAACCATAAAAGTTAGCTTCTAATACTAACTGTTTTACAGATGAGTAAACTGAGACTTTTAGCTGACAAACCAAATCTCTAGTATATATAATATATAATCTCTCTTTCTCTCTACAAACACACACACACACACACACACACACACACACACACACACATATATATATATATATATATATGAACTAGGAAAGAGATACCCTCCTACTAAGTAGATAACAATTATGGTAATGAATCCACCTTTCAATGCAGGACATGTAAGAGACATGGGTTCTATCCCTGGGCCAGGAAGATTCCCTGGAGGAGGGCATGGCAACCTGCTCCAGTATTCTTGTCTGGAGAATCTCATGGACAGAGCAGCCTGGTGAGCTCCAGTCCATTGGATGGCAGTGAGTAAGACATAACTGAAGCGACTTAGCATGCACACATGCTTATCAAGTATAGTACCAGGAATAGAGGCCCTGCAAATAGTTTATTTTTTCCTCATAGTTGTCAGCCCTCTGTGTTTCCAGCTCTCTATCACATACACACACACATTTAAACATGTACTTTTTCCCACCTTGGACTTTGATTTATTATCCTTCTGATTCTATGGGAAATATTAGAGTCAGAATAGGATAATAGGCCTGAAAAGATTTATGTTTTCAGGACTTTATTCTTAGTGCTACTATAGAAAGATCCCTCCATCCATATATTCCTCAGAACAGATCAGCTTTGGGGGCTTGAGGGTGGCTGACAGGACATGGACATTTGCTGTGCTTAGTCACTCTTTGAGACCTCATGGATTGTACTCCATCAGGCTCCTCTTCTGTCCATGGGATTCTCCAGGCAAGAATACTGGAGTGGGTTGCCATGCCCTCCTACAGGGGATCTTCCCAACACAGGGGTCAAACTCAGGTCTCTCGCATTACAGGATGATTCTTTTACCATTTGAACCACCAGGGAAGCCCAAAAATGAGTTTATTAAAAGCCCAAAGAGGACTTTAGTCTTAGTGCTGCTGTAGAAAGGTCCCTCCGTCTATATGTTCCTCAGAACAGATCATCTCTGGGGGCTTGAGGGTGGCCGACAGGAGCACATGGAAGGAGGAAGCAAAAAACGAGTTTTGTTTTTCTCTTGAAGCTAAAATTATTTATTTTAAACAGCAAAGTTTTCTTTGGACATTTTTCAGGGGACTCCCCACTTCTTTAGTCTCTTTGAGTAAATGTCCTTTGGTATGCTGGGCATTTTGTGTGTATTTAGCTCATTAAAATATTGAATTATAACATGTACAGCATTCTGTGCAGAATAACATGTGTAAAATGCTGTGCAGCTGAGGTGGAGAGAGCAGAAACTGGGCTGATACTTTGCAAAATATTTCTCTATTGTTGAACTCAGGATTTTATATGAAAATTCAACACAATCATTTCTTATGATTTTTCACAGAAAATTAAAATCATTTTATTCCTACCATAAATGATAATACTCATAATTTATTTCATAAATATGCATTTGAAAGAAAAAATGTTTATTTTTCATAAATATTTATTTGTTGATTATGGAAATTGCTAAATGAGAAAGATGCAGAAAGCTTTTGTGGTGTTATTTTGTCTTTTCTTATTCCCTTGGTTAAATATTTCCAATCCATAATATGGAAATTGCAAATCATGATATGGATGTGGGAATACTCCAACATTTAAAAATATATAATCATTTAGTTAATTTTGGGATATTAAGCTCAGGCTAGAAAATTTTATTAAGCAATAATGTTCTCTGGCTTATAGCCTTATATATATATATTCTAATTAATAAAGCATTGTGGGAGACTTCCCTGGCAAAGCTTTGCTTTCCATGCGGGGATGATGGTTCAATCTCTGGTCATGGAACTAAAATCCTACATGTCTCATGGCCAAAACACCAAAACATAAAACAGAAGGAATATTGTAACAAACTCAATAAAGACTTACAAAATGGATCATATCAAAAAAGAGCTAGACAAATATTAAAGAGAAATAAACTGTTGTGTTTTTGTTCCTTCACACTGTGAAGCATATTTTCATTTTTAATATCAACTAATCCAGTCATTTCCCCACTAGTCATGTACAGATGTAAGAGTTGGACCATAAAGAAGGCTGAGTGCCAAAGTACTGATGCTTTCAAAGTGTAGGGTTGGAGAAGAGTCTTGAGAATCCCTTGGGCTTCAAGGAGATCAAACCAGCAAATCCTAAAGGAAATCAACACTGAGTGTTAATTGGACACACTGATTATGAAGCTGGAGCTCCAAAACTTCAGCCACCTGATGAGAAGAACTGACTCATTGGAAAAGACGCTGATTCTGGGATATATTGAAGGCAGGAGGAGAAGAGGATGACAGGATGAGACGGTTGGATGGCATCACCGACTCAATGGACATGAGTCTGAGTAAATTCCAAGAGGTGGTGAAGGACAGGAAGGTTTGGCCAGAGATGATTGAGCCACTAAACAACAACAACAAACTCAATCATTAGATACTGCCTTTGAGAAAAATATGACAAGATACACTAAAGTCAGAATGACAGCTGGGAAAATGTGTTGTGCAGTTCAATCATATCTACCAAAAAATTAGTGGCATCTTTACATCCAATAATTTTCAGCCAACCATGATCACATTTGATCATTTATCTGTGTAATGAAGTTGGGATAACTAGCTCAGACTGATCAATGTGATAACACATAACTGTTAATCATCTTTGAATAAAATGCTATCTAAGATGGATTGTCAGATTCTTGAAAGATTATGTATTTAGTATATATATGCACAGTATACATAATTGCATTCATTAAGATGTTAGAATGGAATCCTTTATTTAGTGAAGCGAGTTGTAATACATGCTTGCTAATGTTAGATCTTCACAAGTAACATCAACATATGCATTAAAGTTTCTTTAAACCTCTCAATTCAGTTTAGTTCAGTTGCTCAGTCATATCTGACTCTTTGAGACCCCATGAACTGCAGCATGCCAGGCTTCCCTGTCCATCACCAATTACCGGAGTTGGCTCAAACTCACGTCCATTGAGTTGGTGGTGCCATCCAGCCATCTTATCCTCTGTTGACTCCTTCTCCTCCTGCTTCCAGTCCCTCCCAGCATCAGAGTCTTTTACAATGAGTCAACTCTTCACAAAAGGTGGCCAAAGTATTGGAGTTTCAGCTTTAACATCAGTCCTTCCAAAGAACATCCAAGACTGATCTCCTTTAGAATGGACTGGTTGGATCTCCTTGCAGTCCAAGGGACTCTCAAGAGTCTTCTCCAACACCACAGTTCAAAAGCATCAATTCTTCAGGGCTCAGCTTTCTTCACAGTCCAGCTCTCACATCCATACATGACTGCTGGAAAAACCATAGGCTTGACTAAACGGATCTTTGTTGTCAAAGTAATGTGTCTGCTTTTGAATATGCTATCTAGGTTGGTCATAACTTTTCTTCCAAGGAGTAAGCGTCTTTTACTTTCATGGCTGCAGTCACCATTTGCAGTGATTTTGGAGCCCCCCAAAATAAGGTCTGACACTGTTTCTCTACCTATTTCCCACGAAGTGTTGTGACCAGATGCCATGATCTTCGTTTCCTGAATGTTGAGCTTTAAGCCCATTTTTTCACTCTCCTCTTTCACTTTCATCAAGAGGCTTTTTAGTTCCTCTTCATTTTCTGCCATAAGGGTGGTGTCCTCTGCATATCTGAGGTTGTTGCTATTTCTCACGGCAATCTTGTTTCCAGCTTGTGCTTCTTCCAGCCCAGCGTTTCTCATGATGTATAAGTTAAATAAGCAGGGTGACAATATACAGCCTTGATGTACTATGTGATAATTTGTTTTTTTCTCTTTCTCACTTGCTTCATTCTGTATCATAGGCTCTAGGTTCATCCACATCATCAAAATTAACTCAAATGTATTATTTTTTATGGTTGAGTAACTCTTCATTCACATTCTGGAGTGTAAAATCAAGTGTGGTTTAGGAAGCATTCAGTTCAGTTCAGTTCAGTTCAATTGCTCAGTTTTGTCCGACTGTTTGCATCCCCATGACCTCCCAGGCCTCCATGTCCATCAACAACTCTCGGAGTTTATCCAAACTCATGTCCATTGGGTTGGTGATGCTATCCAACCATCTCATCCTCTGACGTCCCCTTCTCCTCCTGCCTTCAATAGTTCTGAACATCAGGATTCTTTTTCAAATGAGTCATCTCTTCACATCAGGTGGCCAAATTATAGGAGTTTCAGCTTCAACCTTAGTCCTTCCAGTGAACATCCAGGACTGATCTCCTCTAGGATGGACTGGTTGGATCTCTTTACAGTCCAAGGGACTCTGAAGTATCTTTTCCAACACCACAGTTCAAAAACATAAATTCTTTGGCACTCAGCTTTCTTTATAGACCAACTCTCACATCCATACATAACCACTGTAAAAACCATAGCTTTGGGTACACGGATATTTGTTGGCAATGTAATGTCTCTGCTTTTTCTTATGCTGTCTATGTTGGTCATAACTTTACTTCCAAGGAATAAATGTCTTTAATTTCATGGCAGCAGTCACCATCTGCAGTGATTTTGAAGCATCACTATCAATAAAATTAGTGAAGTGGTGAAATCCCCACTGAATTATTTAAAATACTAAAAGATGATAGTGTTAAAGTGCTGCACTCAACATGCCAGCAAATTTGGAAAACCCAGCAGTGGTCACAGGCCTGAAAAATGTCAGTTTTCATCCAAATTTCAAAGAAGGGTAGTGCTAAAGAATGTTTGAACTACCAGACAATTGCAATCGCATCCCATGCTAGTAAGGTGATGGTCAAAACCCTTCAAGCTAGGCTTCAGAAGTACCTGAACTGAGCACTGTCAGGTGTACAGATCTGGGTGGAAAAGGCATGGGAACAAGAGATCAAATTGCCAACACTCGTAGGATCATAGAGAAAGCAATAGGATTCCAGAAAAAAAAAATCTACTTCTTTTCATTGACTATGTGAAAGCTTTTGACTATGTGGATCACAACAAACTGGAAATTTTCTTAAAGAGATGGAAATACCAGATCATCTTACCTGTCTCCTTAGAAACCTGTATACTGGTCAGGAAACAACAGTTAGAACCTAATGTGGAACAACTGACTTGTTCAAAATTTGGAAAAGAATATGACAAGGCTGTACAATGACAACTTGTTTATTGAACTTATATGCATCCTGAGAAATCCAGGACTGAATAAGGTACAAGCCAGAATCAAGATTGTCAGGAGAAATATCAACAACCTCAAATATGTTCCTCTTGTTGAAAGTAAAGGAGAAGAGTGAAAAATCTGGCTTAAAACTCAATATTAAAGAAAAAGAAAAACATGAAACTAAGATCATGGCATTTGGTCACATCACTTCATGGCACAAAGAAGGGGAAAAGGTGGAAGCGGCAACAAATTTTCTCTTCTTGGTCTCCAAAACTACTGTGGATGGAGCCATGAAATTAGAAGATGCTTGCTTTTTGAAAAGAAGCCTATGACAAAACTAGACAGCATATTAAAAAACAAAGACATCAAATTTTCTGGTCCATATAGTCAAAGTTATGGCTTTTCCAATTGTCATGTATGATGTGAGTTGGATAATAAAGAAGGCTGAATGCTGAAGAATTTATTCTTTCAAATTGTGGTGCTGGAGAAGACTCTTGAGAGTCCCTTGGACAACAAAGAGACCAAACCAGTCAATCCTAAGTAAAATCAACCCTAAGTACTCATTGGAAGGACTGATGCTGAAGCTGAAACTCCAATTCTTTGGCCAATGCAAATAGAAGATTCACTAGAAAAGACCCTTATATTGGGAAAGATTGAAAGCAAAAAGAGAAGATGGAGGCAGAGGATGAAATGGTTGGATGGTATCACCAATTCAATAAATATGAACTTGAGTAAACTCCAGAAGATGGTGAGGGGCAGAGTTCTGCCATGCTACAGTCCATGAGGTCACAAAGAGTTAGATACAACTCTAACTGAAAATAGCAAATATTTCATTGCATATATGTACCACAACTTCTTTATCCATTCATCTGCTGAACATCTAGGTTGCTTCCATGCCCTAGTAAATACTGCTGCAGTGAACATTGGGATACATGTGTCTCTTTCAATTCTGAGTTCCACAGAGTATGTACTCACTATTAGGATTGTAGGATCATATGGTAGTTTTATTCCTAGATTTTTAAGAAATCTCCATACTATGCTCCATAGTGGCTGTATCAATTTACATTTCCACCAACAATGTAAGAAGATTTTGTTTTCTTCAGATTCTTTCTAGGATTTGTTGTTTGTAGACTTTCTGATGATGCATCTAGAAGGATGGTACCAAAATCAAGGGAGTCTTCACAACCCAGTGATTAAATTCACATCTCTTATATTTGCTGCATTGGGAGGTGGGTTCTTTACCACTAGCTCCACTTGGGAAGCCCTCCATGGAAGAGTGCTATATATTAATTCGCTTTCTGTAATTGTGCTGATTTATCAGAAGTGCCCAAACTTCTTCATTTGAATTTACTGAAATTTTAAGGCTCAACATGTGGTGAGATTGTTTACCATGTAGAAAACACATAGATTAAGATATGCTTATTGAAGTACGCTTAAAGTAAGAAAAATGTGGCATATTATACTCAGTAAAGTTTACTGAGTCTAGAAACTCTCAGTCTCTCAATAACTGTCAGCTGGATTCTATGTGGCCAAGAGATGTATGTATATATGTATATGTATATCATATATATACATTCACATGCACATGCATTATATATATATAATGACTATTCTTAAATCTTCCTTTAAAAGGAATTAATAATCATTGTTCCCCAATAGGACTCAAATAGAAATCTGTTGTGCTTGGTTTTAGGCACAAATTTGAAAGTAGTAATAAGCTCTACCTCCCTTTTATTTTTGTAAGAAGGCACTGTTCAAGCACAGTTTAACTGAACTTATGTACTTATATAGTATACTCTACGTATATGCAACTTCTATTTCATACCATTCATTATTTCTATTTCATTTGTTTCTCACACATAAACAAGTGTGAGATATTCCCCTTTAGGAACAAAGACTAATAACTATTTTTAGATAGTACTTAGCATCTTTGTCTATTTCTCAAAAATTATCTTCCGCTATAATGGTTATGGGGAGGGTAACTTCTTTCAAGTTCCCCTAGGATGGTTTTGAGCTTAGACTGGTTGTCCCAGCTTGATAAATCATTTTTTGGTTGTGACTTAGTCACTCAGTCATGTCTGACTCTTTGTGACCATATGGAACCCAAGCACACCAGCCTTCCCTGTCCTTCACCATTTCCCGCAGTCCACTCAAACTCATGTCCATTGAGTCGGTGATGCCATCCAATCACCCCATCATGTCATCCCCTTCTCCTTTTGCCTTCAATATTTCCCAGCATTATGGATTTTTTCAGTTAGTCAGTGTTCGCATCAGGTGGCCAAAGTTATGGGACTCGTATTTATCACCATTATATCCTGGACAATATGGGTCTTAATTTCCTGAGGGGAGCTTTTCTTTGTTCCATCTTGTCAGAATGCTCTTTGTTTTTGCAAATAGAGTCTTCTCTAATCAGTCCTCGGGTGTAATATAGAGCAATAAGATGGTCAAAGGATTTTTCTCTCAACAATTTATATGGTGTAACCGTCATTTTTTCTTTAAAACTAAACTGAAAAAGCAGATTTTTTTTGCGTGATTTTCCAACATTATCTGTGTAAAGCCATGCGTGTAAGGTATCAGAATATCAATGTTAAATTTGTCTTCAACACCATGCACATAATTATATTTCAGATCGGTATGATAACAAATTAGCAGGTTGTGAAATCCATTTAATGGATAAAAAGAAGCATTTAAATGAAGTAAAATAGAAAATATGGAGATACATAGCTACATGTTACTTTGAGAAAGTATAATTTCAATAGTGTGCATGTGAATGTATGTTTGTGTATAGGTAATATTGTGGCATTTTCCACAGTTTTTTTTTTTTTTTTTTTTTTTTTTTATGATCCACACAGTCAATGGCTTTAGTGTAGTCAATGAAACAGGTAGATATTTTTCTGGACCATCTCACCTGTCTCCTGAGAAACCTGTATGCTTGTCAAGAAGCAAGAGTTAGAACCTTGTATGCAACAACTGAGTTGTTCAGGATTGAGAAAGGAGTACGACAAGGCTGTTTACTGTCACCGTTTTTGTTTACCTTATATGGAGAGAACATCATAAGAAATGTCAGGCTGGATGAGTTACAAGATTGAATCACGATTTCTGGGAGAAATATCAACAACCTCAGATATACAGATGATGCCACTCTAATGGCAGAACACAAAGAAGAGCTAAAGAACCTTTTGATGAGGGTGAAGGAGGAGAGGGAAACCTAGCTTAAAAGACTAAATATTAAAGAAAAAAAAAAGTAAGATCATGGCATCTGGTCCCATCACTTCATGGCAAATAGGGGAAAAGGTGAAAGCAGTGACAGATTTTCTCTTCTTGGGCTCTAAAATCACTGCTGATGATTACTGTAGCCATGAAATTAGAAGGCACTTGGTTTTTGGAAAGAAAACTATGACAAACCTAGACAGCATATTAAAAAGCAAAGACAGCACTTTGCTAACAGAGGTTTGTATAGTCAAGTCTACGGTCTTTCCAATAGTCACATACGGTTGTGAGAGCTGAATCATAAAGAAGAAAGTGTGCCAAAGAATTGATGCGTTCAAGCTGTGGTACTGGAGAAGACTCCTGAGAGAGTCCCTTGGACAGCAAGGAGACCAAATCAATCAGTCTTAAAGGAAATCAACCCTGAATACTCATTGGAAGAACTGATGCTGAAGCTGAAGCTTCAATTATTTGACCACCTTATATGAACAGCCTACTCACTTGAAAAGACCCTGTTGCTGGGAAAGATTGAAGGCAGAAGGAGAAGAGGGCAACCGAGGATGAGATGGTTGGATGGCATCACCAATGCAATGGACATGAACTTGGGCAAACTCTGGGAGATGGTGAAGGACAGGGAAGCGTGTCATGCTATAATCCATGGGGTCACGAAGAGTTGGACATGACTTGGCCACCAAACAACATTAATGTGAAGAGATGATAGATTGATAGGTAAACGGATAAATGAGAGTGAGAGAACATGAAAGAGGAAGAGAGAGACTGGGCCAGTCTCTAAAATTGTTCCCATAAAATTTCCTTCTTTATTCAAGTCCTTACATAGTTTCTTCCTGTGGCCAATTATGGCTAGCTTGTATCATCAATAGGATATTGCAGAAATGATGGCATGTGACTTCTGAGGCAATGCTACAAAAGGCTTTGTGAAATCTGTTTTGGCTGTGGATTTTTTTCTCTGTGCAAAGCATCTGTGTGGAGAAACTCACATGAAATTGAATGAAGCTTCCTATCAAAAACCAGCACTGATTTTTCAGCCATGTGAATGTGCTACCATGAAAACAAATCCTTTAACTGTGTTTCAGGCTTCAGTTGACGAAAAATGAAACCCAAATCTTTAGTAAAATTTTGTGAGATGTCAGAAGCCAGACCATCCAGGTAAGCTGTTTCAGAACACGTGATCCATAGAAATTGTGCTTAATAAATATTTATTATTGTTTTAAACTAGTTAGATTTGAGGCAATATTTTATGTGAGAGTGGACAAATATATACACTCACACTTAGGGATACATAGAAGACAGAGAAGAATTTTAAACCTGCACGTTAAGATTTCTTATTCTTTTTTTTTAATGTAAATTTATTTATTTTAATTGGAGGTGATTACTTTACAATATAGTATTGGTTTTGCAATACATCAGCATGAATCTGCCACAGGTATATACATGTTCCCCATCCTGAACACCCTCCCTCCTCCCTCCCTGTACCATCCCTCTGGGTCATCTCAGTACACCAGCCCCAAGCATCCAGTATCATGCATCGAACCTGGACTGGTGATTCGTTTCATATATGATATTATACATGTTTCAATGCCATTCTCTCAGATCATCCCACCCTCTCCCTCTCTCACAGAGTCCAAAAGACTGTTCTATACATCTGTGTCTCTTTTGCTATCTCGCATATAGGGTTATCATTATCACCTTTCTAAATTCCATATATATGCGTTAGTATGGCAACCCACTCCAGTACTCTTGCCTGGAAAATCCCATGGATGGATGAGCCTGATATGCTGCAGCCCATGGGGTGTCAAAGAGTCAGACACGACAGAGAGACTTTACAACTATTATGCATAATTTAATAATTAAAGAATGCCCAGTACAAAAAAATGTTACTTCAAAATGAAATGATTAACTAATCATTACCAGGTATAATGGAGAAGACAATGGCACCCCACTCCAGTACTCTTGCCTAGAAAATCCCATGGGCAGAGGACCCTGGTAGGCTGCAGTCCATGGGGTCGCTGAGGGTCAGACACGACTGAGCGACTTCATTTTCACTTTTCACTTTCATAAAATTGGAGAAGGAAATGGCAACCCACTCCAGTGTTCTTGCCTGGAGAATCCCAGGGATGGGGGAGCCTGGTAGGCTGCCGTCTATGGGGTCTCAAAGAGTCGGACATGACTGAAGTGACTTACTATTGGTGTTTTTCTTTCTGGCTTTCTTCACTCTGTATAATAGGCTCCAGTTTCATCCACCTCATTAGAACTGATTCAAATGTATTCTTTTTAATGGCTGAGTAATAATCTATTGTGTATATGTACCACAGCTTTCCTGTCCATTCATCTGCTGATGGACATCTAGGTTGCTTCCATGTCATGACTATTATAAACAGTGCTGTGATTAATACTGGGGTACATGTGTCTCTTTCAATTCTGGCTTCCTTGATGGGTATGCCCAGGTGTGGGATTGCTGAGTCATATGGCAGTTCTATTTCCAGATTTTTAAGGAATTTCCACACTGTTCTCCATAGTGGCTGTACTACTTTGCATTCCCACCAACAGTGTAAGAGGGTTCCCTTTTCTCCAAACCCTCTCCAGCATTTATTGCTTGTAGACTTTTGGATAGCAGCCATTCTGACTGGCGGGAAATGATACTTCATTGTGGATTTGATTTGCATTTCTCTGATAATGAGTGATGTTGAGCATCTTGTCATGTGTTTGGTAGCCATCTGTTTGTCTTCTTTGGAGAAATGTCTGTTTAGTTCTTTTGCCCATTTTTTGAATGGGTCGGTTATTTTTTTGGAATTGAGCTGCAGGAGTTGCTTGTATATTTTTGAGATTAGTTGTTTGTCAGTTGCTTCATTTGCTATTATTTTCTCCCATTCAGAAGGCTGTCTTTTCACCTTGCTTATAGTTTCCTATGTTGTGTAGAAGCTTTTAGGTTTAATTAGATCCCATTTGTTTATTTTTGCTTTTTTTCCAATATTCTGGGGGTTGGGTCATAGAGGATCCCGCTGATTTTATTTATTTCTGAGAGTGTTTTGCCTATGTTCTTCTCTAGGAGTTTTATAGTTTCTGGTCTTACATTTAGATCTTTAATACATTTTGAGTTTATTTTTGTGTATGGTGTTAGAAAGTGTTCTAGTTTCATTCTTTTACAAGTGGTTGACCAGTTTGGGATGTTTTGCCTTGGATTTATCCTATTTGGAACTCTCTGGGTTTCTTGGACTTGGGTGATTATTTCCTTCTCCATTTTTGGGAAGTTTTCAACTCTTATCTCCTCAAGTATTTTCTCATGGTCTTTCTTTTTGTCTTCTTCTGGGACTCCTATGATTTGAATGTTGGGGCATTTAACACTGTCCTGGAGGTCTCTGAGATTGTCCTCATTTCTTTTAATTAGTTTTTCTTTTTCCCTCTCTGATTCATTTATTTCTACCATTTTATCTTCTAATCCACTAATCCTATTTTCTGCCTCTGTTATTCTATTATTTGTTGCCTCCAGAGTGTTTTTAATCTCATTTATTGCATTATTCATTATATATTGACTCTTTTTCATTTCTTCTAGGTCTTTGTTAAACCTTTCTTGCATCTTCTCAATCCTTGGCTCCAGGTTATTTATCTATGATTCCATTTGATTTCAAGATTTTTGATCATTTTCACTATCTTTTTGCAGAATTCTTTATCATTATTTGAAATTATTCTATCCCTTCCTCTTTTGTTTGGTTTGGTGGACATTTCTCCTATTCCTTTACCTGCTGGGTATTCCTCTGTCTCTTCATCTTGTTCATATTGCTGAGTTTGGGGTGTCCTTTCTGTATTATGGCAGTTTGTTGAGTTATCTTTATTGTGGAGTTTCCTCGCTGTGGGTAGGGTTGTACAGGTGGCTTGTTAAGGTTTCTTGGTTAGGGAAACTTATGTCAGTGTTCTGGTGGGTGGAACTGGATTTCTTCTCTCTGGAGTGCAATGAAGTGTCCAGTAATGAGTTATGAGATGTCAGTGGTTTTGGAGTAACTTTGGGCAGCTTGTATATTGGAGCTCAGGGCTGTGTTCCTGTGTTGCTGAAAAATTTGCACGGTATATCTTTCTCTGGAACTTGTTGGCCCTTGGGTGGTGCTTGGTTTCAGTGTAAGTATGGAGGCATTTGATAAGCTCCTGTCAATGAATGTTCCCTGGATTCAGGAGTTCTCTGGTGTTCTCAAGGTTTGAATTTAAGCCTCCTGCTTCTGGTTTTCAGTCTTATTTTTACAGTAGTCTCAAGACTTCTCCTTCTATGCAGCACCATTGATAAAACATCTAGGTTTAAGATGAAAAGTTTCTCCACAGTGAGGGACACCGAGAGAGATTCACAGAGTTACATGGAGAAGAGAAGAGGTAGGACGGTGTTAGAGGTGACCCGAATGAGATGAGGTGGAATCAGT
Source organism: Capricornis sumatraensis (assembly GCF_032405125.1). Taxonomy (NCBI): domain Eukaryota; kingdom Metazoa; phylum Chordata; class Mammalia; order Artiodactyla; family Bovidae; genus Capricornis; species Capricornis sumatraensis. The sequence continues at coordinate 52,343,891 of NC_091076.1, forward strand.
AGAGGAGAGAGCAAGCTAGCCAGTAATCACTTCCTTATGCGCACTCCACAACTGGACCACTCAGAGATATTCACAGAGTTATTCAGAGAAGAGAAGAGGGTTGAAGGAGACAGAGGTGGCCAGGAGGATAAAAGGGGGGAATCAAAAGGAGAGGACAGATCCAGCCAGTAATCAGTTCCCTAAGTGTTGCCCACCGTCTGGAACACACAGAAATTCACAGAGTTGGGTAGAGAAGAGAGGGGGTATGGAGGAGACACAGGCTACGTTGTGGACAAAAAAGGAGACTCCAAAGGGAGAGAGAGCAGTCAAGTCAGTAATATTGCTCCCAAGTAAATATGGATAGTGAAGATTGGGTTCTTAAAGGTACAAAATTGATAACAAATACCAAAAAGCAAAGATTAAATATCTAGAGTAGAGTTTGGAATTTCAAAAATACAATATTAAAGAAAAAAAGAAAAAAAAAAGTCACAAAATTATATATATACATATGAAGTTTGCTTTAAAAAAATAGGGTCTTTTTTTTTTAAAGTAATTATAGGTTAGTAGCAGGTTATAAAAATGAAAATTAAAGGAGTAATAGAGGACTTGAAATTAAAAAAAAAAAGAATGATCATAAAAATAGTAAAAATATATCTAGGACTTTCTCTCATGTTGTTGTAGACAGTGTGGGGTCAGTTAAATTTTGGATAGTTCCTTGGCCCAACTTATATTTCTCAAGCTCTATAGGCCCCTTCCTGTGTAGTCGGTACTAACTACAGGGTTTTAATCTATTGCACCTGTCACTTCCAAGGCGGTTCCCTCTGTTTTAGTTTCTTTTGTTTGCTGGTCTCTTCAGTGTCTGATTTTTGCCCTAACTCATGGAGGGCAGTGGTGACACTTTTTTAGGCTCACTTGTTCAGTCGCACTGTGGGGAGGCAGGGACGCTACAAACAAATAACACTAGTGTGTGCTCTCAGTGTCTCAGCCACACTGGCCCTGCCCCTGCTCATGGGGCGTGTGCCCTTCCTGCCCACACTGCTCAGGCTCTAGGTTGCTCTGCTGGGAACTGTCCGAGGCTGGTCCTGGGCTGTCTGCACCTCCCAAGTCTAAGCCACTCAGGTTCAGGCACTCGGGTAGTCCTCGGAGGGGAAGACTCGGTTGGGCCTGTGTTTTGTGCCCTTCTCAGGTCTGAGCAGATCAGGTGATGAGGTGTTTGGCAAGCACGGTCGCTGCAACTTATTGCCTCCCCCGTCCCTGACTCTCGGTTTTCTGGATGTACAACCAGCACACCTTCTCAGGCGGATGTTGACTGTCCAGAACCCCAAGAAGTCTTAGTCAGCAAAGAAGCCTGCTTATAGTTTGGTAGATAATGTCTCTCTGGAGCTGTGATTGACGCCTTTTGGCTCTGGCTGCCTGTCACTGGAGGGGGATGGTCTGCAGCCGGCTATCTCTGTTCAGTCCTTTGTTCTGTGCGCAGGCCTGGCAGTGTCTTAGGTTAGGGCTTTTCGTGTGGCAGCTATCTCACAGTCTGGTTTGCTAGCCCAAGTTAGTTCGCTCAGATTGCCCTCGGGACATTCAGGCTTAGTTCCTACTCTAAGCAATCCAGCCAGCGCCTCCCTGCCCAGCCCCTGCTTGCTAGTGGCGGATGCAGGCATCTACGGTGCTTCTCCATTGGCGGAGTTACGGTTGGGCTCGTAATCTGTGGGTTTTAATTATTTATTTATTTTTCCTCCCTGTTATGTTGCCCTCTGTGCTTTCAAGGCTCGCCACAGACTCAGCAGTGAGAGTATTTCCTGGTGTTTGGAAACTTCTCTCTTTTTAAGACTCCCTTCCCAGGATGGAGCTCCATCCCTACCTCTTTTGACTCTTTTTTTGTCTTTTGTATTTTTTCTTACCTCCTTTCGAAGAAAATGGGCTGCTTTTCTGGGTGCCTGATATCCTCGGCCAGCATTCAGAAGTTGTTTTATGGAATTTACTCAGAGTTTAAATGTTCTTTTGATGAATTTGTTGGGGAGAAAGTTGTCTCCCCGTCCTATTCCTCTCCCATCTTCTTCATCAGCTATGCCAGCCTTTAAACTGCCTTTTACGATTGTTAATGAATCTACAATAGTATAACATAGAGACTTGTATTCATATTAATTATTTGATTTACACATGGCTGGAGTAGTGGCTACTCCATCATTTCTTACGAAGTCTTAGAAAGTAGGCTTCTTGCTCTGAACTCTCAATTTTATCTATTTTCAAAGGAGGAAAAGAACCCACTTAACAGAAGCTGAGGACAACAGAGTGATGGTGTGGTAGAGAAGAAAACTTTATAACAAAATTAAATAATTTAGCAAAATAAATCAGCTGACAATTTGCTTCTCACAAGGGAGTACTTTTTGACATTTGAGGCTACTCCTGTGGCTCCACACCTATGTTCCATGATATTTATTGATTGCCTTTATTTCTGCTTCTTTACTTCTACATTACATTTTCTTTCTTTTTCACAACTTGCCTTGTGACATATACTTAAATGGCATTAAGGTTCTCTCATAGGTACATTTTGTAGCCCATCACTGTGTTGGGAGCCAGCAAGCAGAGGAACAGAGGAGACTAATGAGCTTTTGTATAACACTTCAGTATTTGTTGCTCCAAACAGCTCTGCTCCTTGCTGCTAAGACAGTGTCGGGAGAAATTATCACTATGCATATAAAGTCTGACTACCTTAATTTTTCTTGGAAAACCAAAATCAGTACACTCATTACAGCCAAAGAATTCCCTTTCTCCAAAGGATTTATTAAATGAAAACTTCAAATTAGAATTGGATGGAACCTGGAAAACAGGAGTTCAGACAGGATGAGAATACAAGAAAAGTTTTTATTTCAGTTGTGTCAATGAGTATGAATGCAGTCCCTTTTTGATCTAGGTTTTTATGGCTGTCATGACAGACATAGCCACTAGAATATGTTGAACAAACTGATGAAATGTATAGCTCACCTCTTTGAACAGTCATAACAAATCTGACTGAATCATTTGTGATTATCTATTAAGAGCCATGGTGACAAGACAAGGGGGTTTTCTGTTCCTATACATACTAGGGTAGAATATATCAGGCCTCATAAAGCCTGGCTTTAAGGACCAGATGAGTCTGGGAAGATTCCCGGTGCTTAACAGATCATGAAGAAGAGAAAGAAGGATTTTTCAATCTGCCCTTTTTGCCCACTCCACTCCACCTTGTGTTGCTACTAATATAGGTAACGGTCATAGAGCTCCAAATTCAGGGGCAAGTCCCTGACACTTAGACCAATCAAGCAAACAGTGATGAGAAAAAGAAATGAATCTTCGTGTTATAAAGAAACAGGTCCAATTTATTATTTTTAGATTTTTCTGTAACTCAGCCACTCTTGCCTTTCCTTGGGAAAATAGATGTGCATATGTGTTTTGGATTACACAGTCTAACAAGTAGACACATTAATATATGGAAACATCTAGGTCTACACACAGACTAGTATAGAAGATAGCCAACACTTAACATAACCATGAGGATGAAGGGCTCCCTTCCACTGCTCCTTCACTAGTATACACACATACTGAAAGTTATATCAAGGGAACTTTTACTTTGGCCAATCCCATTTAATAAGTTACCGTGTTTGTCATGGCATCACAACAGGAACACACGATTTGGTGAATTCAATGCATAAACTTTCCTTTTCTTTTCTTTCCTTATATTTTTCTTATCTGAGGATCTAGAACCAAGTTAGTTCCCAGTGTTCAAAATCTTATCTTGGGATCAGGGCTTACAAAGGAAGGAAAAACAACATTGCCATAAATAATCTAATGGAACCATGGTATAATTTAACTTGAAAACTGAAAAGAATGCTATCCCATTTTGTATCCCATGCAGGATAGAAAAGGTGTGGCATTAGCTTTCATCTGTTTTTTTCTTAATGCATATACATTTTACAGTTTGAGGAAACTATAAAGGGAAGAATGCAAAGATGAAAAGAAAGAAAATAATATTCATCAAATAAACACTATGTATTTGGCACTCTGGTAAACTTTCTAGACATTTTAGCTCACTCAATGCTCACAAAAGTTCTATAAAGTTTGGGAGTATATCCTATTTACAAACATATAATTAAAGAAAAGCAGAGATTAAGTCATTCACCTTAAGTCATATTATTATTGGAAGGTAGATCTGCATTGTGAACTTAGCCCTGCTTTCTCTTTTAAACATGAGTAAAATGAGTCAAAAGAGAGAGAAAAAAAAAAAAGACAGTGAAAACTAGAGTTCAGATTCTATGACTTTGAAAGTAAGTGTTCTTTTCAATTCAGTTTCTCTGCTGGGACTGTTACATGCCTAATAACTAAGTATGAAAGTATTGAAAGGAAAGATGTTGAGAAAATTGCACTTACCACAAACAGTATCTAGGTTTGTTATTTCTTTTTCTTCTTCCTATACATGGCCACAAAATCTAAACAAAAGAGCTTCAAAATTTTTGAATCACAACTATAGTGCCCTGTTAATGTTTTTAAGTAGTCTTTATTTTCCAGTGTATTGCTTCTGTCACTTGCTGAGCATTATTAGATTTTATACACTATATGATTAAAACAACAACAACAACAACTTTGTAATTTTGTCCCTCATGAAACTGTTACCAAATTTAAGGTTTTACTGCTCAATGTACAACAAGCCAATAAATTGAGAGACAAGTTATCACTGCTAGGAAGGGCAACTTAATTTGCAAAGATATTAGATCAATACAATGGTGTACTAGTGTCCCAAAGAATAGCCTTGCCTGAGCTAGAATGCAGGCTTATTTTATACGAATAGAGAAGGAATAAAGTGAGAAATTTCCTAGTTCCAGTCAGCCTTCAGAGGAAATATGTTAACTCCTTCCTTCAGTCATTCACAGATTGGTGTGATAAGGATGTTCCCTATAAATTAAACAAAGGTATTTTTACCTTAACAGTCATTATCTGGGAGGCAGGGTTCCCAGAGATAAAGTCATTATGTATAATTTAAGCTTATAGGCAATATCCCTTTGGTGATTAACTTATACTAGAATAAAAAGTTCCTTCCTTATTACAAAATAATGCTATTTTAAATTATTTTGAATTCTTGCAAGACTAGAAATAGGTGAATTTATGTCATAGTTCTTTACTTGAAGTCTACATTAACACTCTGCAACTTTGCTTTTGAGACTGAAGGTTGTCTTAAAAGATCAGTTCATTTCAGTCGCTCCATCGTGTCCGCCTCTCTGTGACCCCATGAATCGCAGCACGCCAGGCCTCCCTGTCCATCACCAACTCCTGGAGTTCACTCACTCACGTCCATCGAGTCAGTGATGCCATCTAGCCATCTCATCTTCAGTCTTCCTCTTCTCCTCCTGCCCCCTATCTCTCCCAGCATCAGAGTCTTTTCCAATGAGTCAACTCTTCACATGAGGTGGCCAAAGTACTGGAGCTTCAGCTTTAGCATCATTCCTTCCAAAGTAATCCCAGGGCTGATCTCCTTCAGAATGGACTGGTTGGGTCTCCTTGCAGTCCAAGGGACTCTCAAGAGTCTTCTCCAAGGATACATAGATTTTTTTTTTTAAATGTCATTTTATCTTTCCATACTTTACCATATGAAAGCAAATGTAAGCACTGTGCTTCAAGAGGAGAAACTAAATAATTTTAATTAATTAATTAATTAATTTATTGGCTGTTCTGGAGATTTTTTTGCTGTGCTTGGGATTTCTCTAGTTGCAGTGAGCAGGGGCTCCTCTTCTTTGTGGTTTGCTGGCTTCTCTTTAAGGTGGCTTTTCTTGTTGTGGAGCCTGGTGTCTAGGCATGTGGGCTTCAGTAATTGTAGCTCATGGGCCTTAGAGCATAGGCTCAGTAGTTGTGGTACATGGGCTTGTTTGCTCTGTGGCATGTGAAATCTTCTTGGATGAGAGATAGAATCTGTGTCTCTGCATTGGAAGCTGGATTTTTATCTGCTGTTCCACCAGGGAAGGAAAAGTAGTTTAAGTGATTGCTTACCAGTTATTTGTTTTATTTAGTAACTGATAAAATTTTGCCTTATGAAACATTCAAAATTTTATAACAGTTTGTTTTCTTCTTATGCTTATAACTTGGGAAGCCTGAGATCAATTTGTAGTAATTCTTGATAAATACAGAAAATTTAAAGATATACATTCTTTATTGTTATTTCTCTGGTCATAACTTACATATTTTACCTTCATGCTCCAATTCACTGTGTTTTTTTTCAATATTCGTATTTATTATTATTCTTATTTAATTGAATTTATTTAACTTGCTTTTGCATAGTCAATAAAGCAGAAAGAGATGTTTTTCTGGAACTCTCTTGCTTTTTCCATAATCCAGCAGATGTTGCCAATTTGATCTCTGGTTCCTCTGCCTTTTCTAAAACCAGCATTATTGACTATGCCAAAGTCTTCCACTGTGTGGATCACAATAAACTGTGGAAAATTCTGAACGAGATGGGAATACCAGACCACTTGACTTGCCTCTTGAGAAACCTATAGCCAGGTCAGGAAGCAACAGTTAGAACTGGACATGAAGGAATATGTCAAGGCTGTGTATTGTTACCCAGCTTATTTAATTTATATGCAGAGTACATCATGAGAAACACTGGGCTGGAAGAAGCACAAGCTGGAATCAAGATTGCCAGGAGGAATATCAATAAGCAGATGACACCACCCTTATGGCAGAAAGTGAAGAGGAACTAAAAAGCCTCTTGAGGAAAGTGAAAGAGGAGAGTGAAAAAGTTGGCTTAAAGCTCAACATTCAGAAAACGAAGATCATGGCATCTGATCCCATCACTTCATGGGGAATAGATGGGGAAACAGTGGAAACAGTGTCAGACTTCATTTTTGTGGGCTCCAAAATCACTGCAGATGGTGACTGCAGCCATGAAATTAAAAGACATTTACTCCTTGGAAGGAAAGTTATGACCAACCTAGATAGCATACTAAAAAGCAGAGACATTACTTTGCCAACAAAGGTCCATCTAGTCAAGGCTATGGTTTTTCCAGTGGTCATGTATGGATGTGAGAGTTAGACTGTGAAGAAAACTGAGTACTGAAAAACTGATGCTTTTGAACTGTGGTGCCGGAGAAGACTCTTCAGAGTCCCTTGGACAGCAAGAAGGTCCCAACAGTCCATTCTAAAGGAGATCAGTCCTTGGTGTTCATTGGAAGGACTGATGCTGAAGCTGAAACTCCAGTACTTTGGCCACCTCATGCGAAGAGTTGAGTCACTGGAAAAGTGATGCTGGGAGGGATTTAAGGGAGGAGGAGAAGGGGACGACAAAGGATGTGATGGCTGGATGGCATCATTGACTCGATGCACGTGAGTTTGGGTGAACTGCAGGAGTCTGTGATGGACAGGGAGGCCTGGCGTGCTGTGATTCATGGGATTGCAAAGAGGTGGACACGACTGACTGACTGAACTGAACTGAACTGATTTAATTTGCATCCAATTCTTTGCAAAATGGAGAAATATAAGCAGAGAGCTAGTTAGCAAGGAGGGGGGGAGCTACACCTACTGAATGGCATTGTTTCAATCAGAGAAAGATTCATTTTTACAGTTTAATGAGACATTTCTTTCAGGGATTTACAATTTTACCTGTTTGGCATGATTCCTAATATCTACAAATCATGTCTTGCTTCCCATTTTGAAGCAAAAATAATGAATTGAATAAAGTAGGTAGAACTGGGGATGTGTTTCTATCACAATCACAGAATCTGAATTGTACATTATTGATAAATTAATATAATGCAGATGTGACTATTCAAATTGACTTATTATGATTTCACTGTATATGCTGGTTAGTTCTGTTTGTTACTATGAACTGCTTTTGATCACCTTGATTTAAAAAAAAAATAAACGGTGATTAAAAGATATTTGAAATATTTTGCAAAGACTTTCTTAAGTAGCCTAACTGATATTAAGCAAAGATTAAAATTGACTCATAAAATCTGTATCATATAGAATAACCTACAAAATAAAACTCTACTAGATTAAGAGTTCAGTTATTAGTGTCATCTAAGGGTCCCTTTAGATCTTTCATTATTATTTTACAATATATGTTTAAGGTGAACAATAAGAGAAGAAATATGTCAGCTCTGGAGGGTTTTGCAATGTTATTGAGGGACTTATCTGATTTTGGCTGTCACAATAAAATACACCCAATTCTAACTTCAATCTTTTTAATGTTAGGGTAAAAGTTCTAAAATATAACTCTAGCCTAAAACAGTAACTAGTCATCTAAAAGTAATCCTTTAAGTTTTGCAACAATATAAGCCAAAACTCTAATACAAATGAGAGAGCTGATTCTTAGGTACGTTGATAAGGATTCCAGTGCCCTCGAGGAGGATAAAGGGACAAATATATATATATTTTCTACATTCCTTTTCTTAGTCACATAAGACACTTTTTTCTTAAGCTCTGAGTTGTTATGGAAACAATCTATTTTACCTGACTATTTTTCTTTAAGCCCAGAGCTAATGATTACACAACACAACTCATCTTGCTCAAAAGGTATGTTTTCCCTTAAGCTCTGTACGAATGACTATATACCAACAATATATCTTGCTTAAGGACATATGTCTCCTAGCTTTAGCTCCAGGAACATCTCTCTCTTTGCTGCTTCCATACAAGGCCAGAGCTCTAAAAACTAGTCCTTCTCATGGTTGTGCCTCCAAACTATATGGATGGAAGCACTGCTAGCAAGCACGAGGTTTCTAAGAACATAGATTGGGAATCCCAATATTTGGCCACAGGAGAAGTACAGTGGGTTTTTTCTTTGATAGTGCTAGTTCTTCAGTTCAATCCCTCAGTTGCGTCTGACTTTTGTGACCCCATGGACTGCAGAACACCAGGCTTCCCTGTCCATCAACAACTCCCAGAGCTTACTCAAACTCATGTCCATCAAGTTGGTGATGCTGTCCAAACATCTTATCCTCTGTTGTTCCCTTCTCCTGTTACCTTCAATCTTTCCCAGCATCAGGGTCTTTTCCAACAAGTCAGGTCTTCACATAAGGTGGCCAAAGTTTTGCAGTTTCAGCTTCATAATCAGTCCTTCCAATGAATATTCAGGGCTGATTTCCTTGAGGATTGACTGGTTTCATTTCCTTGCAGTCAAGGGGACTCTCAAGAGTCTTCTACAGCACCACAGTTCAAAAGCATCAACTCTTCGGTGTTCAGCTTTCTTTATAGTCCAACTTTCACTCCATACATGATTACTGGAAAAGCCATAGCTTTGTCTAGACAGACCTTTGTCAGCAAACTAATATCTCTTCTTTTTAATATGCTATCTAAGTTGGACTGAAAGGATATCCAACCAGTCCATTCTAAAGGAGATCAGCCCTGGGATTTTTTTGGAGGGAATGATGCTGAAGCTGAAACTTCAGTACTTTGGCCACCTCATGCGAAGAGTTGACTCATTGGAAATGACTCTGATGCTTGGAGGGATTGGGGGCAGGAGAAGAAGGGGAAGACAGAGGATGAGATGGCTGGATGGCATCACTGACTCGATGGACGTGAGTCTGATAGAACTCCGGGAGTTGGTGATGGACAGGGAGGCCTGGCGTGCTGCGATTCATGGGGTCGCAAAGAGTCAGAAATGACTGAGCGACTGAACTGAACTGAACTGAGGTTGGTCATAAATTTTCTTCCAAGGAGTAAGTATCTTTTAATTGCATGGTCGCATTCACCATCTGCTGTGATTTTGGAGCCCCCTCCCAAAGTGTGTCACTGTTTTCACTGTTTGCTCATCTATTTGCCATGAAGTGATGGGACTGGAAGCCATGATATTAGTTTTCTGAATGTTGAGTTTTAAGCCAATTTTTTCACTCTCCACTTTCATTTTCATCAAGAGGCTGCTTAGTTGTTTTATTCTTTCTGTCATAAAGGTGGAGAAGGAAATGACAACCCATTTCAGTATTCCTTCCTGGAGAATCCTGTGGATGGAGGAGACTGGTGGGCTGCTGTCCATAAGGTCACACAGAGTTGGATACGACTGAAGCGACTTAGCAAGCATGCACTGGAGAAGGAAATGGAAACCCACTCCAGTATTCTTGCCTAGAGAATCCCAGGGATGGAAGACCCTGGTGGGGTGGCATCTATGGGGTGGCACAGAGTCAGACATGACTGAAGTGACTTAGCAGCAGCAGCAGCAGCCATAAGGGTGGTGTCATCTGCATATTTGAAGCTATTGATATTTTTCCTGGCAATCTTGATTCCAGCTTGTGATTCATCTAGCCTGGCATTCCCCATAACACTTTCTGCATAGAGGTTAAATAACCAGGGTGACAATATACAGCCTTAATGAACTCCTTTCCCCAATTTGGAACCAGTCTGTTGTTCCATGTCCAGTTCTAACTGTTGCTTCCTGACCTTCATATAGGTTTCTCAAGAGGCAGGTCAGGTTGTCTGGTATTCCCATCTCTTTCAGAATTTTCCAGTTTGTTGTGATCCACATAGTCAAAGGCTTTGGCATAGTCAATAAAGCAGAAATAGATGTTTTTATGGAAATGTCTTGGTTTTTCAATTATCGTCCAATGGATATTGGCAATTTGATCTCTGGTTGCTCTGCCTTTTCCAAATCCAGCTTGACCATCTGGAAGTTCATGGTTCATGAACTGTTGAAGCCTGGTTTGAAGAATTTTGATCATTATTTTGCTAGTGTGTGAGATGAGTGCAATTGTGAAGTAGTTTGAACATTTTTTGGCATTGCCTTTCTTTGGTATTTGAATGAAAACTGATCTTTTCTAGTCCTGTGGCCACTGCTGAGTTTTTCAAATTTGCTGGCATATTGAGTGCAGCACTTTCACAGCATCATCTTTTAGGATTTGAAATAGCTCAACTGGAATTCCATCTCCAACAGCTTTGTGTGTAGTGATGCTTCATAAGGCCCCCTTGATTTTATATTCCAAGATGTCTGGCTTTAGTTGAATGATCACACCATTGTGGTTATCTATGTCATTAAGATCTTTTCTATATAGTTTTCTCTGTGCTCTTGCCACCTCTTCTTAATCTCTTCTGGTTCTGTTAGTTCTATACCATTTCTGTTCTTTATTGTACCTATCTTTGCATGAAATACTCCTTTGATATCTCTACTTTTCTTGAAGAGATTTCTCGTCTTTCCCATTCTATTGTTTTCCTCTATTTCTTTGCACTGATCACTGGGAAATACTTTCTTATCTTTCTGTGCCATTCTTTGGAACTTTGTGTACAAATAGTTATATCTTTCCTTTTCTCCTTTGCCTTTAACTTCTCTTCTTTTCTCGAGTATTCTAAGGCCTCCTCAGACAACCGTTTTGGATTTATGTTTATTGTTGATTATCTTGATCACTGCCTCCTATAAATGTTTTAAATCTCCCTCCATAGTTCTTCCAGCACTCTATCAGAGTGAATCCCTTGAAACTATTTGTCACTTCCACTGTGCAATCATAAGAGGTTTGGTTTAGGTCATATCTGAATTGTCAAGTGGTTTCCCCTACTTTCTTCAATTTAAGTCTTAATTTTTCAATAAGATGTTCATGATCTGAGCCACAGTCAGCTCCTGGTCTTGTTTTTGTTGACAGTATAGAGTTTCTTCATATTCAGCTGCAAATAATATAATCAATCTGACTTTGGTGATGTCCATGTAAAGAGTCCTCTCTTTTGCTGTTGAAAGAAGGTGTTTGCTATGACCAGTGCATTCTCTTGAAAAAACTGTTAACCTTTGCCCTGCTTCATTTTGTACTCCAAGGCCAAATTTGCTTGTTACTCTAGGTATCTCTTGAATTCCTACTTTTGCATTCCAATCCCCTTTTATGAAAAGGACATCTCTTGGGGGATGTTAGTTCCAGAAGGTCTTGTATATCTTCACAGAACCGTTCAACTTTAGCTTCTTCAGCATTACTGGTTGGGACATAGACTTGTATTACTCTGGCATTGAATGATTTGCCTTGGAAACCAATTTAGATCATTCTGTCATCTTTGAGACTGCATCCAAACACTGCATTTCGAACTCTTTTGTTGACTATTATGGTTACTCCATTTCTTCTATGGAATTCTTTCCAACAGTAGTAGATATAATGGTCATCTGGGTTAATATCACCCATTCCAGTCCATTTTAGCTCACTGATTCCTAAAATGTCAATGCTAATTCTTGCCATCTCTTGTTTGATCACTTCCAATTTACCTTGATTCATGGACCTAACATTCCAGGTTCCTATGCAATATTGTTCTTTACAACATTGGACTTTACTTCCATCACAAGTCACATCCACAACTGGGTGTTATTTTTGCTTTGACTCCAACTCTTAATTCTTTCTTCAATTATTTCTCCACTATTCTCCAGTAGCATATTGGGCACCTACCAACCAGCGAGGTCATCTTTCAGTTTCCTATCTTTATGACTTTTCATACTGTTTATGGGGTTCTCAAGACAAGAATAGCAGATCAGATAAATCTCTCCAGTGGCTTCTGTCTCAACTCCCTAATATTTCCTTTTGTGAAATCTGTGGAAATAAACTGGAAAGATTGTGACTCTAGTAACTCTAGTAACAACCATAGTAACTCAAGGACAAGTCACTTTTTCCTCAGTAGTCAACCCTCTACCACATCTTTTGCCATCACATAAACTGGAGTGGCAACACAGAGAAGAGCACCTTAGGTTTTGTTGTTGTTGTGCATCCCTTTACAACTCGCCACTTCTACTGCAGTCAGAACAGACATATGGAATATGGAACCTAGTGGTTCTAGCTTGGGAAACATTCCAGCAAACTACTCTGTTCCACCCTGGGTGACACTAGAGGAAAAGGGGAAATCAAGCCAAGTTCTTAATGGTGAGGAACTGGAAATCAATTTGGGATGCCATTAGGTATACTCCTGGAGCATCTCTGTTCCACCTCAATGGAACGAGGAGGGCTGACAGGAACAACGAAGGCACCTGTGTCAGTAGGGGACAGGCTAAGTCTGACCAGAGAAGGAAAACTTCAATGGAAAGTCTATCTCCACCCTCATCTAGAGAAGATAGGATTGCCTCTGGTAGAAAAAAGCCACAGCTGTGGATGCCACTTTTTTCTCTCTTTCAGAAGGGAGCTAATAGTTCCAGAACCACCCCCTTTAAAATGCATTTTGAGAGACTGGGATAAGTTTGATTCCCAGAGCTTAACCTTACTTGGCGAAATGTAATGCATATCTTAGGATATATGCCGACTGCTGACTCAAAAACTCAGTTTTGGAAAAAGGTAGTGCCTAGAAAGATGAATGGTTTGGTAATAAATCAACAGGAAAGAGGGAGGATGCAATATCTGCCCTTTCTGCTGGGAATCAGGCAGTCTCTACAACAGAGCCAGATTGGTGCTATAACGTAGCTAAAGGAAGGTGGTATTGGAGCCACTTTGCCAGATGTTTTCTTGAAGGACTCAAGTGAATGTGCACTAAGAGTTTAAATTATTCTAAGTTGGCTGACATAGAACAGACAAAGAAAGAAGCTCCTGATAAATTCCTGGATAGACTTTGGGAGGCTTTTCACGAGTTTACTAATGTTGATCCTGAAAGTGCAGAGGGGAGGAAGGAATGATCTTATGAGGTAGGCTTCTCACTCATTCGGCTCCAGATACCTGCCATAAGTTTCTAAAACAGGTATATGGACAAAGTTATTCTTTACTTAACATGTTGCAACTGGCTCAGGCAGTTCATTATGGCAGAGAATACAAGGAGGAAAACAGGAGACAGAAAAGAACCAGGCAAAACACTGAAGCCCCAGCAATGGCTGTTAGATCCACTCTGAAACAGCCTGAAGAGAAAAATGCTCAGAGGAACCCAGGTAAACAAGGACAGACTTACTATTATGGTGGAAAGGAGGGACATTTTAAGCGAGATTGCACTCGGGCATCTAAGTCACACTCAACTCCATGTCCAGTCTGCAAAGGAGCACACTGGAGAAGAGACTGACCTCAGAAGTATAGGTCTCAGGTGTCAGACTCTCAAGACAATCAGGACTAAAGGTGCCCTGGGTCCCCATAATACAAGCTCCCATCCTAATAACACCTGAGGAACCCTGGGTATTAATAACTGTGTGTGGGTGGGGTGGGGGGGGGATGAGTTGATTTCCTTTTGAAAACTCAGGCAACTTTCTCTGTGCTCAATGGAGCCCCTGGTCCACTTTCCTCCCATAATGGGACTGTTTGGACAAGCCAAATGTTATTACTTCAGTCATCCTTTAAACTGCAACTGGGACTCTGTGCTGTTTTCACACGAATTTCTGATCATGTCAGAGTCTCCCGCACCCCTCTGGGGAGGGGTATACTGAGTAAGATCCAGGCCTCTGTATACATGAATATGGAGCCCGTCCTTTCTCTCCCTTTACTTGAACAAAATATAAATCCTAAAGTGTGGGCAGATGGAAAAAACTGTGCATTGAGCAAAAAATGCTGTTCCTGTCATTATCAAGCTCAAAAATCCTCACCTATTTCCACATCAAAAACAGTAGCAACCAAAGCCTGAGGTTAAGGAAGAGTTAAAACCCATTATTGAAAATTTAAAGAAACGAGGGCTATTAATTCTCTGTAACAGTCCATGCAATACTCCAATTTTGGGTATAAAAAAGTCAAATGATAAATGGAAACTAGTTAAAGGTTTAAAAATAATAAATAAGGCTGTGGTTCCTTTACCCCCTGTGGTGCCTAATCCTTATACTTTATATTCTGAAATTCCTGAAGGAGCCAAATATTTTTTCAGTCATTGATTTGAAGGATACCTTCTAGAGTTAAACCTCTAATAAATCATCTTCTACCAATGCCTTTAAGACAATTAAGAAGAGTCTTGAGCATTACAGGCTATTGCTGCATTTGGATTCCAGGTTATGGGGAACTTGCCAGACCTTTATATAAACACAACTGAAACTTAACACACCAAAACTGATAAGCTTATATGGTCATCAGAGACTCAAAATGCCTTTATGTCTCTTTAAATTGCTCTTTTACAGGCTTCTGCTTGAAGCTTGCCCACAGCGTCAGAATTTAATCTGTTTATTACTCAAAAGAAAAGTATGGCTTTGGCAGTCATGGCACAACCCCAAGTGTCTCATCAGCAACCTGTAGAATCCATGAAATTACTCCCAGGTTTGGGCTACCGTGGAACCTTCAGAATAACAACGGCTCCACCTTTAAAGATGCTATGACTCAAAGTGTTCAAAGTTCTAGGAATAGAATATTACTTACACTGTTCCTGGAGACCCCAATCTTCAGGAAAAGTTGGAAAGGCTAATGACATTATGAAGAGGTATTAAGAGGCATCTGCATAAGCTAACTCAGAAAACACAATACAGTTGGTTTAAAGTTTTACCCAGAGCTTTAATGAGGGCTTAATTGCCCCTAAGAAGAAGGGACTGTTTCCTCTTGAATGTCTTCAAGGCAGACCACTTTTGTGCACAGATATTGTCTTAGATCTTGAAGCCTTAGAATTAACTATGTGACTCAGCTTTCAGCCTTTCAACAGACAGTATGAGAACTCCAGGAGGTAACTCCTGACCCAGCCTCTGACTCAGACAAGCTGTGGTGTGAGCAGAAGTCCTGATAAAATATATTGGGATATGGGGGACAATCTCTATGTCTCATATGTCCTGGTATGAAAGGCTTCTACTAGGTTATTCTTTCTTCTCCCACAGTTTCAAAGGGCCAGGAATTGACCCATGTGCATCACATTCGAGTTAAAAGGTGGCACCATGACCGAGACTAAGTGATGTCACTTAGTTTTATGTTTTTAGTTTCCATGCTTTTATTTTTCAGAAGGTCCTGATAACTTATGTGGGCTTGTTTCTGCTGACTTCTAAACTCCAGAGTATGTTGTTTGACCCTCAAGTCAATGCCTTCTTGTCCTGGGCTAATTCTTTCATTGCATGTCATAATCGGTCTAATTGCTGGGTCTGCAGAGTGCGTCCTTCCTCATCAGTGGAGGGCTTCACATGGTGGGTTTCTCTGCTTCAGAAAAAAGATTTTCTTCAACTCTACAAAAACCTTTACCAACAGCAATCATATGTGACTGCCTATTTTTAATCTGATGACATCAAACAATCCTAAAATAGAATGGTGCAACACTTTGTTACCTTAACTATGGACTTAATGTGGCTTTTAACTTATATGTTTTAACTTAGTTTAATGACTATTTTGCCTTATATCCATGACTGTATAATGGGGCTTGTTTCTAACTGTCTAAAACCTTTAAGTTTCAAATTATTATTCAAACTCCTACAAGTGCCACAGCTTTTTCCAACTATTACATAAGGTCCTTGGCTCAGAGACCATCAATATGAGGGTAAAGAGAATATGCTTCCTCAACAATTTAAGGGCTAAGCCCTGACCAGCAGGAAACAACTAAAGAACGAGAGCAACATCCTTTTCCCTGGCATCCATATTCTCCTAAGTCCATGAAAAAGGGGAATGAGAGAGCTAATTCTTAGGTAGGTTGATAAGGAGTCTGAGACCCTTGAGGAGGAGAAAAGGGCAAACTTTTTTTTTTTTTTTCCCCGCATTCCCTGTATTAGTCACATAAGACACTTCTTTCTTCAGATCAGAGTTGTGGCAACAACGTGTTTTACCTAAGACTAACCATGAATCAAGGCAAATCGAAAGTGATCAAACAGGAGATGGCAAGAGTGAACATTGACATTTAGGCATCAGTGAACTAAAATGGACTGGAGTGGATGAATTTAACTTAGATGATCATTATACCTACTACTGTGGTCAAAAATTCCTTAGAAGAAATGGAGTAGCCATTATAGTCAACAAAAGGGTCTAAAATGCAGTACCTGGATTCAGTTTCAGAAATGATAGAATGATCTCTGTTTGTTCCCAAGGCAAAACATTTAATATCACGGTAATCCAAGTCTATGCCCCGACAAGTAATGCTGAAGAAACTGAAGTTGAATAGTTCTATAAAGACCTATAAAACCTTCTAGAATTAACACCCCCAAAATATGTCTTTTTCATTATAGAGAACTGGAATGCAAAAATAGCAAGTCAAGAAACACCTGGAGTAACAGGCAACTTTAGCCTTGGAGTACAGAATGAAGTAGGGCAGAAGTTAATACAGTTTTGTCAAGAGAATGAAATGGTCATAGCCAACACCCTCTTCCAACAACACAAAAGAAGACTCTACACATGGACATCACCAGATAGTCAACACCAAAATCAGATTGATTATATTCTTTGCAGCCAAAGATAGAGAAACTCTATACAGTCAACAAAAACAAGACCATGAGCTGACTGTGGCTCAGATCATGAAATCCTATTGCTAAATTCAAACTTAAATTGAAGAAAGTAGGGAAAACCACTAGACCATTCAGATATGACCTAAATCAAATACCTAACGACTATACAGTGGAAGTGAGAAATAGATTTAAGGGACTAGATCTGATAAACAGAATGCCTGATGAGCTATAGATGGAGGTTCGTGACACTGTACAGGAGAAAGGGATCAAGACCATCCACAAGAAAAATAAATGCAAAAAAGCAAAATGGCTGTCTGAGGAGGCCTTACAAATAGCAGTGAAAAGAAGAGAAGCCAAAAGCAAAGGAGAAAGGAAAGATAAACCCATTTGAATGCAGAGTTTGAAAGAATAGCAAGGAGCGATAAGAAAGCCTTTCTCAATGATCAATGAAAAAAAAAAAACAGAGGAAAACAGTAGAATGTGAAAGGCTAGAGATATCTTCAAGAAAATTAGAGATATCAAGGGAACACTTCATGTAAAAATGGGCAAAATAAAGAGCAGAAATGGTATGAACCTAACAGAAGCAGAAGATATGAAGAAGAGTTGGCAAGAATACACAGAATAACTGCACAAAAAATCATCACGACCCAGATAATAACGAGGGTGTGATCATTCCCCTAAAGCCAGACATCCTGAAATGTGATGTCAAGTGGGCCTTAAAAAACATCAGTATGAACAAAGCTAGTGGAGGTGATTGAATTCCACTTGAGCTGTTCCAAATCCTGAAAGATGATGCTGTGAAAGTGCTGCACTCAATATGTCAGCAAATTTGGAAAACTGAGCAGCGGCCGCAGGACTGGTAAAGGTCAGTTTTCATTCCAATCCCAAAGAAAGGCAAGGCTAAAGAATGCTCACAATCAATATCACATACTTGCACTCATCTCACATGCTTGCAAAGTAATGCTCAAAATTTTCCCACCCAGGCTTCAACAATACATGAACCATGATGTTCCAGATGTCCAAACTGGTTTTAGAAAAGGCAGAGGAACCAGAGATCAATTGCTAACATCCGCTGGATCATCAAAAAAAAAAAAAAAGAGAGTTACAGGAAAACATCTATTTCTGCTTTATTGACTGTGCCAAACCCTTTGACTCTGTGGATCACAATCAATTAGGTTCAGTCACTCGGGTGCGTCCAGTGCGCTCCTTGCAATCCAGTGAAATGCAGCACGCCAGGCCTCCTTGTCCATCACTAATGCCCTGAGCCTACCCTAACTTATGTCCATTGAGTCAGTAATGCCATCCAACCATCTCATCCTCTGTTGTCCCCTTCTCTTCCTACAGTCAATCTTACCCATCATCAGGATCTTGTCAAGTAAGTCAGCACTTCACATCATGGGGTCAAAGTATTGGAGTTTCAGGTTCAATATCAGTCCTTCTAATGAACACTCAGGACTGATTTCCTTTACGATGGACTGGTTGGATCTCCTTGCTGTCTAAGGGACTCTCAAGAGTCTCCTCCAACACCACAGTTCAAAAGCATCAGTTCTTCAGTGCTCAGGTTTCTTTTTAGTCTAAGTCTCACATCCATATATCACTAGTGGAAAAACCATAGCCTTGACTAGATGGACTTTTGTTGGCAAATTAAGGTCTCTGGTTTTTAATATGCTGTCTAGGTTGGTCATAACTTTCCTTCCAAAGAGTAAGCATCTTTTAGTTTCATGGCTGCAATCACCATTTGCAGTGATTTTGGAGCCCCCCCAAAATAAAATCAGTCACTGATTCCACTGTTTCCCCATCTATCTTCCATGAAGTCATGGGACCAGATGCCATGATATTAGTTTTCTGAATGTTGAACTTTAAGTCAACGTTTTCCTCTCCTCTTTTCCTTTCAACAAGAGGCTCTTTGGTTCTTCTTCACTTTCTGCCATAAGGGTGGTGTCATCTGCATATCTGAGATTAATGATATTTTTCCTGGCAATTTTGATTCTAGCTTGTGCTTCATCCAGCCCAACGTTTCTCATGATGTACTCTGAATATAAGTTAAATAATCAGGGTGACTATATACAGCCTTGATGTACTCCTTTTCCTATTTGGAACCAGTCTGTTGTTCCATGTCCAGTTCTAACTGTTGCTTCCTGACCTGCATACATTTTTCTCAAGAGGCAGGTCAGGTGTTCTGGTATCCCCATCTCTTTCAGAATTTTCCACAGTTTATTGTGATCCACACAGTCAAAGGCTTGGACATAGTCAATAAAGCAGAAGTAGATGTTTTTCTGAAACTCTGTGCTTTGTTTTTGTTTTTGTTTTTTCATTATCCAGCGGATGTTGGCAATTTGATTTCTGTTTCCTCTGCCTTTTCTAAAACCAGCTTGAACATCTGGAAGTTCACAGTTCACGTATTGCTGAAGTCTGGTTTTCAGAATTTCGAGCATTGCTTTCCTAGCATGTGAGATGAGTGCATTTGTGTGGTAGTTTGTGCATTCTTTGACATTGCCTTTCTTTGGGATTGGAATGAAAACTGACCTTTTTGAGTCCTGTGGCCACTGTTGAGTTTTACAAATTTGCAGACATATTGAGTGCAGCACTTTCACAGCATCATCTTTTAGGATTTGAATAAAATGTGGATGTGAATAGGATGTGAATGTGTATCATAATAAACTGTGGATAATTCTGAAAGAGACTGGGATATCAGACCACCTGACTATCTCTTGAGAAATCTGTGTGCGGGTCAGGAAGCAACAGTTAAAACTGGACATGGAACAACAGACTGTTTTCAAATAGGAAAAGGAGTACTTCAAGGCTGTATACAGTCACCATGAGAAATGCTGGGCTATGAATCACAAGCTGGAATCAAGATTGCCAGCAGAAATATAAATATCTTCAGATATGCAGATGACACCACCCTTATAGCAGAAAGTGAAGAACTAAAGAGTCTCTTGATGAAAGTGAAAGAGGAGACTGAAAAAATTGGCTTAAATCTCAACATTCAGAAAGCAAAGATCATGGCATCTGTTCCCATCATTTCATGGCAAATAGATGGAGAAACAGTGGAAACAGTGACAGACTTTATTTCCTTGGGCTGCAAAATCACTGTAGATGGTGACTTCAGCCATGAAATTAAAAGACACTTACTCCTTGGAAGAAAAGTTTTGACTGATCTAGACAGCATATTGAAAAGCAAAGACATTACTTGCCAACAAATGTCCATCTATCCGTGGCTATGGTTTTTTTCCAGTAGTGATGTATGGATGTTAGAGTTGGACTATAAAGAAAGCTGAGTGCTGAATAACTGTGTTGTTGGAGAAGATTCTTGAGAGTCCCTTGAACTTCAGGAGATCCAACCAGTCCATCCTAAGGGAAATCAGTCCTGAATGTTCATCGAATGGACTGATGTTGAAGCTGAAACTCCAATACTTTGGCCCCCTGATGCAAAGAGCTGACTCATTTGAAAAGACCTTGATTCAGGGAAAGATTGAAGGCAGAAGAAGAAGGGGATGACAGAAGATGAGATGGTTGGATGGCATCACCAACTCAATGGACATGAGTTTGAGTAACTTCCTGGAGTTGGTAATGGACAAGGAGGCCTGGTGTGCTATAGTCCATGGGGTCACAGAGAGTCAGACAGGACTGAGCCAGTGAACTGACTTGAACTTTCTTTTAGTCCAGAGCTAATGATTACACAACAAAACAACTCATCTTTCTTAATAAGTGTCTTCTAGCTAATACTGTTATCTTAAGATGTGTGTTGTCAGATGGGTCTGGTAAGACTTCTTTTTTTAGTAAACAGTTAAAAAAAATTCAATTTGAGATAATGATTGCTAAATCAAGGCAAGGCTGCATTTATTTTAGGAAAATTGTTCCTTCTCAGTCACCAATTAATTTACTGATAGCTGATCATGTAATTTTTACTAATATCTTGATCATGTGGTGAGTCAGAATCTGCCTTCAATTCAGGAGATGTGAATTCAATCCCCGGGTCAGGAAGAACCCATAAAAAAAAAAAAAAAAAAAAAAAAAAAAAAAAAAAAACTGGAATCATGGCTTTTGATCCCAGTACTTCATGGCAAATAGAAGGGGGAAAGTGGAAACAGTGGCATATTTTCTTTTCTTGGTTTCCATAATAACCGTAGATGATGACTGCAGACATGAAATTCAAAGATGCTTGCTCCTGAGAAGGAAATCTATAACACAACTAAACAGCATATCAAAATAAAGAGACATCACTTTGTCAACTTTATCAACCAGGATAAAGTTCCTTTATTAAACAGGAACTTTATCAACCAAGTTCCATTTAGTCAAAGCTATGTTTTTTGTTTTGTTTTGTTTTGTTTTGTTCTTTTTCAGTAGTTGTGTACAGATGTGAGAGTTGAACCATAAAGAAGGCTGACGGCCAAAGAATTTATACTTTCAAACTGTAGTACTGGAAAACACTCTCAAGAGTCTTTTGGACAGCAAGGAGATCAAACTAGTCAATACTAAAGGAACTCAATCCCAAGTGTTCATTGAAAGGGCTGGTGTTGAAGCTTAAGCTCCAGTACTTTTTGGGCCACCTGATGTAAAGTAATGACTCATCGAAAAAAACACTGATCCTGGGGAAAGATTGAAGCCCCCCTCCCCCCCCCCAAAAAAAAAAAGAGAGAGAGAGAGAAGTGAGGAACAGAGAATGAGTTGGTTAGATAGCATCATGGACTCAATGAACCTAAATTTGAGAAAACTGAGAGATAGTTGAGGACAGAGGAGCCTGATGTGCTACAGCCCATGGGAAAATGAGTCAGACATGCCTTACTGAATGAATAACAAGAAAAGATAGCTGTAAACATCCCTAGAAAGAGAAAAGAAACAGTCAACAAGACCAAGAAGCACGGAGAGTCACAGGCAAAATAAACTCAAGAGGGAATATGCAGAGACATATAGTAATCAGGTTGACAAAAAATTAAGACAAAGAACAAATACTAAAGAGAAAGAGCAATAAGTAACATACAATGTAACAAAGTTATCAGCTTATTTCTCAACAAAATCTCTGCAGGGAAGAAGGTAGTGGAATGATATATTTAAAGTGATGAAAAGAAAAAAAAAATTACAACCAAGAATAGACTGTCCAGGAAGTCTCTCATTCTGAATTGATGGAGAAATGAAAAATTTTACAGACCAGCAAAAGCAGAATTCAGCACCACCAGATCAACTTTGCAATAAATGCCAAAATCTGTTCTAGGTGCAAAAGAAAAGGTCACAATTAGGAATAAGAAAAATGAATGGAAAAGCTAACTGGTAAAGACAAACATATACAGTAAATTTAGTAAATCATCTATGCAGAAATATGATATCCAAACCAGTAATTGTGAGAAGAGCAAGCAAATGGAGAATATTTAAAATGCATGAAGTGATGGGACCAAATGCCATGATCTTAGTTTTCTTTCTTTTCTTTCTTTCTTTCTTTCTTTCTTTTTTAATGCTTTTTCACTCTCCTCTTTCATCCTCATCAAGTAGCTTTTTCAGTTCAGTTCAGTTCAGCTGAGTCACTCAGTCGTGTCTGACTCTTTGCAACCCCATGATTCGCAGCATGCCAGGCCTCCATGTCCATCACCAACTCCCGGAGTTCACTCAGACTCACATCCATTAAGTCGGTGATGCCATCCAGCCATCTCATCCTCTGTCGTCCCCTTCTCCTCCTGCCCTCAATCCCTCCGAGCATCAAAGTCTTTTCCAATGAGTCAGTTCTTCTCATGAGGTGGCCAAAGTACTGGAGTTTTAGCTTTAGCATCATTCCTTCCAAAGAAATCCCAGAGTTGATCTTCAGAATGGAATGTTTGGATCTCCTTGCAGTCCAAGGGACTCTCAAGAATCTTCTCCAACACCACAGTTCAAAAGCAACAATTCTTCGGTGCTCAGCCTTCTTCACAGTCCAAATCTCACATCCATACATGACCACTGGAAAAACCATAACCTTGAATAGACGGACCTTAGTTGGCAAAGTAATGTCTCTGCTTTTGAATATGCTATCTAGGTTGGTCATAACTTTTCTTCCAAGGAGTAAGCATCTTTTAATTTCATGGCTGCAATCACCATCTGCAGTGATTTTGGAGCCCCAAAAAATAAAGTCTGACACTTTTTCCACTGTTTCTCCATCTATTTCCCATGGAGTGATGGGACCAGATGCCATGATGTTCGTTTTCTGAATGTTGAGTTTAAGTCAAATTTTTTCACTCTCCTCTTTTACTTTCATCAAGAGGCTTTTTAGTTCCTCTTCACTTTCTGCCATAAAGGTGGTATCATCTGCATATCTGAGGTTATTGATATTTCTCCTTCATTTTCTATCATTAAGTGGTGTCATCTGGCTATCTGAGACTGTTGATATTTCTCCCAGCAATCATGATTCTGGCTTGTGGTTCGTCCAGCCCAGAATTCTGCAAGATGTACTTCATATATAATTTAAATAAACAGGGTGACAATATACAGCCTTGTCGTACATCTTTCCTAGTTTTGAACCAGTCCTTTGTTCCATGTAAAGTTGTAACTGTCACTTCTTGACCTGCATACAGGTTTCTCAGGAAATAGGTAATGTGGTCTGATAGTCCCATCACTTTAAGAACGTTCCACAGTTTTTCTGTGATCCACACAAAGACTTTAGCATAGTCAATGAAGCAGAAGTATATTTATTCCCCCCCCCCACCCCGAATTCCCTTGTTTTTCCCATGAACCAATGAATGTCTGCAATTTGATCTCTGGTTTCTTTGCTTTTTCTAAACCCAGATTATATATCTGGAATTTCTTGGTTCATGTACTGCTGAAGTCCAGCTTGTAGGATTTTGAGCATAACATTAGAATGAAAAATGAGTGCAATTGTCTGGTAGTTTGAACATTCCTTGGCACTATCCTTCTTTGGGATTGGAATGAAAACTGATGTTTTCTAGTCCTGTAGTCACTGAGTTTTCCAAATTTGTGGCATATTGAGTATTAGCATTTTAATATCATCATCTTTTAGGATTTGACATATCTCAGCTGGAATTCTATCACCCCACTAGCTTTGTTCATAGTAGTGGTTCTTTACGACCCCAGGAGATCTAGTTCTAGGCGAGTGACCACACACTCCAGGATATCTGGCTCTGGGTGAGTGACCACCCCATTGAGGTTATCTGGATCATTAAGACCTTTTCAGTACAGTTATTCTGTGTGTTCTTGCCACTTATTCTGCCTCTGTTAGCCACATACTGTTTCTATTTTTTTCTTTTTTTTTTCCCCCTTGCATGATATGTTCCCTTGATCTGTCCAATTATCTTGATGAGATCTCTACTCTTTCCCATCATATTGCTTTCCTTTACTTCCTTGCATTGTTTACTATTTCCTTGTTCCTTGCTATTCTCTTAAACTCTGCATTCACATGGGTATATCTTTCCCTTTCTCCCTTGCCTTTCACTTCTCTTCTTTCCTCAGTTATTTTAATAGCCTCCTCAGAACCATTTTGCCTTTTTGCATTTGTTTTTCTTTGGAATGATTTTGGTCATTGCCTCTTGTACAATATTATCAACATCTCTTTATAGTTCTTCAGGTATTCTCTCTACCAGATCTAATTCCATGCATCTATTTGTCACCTCCACTGTAGAATCAAAGGGAATTGATTTAGGTCATACCCATTGTTTTCTATATTTGGTTCAATTTAATTCTGAATTTTTCAATAAGAAGCTGATGATCTGAGCCACAGTCAGCTGCAGGTTTCGTTTTTTTCTGATGGTACAGAGCTTCTCCATTATGGGCTGCAAATAATATAATCAGTATGATTTTGATGTTGACCATCTGGTGGTGTCCATGTGTAGAGTTATCTCTTGTGTTGTTGGAAAAATGTGATTGCTTTGACCATTGCGTTCTCTTGACAACACTCTGTTAACCTTTGCCCTGCTTCATTTCATACTCCAAGGACAAATTGACCTGAAACTCCAAGTATCTCTTGATTTCCTACTTCTGCCTTCCAATCTCCTATGATGAAAAGGACAGCTTTTTTTACGGTGTTGGTTTCAGAAGGTCCTATAGGTCTTTATAGACTGGACAACTTCAGCTTCTTTAGCATTAGTGATTGGGGCATAGACTTGGATTACTGTGGTATTGAATGGTTTGCCTTGGATATAAATTGAGATCATACTGTTGTTTTTGAGATTGTACCCAAGTACTACATTGTGTTAGCTATGTTCATTAATTCATTTCTTCTAAGGGATTATTTTCCACAATAAAATTAAATTCACCTTTTCCAATTGATTTTAATTCACTGATCTTAAAGATGTCGATGTTCACTCTTGCCATCTCCTGCTTGATCACTCCCAATTTACCTTGATTCATGTACCTAACATGGCTCCCATGTGGGGCTAGTGGTAAAGAATTCACTTGCCAATGCAGCATACTTAAGAGACTCACGTTTAAGTACTGAGTCAGGAAGATCTCATGGAAGAGGGTATGGCAATCCACTCCAGTATTATTGCCTGGATAATCCCATGGACAGGGGAGCCTGGTGGGCTAAAGATCATAGTGTCACCAAGAGTTGGATAAGACTGAAATGACTAAGCAGGCACTCATGTATCTAACATTTCAGGTTCGTTTGCAATATTGTTTTTTTACAGCATTGAAATTTACTCTCATCACCAGACACATACACAACTGAGCATCATTTCTGCTCTGCCTTGCCACTCCATTGTTTCTGGAGGTGTTAGTAATTGCCCCCTTCTCTTCCCCAGTGGTATATTGGCCGCTTTCTGAACTGGGGATCTCATCTTCCAGGGTCATACCTTTTTGCCTTTTCATACTATTCATGTTCTTGTAGTTCTCATGGCAAGAATACTGGAGTGATTTGCCATCCTCTCCTCCAGCAGACCACGTTTTGTTAGTTACAATTGAGTTACAGTTGAGTTACAAATTTTAAACTAAAATCCGCTCAAATCAACTCCTTCCCTCTCAGGAGACTCCGAAGGTCTCCTGTTTCACAAATGTCAATGGCACCTTGACCCTCTAATATCTCCCCTGTATTGTCTTTTCTATGCACCTTTCTTAATTTAGTTATTTTCCTCTTTCTTCTCTGCTTTAATCATGGGTATATTTTCTTTAAACCCCCAAGCTCTGAAGTATTGTTTTCTATACTGACCTGCTATCCTCCCCAAGTGTGGTTCACTTTAAATCAGTCTGAACCTGGATTTAACTACTTTGTTACTATTTTTCTCAGCGTATATACCTTAGGGCAACTTTAGAGTAAATGTTCAAACTCAGTGAAAATTTTAGTGCAAAAACTAATATAGTTTTAGAAATTCTTTATAAAGGAAAAAATTGGACAGATATATAATTATCTCAATAAAATAATCACAAATGTACATGTCATAATTGCATTTTTGTATTTATGAACAATTAAAATATACTAATTTTTAAATAAGGAGAGAATTACAGCATAGAATGAGACTAGCTATATTAGTAAAATTACGTGTAGTTGTTAAGAATAAGTATATACATTTATTAACCTGGAAAGAGTTTCAGTGTATATATTTCACTGGAAAAAAAAAATTGCAAAGCAACATGTGTGGAATGAACCAATATTAATTAAAATTAATCACATGTGTTTATGTTTATTTACTTATGTATATATATATATATATATATTAAAAATCCAAGATTAAACACAAAAATGATACTAGTCTTTAAATATAAGTGATAGGATTACAGATGACTATTAAAAATAATTTATTTTATAAATGTATATATGTTAATATAACCACTCATGGTTTATGTAATACTGACTTTTATAATACTTGAGAGCTTCTAATCATGTCCTTGTTCTTCATCGTCAAAAGTATTTTATAAAAGATTATAAGTTCAGAACACTCGTTACTCTCTGCTTTAACTAACACTCCATCTATTTTTCTTCCATTTAGACCTAAATCTCATTAAATGTTGGTCAGTGTTCATTTCTTCACTATTAAATAATTTTAAATGATTATAGTTGTATTTTAGAACTTATTATTAATAGGTTATCAATAGGTACTTTAGGCTGAAAGTGAAATTTACTCAGTCATGTCCAACTCTTTGTGACCCCATGGACTATAAAGTCCATGAAATTTTCCAGGTCAGAATACTGGAGTGGGTAGCATTTCCCTTCCCCAGGGGATCTTCCCAACCCAGGGATGGAATCCAGGTCTCCCACATTGCATGTGGATTCTTTACCAGCTGAGCCACAAAGGAAGCCCGACAATACTGGAACGGGTAGCCTATCTCTTCTCCAGGGGATCTTCTCAGCCCAGGAATTGAATCAAGGTCTCCTGCATTGGAGGCAGATTTTTTACCAACTCAGCTACCAGGGAAGCCCACTTATGGCTAACTCCATGCAATTAAAAAAAGTTCCTTATCTCTTTTTTCCTCATTTCATTGTGGACCCCTTCTCTCCTAACTAGGTGCTTCTATGGTATCCTAGACTCTCATGTCATAGCAGTGATTGTTTAATTTTCCATCACTCTAACAGAACCATCAGTTAGTTCCATTCAGTTCACCTGCTCAGTCATGTCTGAC
Source organism: Capricornis sumatraensis (assembly GCF_032405125.1). Lineage (NCBI taxonomy): Eukaryota > Metazoa > Chordata > Mammalia > Artiodactyla > Bovidae > Capricornis > Capricornis sumatraensis. The sequence continues at coordinate 52,371,603 of NC_091076.1, forward strand.
TTTTTGCAACCCCATGGATTGCAGTATGCCAGTAATCCCTGTTCATCACCAATTCCCTGAGCTTACTTAAACTTATGTCCATTAAGTTGGTGATGCTATCCAACCATCTAATGGTCTGTCGTCCCCTTCTCCTCCTGCCTTCAATCTTTCCCTACATCAGGGTGTTTTCCAATGAGTAAGTCCTTCACATCATGTGTTCAAAGTATTGAAGTATTGATTGAATCATAAGCTCCCTAAAATTCGATTTATAACTCCAGGTACAGCAGTTCTATATATAAAGTAGATGTCCAACATTTAGCAACTAAATGAATGAATGAACAAATGAATAGCTTTAAAAAAAATCTGATGATCTTGAAATGATATTTTGTCATTGACATTCTATTCTTGTTTCAGAAACCTAATTAATTTTACTGTTATACTTCTCAATGAAGACATTATTTCCCAATCATATAGAAGAAACTAAGGCTCTGAGCTTTTTGCTGAACAATGGGTACACTGATATCTAGTTTTAGAACGGGTTAACAGAGAGGAAACTAAGCCTCAGGTTGGTTAATATATCAATTTCCTAAATAGGACTACAAGTTAGCAAGCCAGCCCATGCTCCTATCAACCAAACATTATATAAGCTTATATATAGAAGCTGTATTATATAAGCTTACCCCATGTGCAAGTAGATGAGAAAACAATAAAAACATGGATGTTGTGATTTATTGAATTGAATCATGCCAAAGACATATGGCTATGAAAAATCTAATTGAATTTTTATATTTCAGTTTGCCAGCCGTGTCTATTCTTTACAATTAGGGGTTGTAATCTTATCTAAGATTTAAATTTAATTTACCCAAGATTATCTCCCACTCTTGGGCCATTGACAAAGAAGTTCTTGGCAACTGGTAGGAGAAGGTAGTCAGCACTTTTATGTTCTTTTTGGGCTCTGTGTTTCAACAGAAAACCTCAGATTTTGCAGACACATGTGATTTCTGACTATATATTTCACTACAGAAAATGAATACTAGGGGATTATTGATTGTGGAAGGAACTGCTGTTTCTGTAATAAACAGATCTTACCTCTCATGCTATGTGGGCTTGGACAAATGACCTTAAAATTTTCTTCAATGTGTCTTTATCTAGTGCTTTCTCAAATAAACATTAGAAAGAGATTTACCAGGATGGTGGGGGAGTAGGAGGACATGGATTTCTTCTCTCCCAACAAATGCATCAGGAATATATCTACAAATGGAACAACTCTCATAGAGTAAACTCTAGCAGAGGACTTTTGACACCTAAAAGGATGAGAAAGATTCCAATACCACCAGTAGGATGAAAGAAATAAGGGAATGGAAGAGAAGAAGAAGAAGGATAGAATGCATGCCCCTAAAGAGGGACCTGTGGGTGAGCAGTGGTTCTACATTCTGGGGAAGGGTCTTCATTAGCAGGTATATCAGCTGGGACAGAAAGGGAGCTTTCAGGGCTCACAGAAGAGCACAATAACTGTTCTGTGGTAGACAGGGCAGAGTGAGACCTATTACAGATGCTCCATGTCATGGCCCTACGCACCTCAACCTGAGACAGGTGCCTGCCAGTGCACATGAGGGCTGGGTCCTGAATCATGGGGTTGCAAGAGAAGACGCAGTGGGGTGACTGCTGTTGCCTGCAAGGGTACAGAAATGAGGAGTTCCTCAATTGGGAATGCTCATGGAGGAAGCCCAGACTCCACCACAGAAGGAAAGCATAGTTACTGAGTTACAGGCAAAGGATAGGACAGCCATCTCAGCCTCTCTCTTCACTCATTGGCCCCTGCTTCCAAGGGCACTAGGAAGGGCTCCTGATAGAGCCAGCTAGTGAACTCCTGCCATTGTCTCCTTCCCCCCACAACCTGGGTGACATGCTTACCCTGTTCACCAAATGATGGGCTCATGTGTTCCAATTCCTACCCCAGCACTCTCCCACCTGGATGGCCCTCTTGCCCTGATTACTGCTTGAAGGGCTTACACATTCCAATCATTATGCCAGCTTCCTCTCTTCTGGAGGCCTGCTTGCCCCAACTGCTGACTGAGTTTGTTCTTGGCTGACAGTCTCATGTGCTCCAGCAACCACTGGAGTAAACTCCAGTTGGAAGCATACACACAGGGGTGGGGCAGAAGCCACAGCTGAGCGTCAAGGGCTTTGTGATTATGGAAGAAATACTGAAATCTCTCCTTATAGTGAAACATGGTGTTACACCGCCACTGACAACTTCCTAAATTCAGTGCCTGCAAAACAACTGAAAGGACAACATGTGTTTCTGTAGTTGGGACAGGTCTAGCTTTAGCAGCTGTGGGCTTTGTTGGTGCACATATGTAAGGATTGGCCAGGCAAGAGTCTGAGCTCCGTTCACAGACCCCTATGAAGGTCCACATTCACAACTACTTCAGTCTTGGAAACTGATCTCTGATTATCTGGGCCAGTGACTCAGTAACAGCAATGCCTAAAAGTGAGCACACCGATTGCTGACACAACCACAGTTAAAGTGGAACCTAGAGTATTGCCAAAAACCATGTAATTTTTGAGCCCACACCACAGGCAAAAGGTGACACAACAGAACAAATTCATAGGTGAACGCCTCTAGAGGAGGAATACTCTTCGTGTGAGAGTGTCCCAGTCTTGCCTACCTCACACTGCAGATGAGAAACATAGCTAAGAAAAATATCTTGAGATGTCTACAACAACTAGGGAGAAGCCTCTGTCCTTGACAGGGCAATGACATTCACAAAACAAAGGGAAAGCCCCACTTAATATCCAGGCCAGTCTTGAATTACCACAATACCAGTCAATTCCCCTATAAGGGTAAAATGCACAAGCTTCTAGACCAACCTCACCCACCAGAGAGAAGACAACACCAGAAGAGAAAGGAACTACAGTCTTGTAGCCTGTGTAAAGGAAACCACAACCATAGAGGGCTTCAAAAAAATGAGAAGACAAAGAAATATGTTACAAAAGAGCAAGATTAAAACCTATTAAAACAAATAAATGAAGAGGAGATAAGCAATCTACATGAAAAAAATAATTCAGAGTAATGATAGTTAAGGTCCAAATATCAGGATAAGAATGGAGGCATGAATTGAGAAGATGTGAAAGGCGTCTAACAAAGACCTAGAAGAACTAAAGAACAAACAGACAGAGATGAACAATACAATAACTGAAATGAAAAATACACTAGGAAGAATCAATAATAGAATAACTGAGGCAGAAGAACAGATCTGTGACCTAGAGGACAGAATGATGGAATTCTTTACTGCAGAAAAGAATAAAGAAAGGAAAGTGAAAAGAAATGAGAACAGTCTCAGAGGCCTCTAAGACATTAGACACACAAACATACAAATTATAGGAATGCAAGAAGAAAAACACAAAGGGCCTAAGAAAATATTTGAAGAAATTACAGTCAAAAACTTCCCTAACATGGGAAAGCAAACAGTCACTTAAATCCTGGAAGCATGGAGAGTCCTATACAGGATAAACTCAAGGAAGAGCATGCCAAGACTAATATTAATCAAACAAACAAAAAAAAATTAATACAAATAAATAATATTAAAATCAAAAGGGGAATAATAAGAAATAGCATACATGGGAATGCTTATAAAGTTATTAGCTAATTTTTCAGCAGAAACTCTGCAGGTCAGAAAGGAATGGCATGATATATTTAAAGTGATGAGAGGGGAAAGCCTACAATCAAGAATAATTGACCCAGTGAGCTCTCATTCAGATTCTATGGATAAATAAAAAAAAACTTGAGATTAACAAAAGCCAAGAGAATTCAACAGTTTCAAGCTAGCTTTACAACAAATACTAATGACCCTCACAACTAGGGCATCTACCAGACAATGGTGTGGGACCTTGCTACTCAAGGGGACAAGAGGTGTCCCTGAGTGACCATGGAGGACATGGAAAGGAGCTGAGAGGGTAACAGACAGGAAGACAAGGGTCTACAAATGGAAGGAATAGGCTGCAAGTGTCAGACTTTTTTTTTTTTTAATCTCTTTCTTAAGAGGTAAAAGGAAACAAACTAGTGATATATTTTTTCCCCTTCTCTATACAAATTTAAAAAGAAGTTTCTCTAAAATACTGTGTTGTCATAATGACACCTGGTTCAACCTGAACTTAACTTTTCTCCAATTTTGAGCTAGCCAATGCATTTTTCTTATGGAAATGTTTGCCTTAAGATATGTTACTGTGTTATGCATTTACCCCTGTCTCTGTCTTCAAATAGGTTCTCCTACAGGCTCAGAACTGACTTGACAAACCAGTATGTTATTCTTATACATTGTTCGCCTAATCTATGTTAACAAAACTATTTGTACGGTAATCTGCCTTTCTTCAAGATTCAAGTCAATCATTTTGTGGCCTAGAATGACTCACTTGGTGCCAAGACTATCTCAAAATGCACCTTGTGGGTGAGAGGCTTGGTGCCATTCTCTGAGTTTTGAGATATTCCTTTCTTTCATTAACAGACTGCTAGTAACTATATAACATCCAGCAAAATATTAGCAAGGGGATATTCTTTCTACACCATTCTGATGTGTATGTCAGAAGTATTCTCTATCTCTTTTATACTTTAATAAAACTTTATTACACAAAAGCTCTAAGCCATCAAGCCTCTTCTCTGGCCCTGGATTGAATTCTTCAACTCCGGAGGCCAAAAATCCCAGCATCTTTCATGGTTCAGTAAAAACCTTTCAGAGTGAGGAGGAAGGAGAAATGGAGATGAGAAAGGAATGGCTCCCCTGAGGGGCAGTTGAGGGAGAGAAAGTGTTTCCATGTCTGGTGAGGTCTACTTACCAACAGGGGATTAAACAAAGACAGGGAGAGATCCTTGGGGGTTCAGAGAATCACAGGGGAATGCTGCTGTTTCCCCATCCATTTGTACCCAGGGTGCTTTCTGGGTTCCTGGGCTGGTCTTCCACCTTCCAGGTCCCCTTCAGCCCAGGAGGGAGAGATGGAGGAAGGAGGAAGCATAGAGGAAAACAGGGAGGCACCCTCCAGGAGCCCAGGATTGGGGAGTCATGTTGTAGTGTTTCCCCCACCCATAGAGCCTGCTGGGGCCCTGGGCCTTGTTGTCCTTCTGAGGCATCCCTCTGCTGTGTGGATCCCAGGGACTTGAGGGGGAGGGAGGTGGGGAAGGAAGCATAGGAGTAAATGAGGAGGGAACAATGAGGGTTGGATGATTGGGGGAAATTATTTAGGGTTTCCCCACACACATCTGGGTCCCAGGAACCTGCTGAGGTCCCAGGACTGGCTCTCTCTATTCTGAGGGTGGAGAAACTCTGGAGTCCCTACAGTCTTTTGTTGTTGTTGTTGCTAATTATTGTGGTTATGTTTTACTTTCTGGTTCTCTCATTTATATTTTTATTTATTTTTTTATAATCTGTTTACTTTATAATTTTATGTTTTCTTCTTTGTTCTTATGGTCTCTTTTTTTTTTTTTTTTTTTTTTAATGTTGATTCTCAGGCCTGTGGTCAGGCCTGAACTTCTGTCGTGGGAGCAGCAAGTTTGAATTACTACACTAAAAGAGAACCTCACACTAGTGATTATGAGTCAGAGTGAGTTCTCAGAGAGTCCTCATCTCAGCACCAAGACCTGAATCTACCAATATGCCTGCAAATGTCAATGCTGGAAACCTCACACCAAATGAACAGGAACAAAGTCATACACATGAAAAATTGAGATGAGGAAAAACAAAAAAAAAGTTATAGATGAAGCAGTAAGGTAAAAACCTATGACACAAAATAAATAAAGAGGAAATAGGCAACCTAGCTGGAAAAGAATCCGGAGAAATGGTAGTAAAGGTGATCTAAAATTTCAGAAATAAGATGCAGGCATAAATCAAGAAAATGTGGGGAAGGCTTAAAAGAGACCTAGAAGAACTAAAGAACAGAGATGAACGACACAATAACATAAATAAAAATACACTAGAAGTAATTACTAGCAGAATAACTGAGGCAGAAAGATGGGTCCGTGAGCTTGCAAGAAAATGGTGGAAAAAACTGTTGAGAAGCAGGATAAAGAAAAATAAATGAAAAGAATTGAAGACAGACTCATAGAACTATGGGACAACAAAAAGTGCATCAACATTTGAATTATAGTGGTCCCCAATTAAAAAGAGAAAGAGAAAGTCCCTGAGAAATTATTTGAAGAGATTATAGTTAAGGACTTCTCTAATAAGGGAAGGAAAATAGTGACCCAAATTCAGAAAGTGATGTCCCATGATAAAACCTAGGAGAAAAAAAAAAAAAAAAAAACTTAAGTTAACAAAAAACGTAAATGCAAAGAGAAAATATGAAAAACAGCAAAGGAAAAACACAAAATAACATACAAGGGAATCACCATAAAATTTTCAGCTAATTTTTCTGCAGACATTTTACAAGCCAGAAGGGAGAGACAGGATATACTTGGAGTGGTGAAAGAGAAAAACTTACAACTAGGATGAATTTACCCAGTAAGTATCACATTAAAATTTGACAGAAAAATCAAATGTTTTATAGACAACAAAAGCTAAAATCATGAGATCCTTATAGCAAAATTCAGTTCTAAATTGAAGTAGAGAAAACCGTAAGACCAGTCAAGTATGACCTAAATCAAATCCTTTATTATTATACAGTAGAGGTGAAAATAAATTGAAGGAATTTGATCTGGTAGACAGAGTGCCTGAAGAACTAAGGATGGAAGTTTGTAACATTGTACAGGAGGCATGTCCAAAACCATTCCCCCAAAAAAAGAAATGCAAGAAGGCTAACTGATTGCCTGAAGAGGCATTAAAAATAGCTGTGAAAAGAAGGGAAGAGAAAGGCAAAGGAGAAAGAGAAGGGTACATCCAATTTAATGAATAATTCCAGAGAAGAGCGAGGAGAGATAAAAAAGGCTTCTAAAGTGGACAATGCAAAAAAGTAGGGGAAAATAATAGAATCGGAAAGACTATCAATCTCTTTAAGAAAATTGGAGACATCAGGGCAATATTTAAGGCAAGACGGGCAAAATAATGGACAGAAACAACAAGGATCTAAAAGAGCCAGAAGAGATTAAGAAGAGGTGACAACAATATACAGAAGAATTATACAAAAATAAAAGGTCTTAATGACCCGGATAACCATGAGGGTGTGGTCACTCACCTCGTCAGACATCATGGACTATGATGTCAAGTGGGAATAAGGAAATATCACTATAAATAAATCTACTGCAACTGATAGAATTCTAGCTGAGCTATTTCAAATCCTAAAATATGATGCTGTTAAAGAGCTGCAGTCATTATGTCAATACATTTCAAAAACTCAGCAAGTCACAAGACTAACAACAGTGAGTTTTCTTTCCAATCCCAAAGAAAGGCAATGCCAAAGAATGTCAAACTACCATACAATTGTGCTGATCTCACATGCTAGCAAGGTTATGCCCCAAATTCTTCAAAATTATATGAATTGATAACTCTAGTATGTACAAGCTGGGTTTAGAAAAGGCAGAGGAACCAGACATCAAACTGCCAACATCTGTTGTATCAGATAAAAGTCAAGGGAATTCAATAAAAACATATATTTCTGTTTCATTGACTATCAACATTGTGAATCACAGCAAACTGTAGAAAATTCTTGAAGAGCTGGGAAAACCAGAAAAACTTACCTGACTGCTAAGAAATATGTATGCAGGTAAAAAAGCAACAGTTAGAGCCAGACATGGAATGATGGAAAGGTTTATATTGGGAAAGGAATACATCAAGGCTGTATAATGACACCTTGCTTATTTAGCAGAGTTAGTTAGTTAGTTCAATCACTCAGTCATGTCTGACTCTTTCTCACCCCATGGACTGGAGTATACCAGGCCATCACCAACTCCCAAAGCATACTCGAACTCACGTTCATTGAGTTGGTGATGCCATACAAACATCTCATCCTCTACCATCCACTTCTCCTCCTGCCTTCAATCTTTCCCAGCACCAGGGTGTTTTCCAATGAGTAGAATATTCATATCAGGTGGCTAAAGTACTTAAGCTTCAGCTTCAGTAATGAATATTGAGGACTGATTTCCTTTAGGATTGACTCATTTGATCTTCTTGCAGTGCAAGGGACTATCAAGAGTCTTCTCCAACACCATAGCTCAAAAGCATCCATTATTCAGTACTCAGCTTTTTTATAGTCCAATCTCACACCCACACATCACTACTGGAAAAACCATGACTTTGAATTTGTCAGTAGAGTAATGTATTTGCTTTTTAATATGCTGTCTAGGTTTGTTTTAGCTTTTCTTCCAAGGAGCAAGCATCTTTCAAATTCCTGGCTGCAGTCACCATCTGCTGTGATTTTTGAACCTAAGAAAATAAAATCTGTCACTGTTTCCATTGTTTCCGCATCTACTTGCCATGAAGTGATGGGACCAGATTCCATAACCTTAGTGTTTTGAATGCTGAGATTTAAGACAGCTTTTTCACTCTCCTTTTTCACTTTCATCAAGAGGCTCTTCAGTTCTTCTTTGCTTTCTTCCATAAGGGTGGTGTCATCCACATATCTGAGCTTATTGATATTTCTCTTGGCAAACTTGATTCTAGCTTTTGCTTCATCCAGCCCAGCATTTCACATGATGTAATCTGCATGGAGATCCAACCAGTCCATTCTGAAGGAGATCAACCCTGGGATTTCTTTGGAGGAAATGATGCTGAAGCTGAAACTCCAGTACTTTGGCCACCTCATGAGAAGAGCTGACTCATTGGAAAAGACTCTGATGCTGGGAGGGATTGGGGGCAGTAGGAGAAGGGGACGATCGAGGATGAGATGGCTGGATGGCATCACAGACTCGATGGACATGAGTCTGAGTGAACTCCGGGAGATGGTGATGAACAGGGAGGCTTGGCGTGCTGAGATTAATGGGGTCGCAAAGAGTCGGACATGACTGAGTGACTGAACTGAACTGAACTGAATCTGCATAGAAGTTAAATAAGAAGGGTAACAATATACAGACATGACATACTTCTTTCTCAATTTGGAACTAAGCCATTGTTCCATGTTCTGTTCTAACTGTGGCTTCTTGACAAGCATACAAATTTCTCAGGGGGCAGGTCAGGTGATCTGGTATTCCCATCTCTTGAAGAATTTTCCACAGTTTATTGTAATCCATACAGTCAAAGGATTTAGCATAGTCAATAAAAGAGAAGTAGATATTTTTCTGGAATTCTCTTGCTTTTTCTATAATCCAGCAGATGTTGGGAATTTAATCTCTGATTCCTCTGTCTTCTTAAAATTCAGTTTGAACATCTGGAAGTTCTCAGTTAAACGTACTTTAGAAGCCTAGCTTGGAGAATTTTGAGCATTGATTTTCTAGCATGTGAAATGATTGCAATTGTGCAGTAGTTTGAACATTCATTGGCATTGTGTTTCTTTGGAATTAGAATGAAAGCTGACATTTTCCAGTCCTGTGGTCACTGATGACTTTTCCAAATTTGTTGACATTTTGAGTGCAGCACTTTCACAGCATCATCTTATAGGATTTGGAATAGCTCAAGTGGAATTCCATCACCTCTACTTGCTTTGTTTGTAGTGATGCTTCCTAAGGCTCACTTGACTTCACATTCCAGGAGGTATGGCTCTAGGTGAGTGATTACAACAGCACGGTTATTTGGGTCATTAGGAAATCTTTTATATAGTTCTTCTGTGTGTTCTTACCACCTCTTCTTAGTATCTTCTGCTTCAGTTAGTCAGTTAGTTCAGTCGCTCAGTTGAGTCTGGCTCTTTGTGACCCCATGAATTGCAGCATGCCAGGCCCCCCTGTCAATCACCAACTCCTGGAGTTCACACAGACTCACATCCATCGAGTCAGTTATGCCATCCAGCAATTTCATCCTCTGTCGTCCCCTTCTCCTCCTGCCCCCAATTCCTCCCAGCATCAGAGTCTTTTCCAAAGAGTCAACACTTCGCATGAGGTGGCCAAAGTACTGGAGCTTCAGCATTAGCATCATTCCTTCCAAAGAAATCCCAGGGCTGATCTCCTTCAGAGTGGACTGGTGGTATCTCCTTGCCGTCCAAGAGACTCTCAAGAGTCTTCTCCAACACTACAGTTCAAAAGCATCAATTATTCGGTCCTCTGCCTTCTTCACAGTCCAACTCTCACATCCATACATGACCACAGGAAAAACCATAGCTTTGACTAGATGGACTTTAGTCGGTAAAGTAAGGTCTCTGCTTTTGAATATGCTATCTAGGTTGGTCATAACTTTTCTTCCAAGGAGTAAGCATCTTTTAATTTCATGGCTGCAGTCATCATCTGGAGTGATTTTGGAGCTCCATCCCCCCCCACCCCCCGCCAAAAAAAAATAAAGTCTGACACTGTTTCCACTGTTTCCCCCATCTATTTCCCATGAAGTGATGGGACCGGATGCCATGATCTTCGATTTCTGAATGCTGAACTTTAAGCCAACTTTTTTGCTCTCCTCTTTCACTTTCATCAACAGGCTTTTTAGCTCCTCTTCACTTTCTGCCACAAGGGTGGTGTCATCTGCATATCTGAGGTTATTGATATTTCTCCCGGCAATCTTGATTCAAGCTTGTGTTTCTTCCAGTCCAGTGTTTTTCATGATGTACTCTGCATATAAGTTAAATAAGGAGGGTGACAATATACAGCCTTGATGTACTCCTTTTTCTATTTGGAACCAGTCTGTTGTTCCATGCCCAGTTCTAACTGTTGCTTCCTGACCTGCATACAGATTTCTCAAGAGGCAGGTTAGGTGTTCTGGTATTCCCATCTCTTTCAGAATTTTCCACAGTTTATTGTGACCCACAGAGTCAAAGGCTTTGGCATAGTCAATAAAGCAGAAGTAGATATTTCTCTGGAACTCTTTTGCTTTTTCCATGATCCAGCAGACGTTGGCAATTTGATCTCTGATTTCTCTGCCTTTTCTAAAACCAGCTTGAACATCAGGGAGTTCACGGCTCATGCATTGCTGAAGCCTGGCTTGGAGATAGAATTTTGAACATTATTTTACTAGCATGTGAGATGAGGACAATTGTGTGGTAGTTTGAGCATTCTTTGGCATTGCCTTTCTTTGGAATTGGAATGAAAACCGACCTTTACCAGTCCTGTGGCCACTGCTGAGTTTTCCAAATTTGCTGACATATTGAGTGCAGCACTTTCACAGCATCATCTTTCAGGATTTGAAACAGCTCAGCTGGAATTCCATCACCTCCATTAGCTTTGTTCGCAGTGATGCTTTCTAAGGCCCACTTGACTTCACATTCCAGGATGTTTGGCTCTAGATTAGTCATTACATCATCATGATTATCTGGGTCATGAAGATATTTTCTGTACAGTTCTTCTGTGTATTCTTGCCACCTCTTCTTAATATCTTCTGCTTCTGTTAGGTCCAGAGCATTTCCTTCCTTTATCGAGCCCATCTTTGCATGAAATGTTCCCTTGGTATCTCTAATTTTCTTAAGGAGATCTCTACTCTTTCCCATTCTCTTGTTTTCCTCTATTTCTTCGCATTGATAGCTGAAGAAGGCTTTCTTATCTCTTCTTGCTATTCTTTGGAACTCTACATTCAGACGCTTATATCTTTCCTTTTCTCCTTTGCTTTTCACCTCTCTTCTTTTCACAGCTATTTGTAAGGCCTTCCCAGACAGCCATTTTGCTTTTTTGCCTTTCTTTTCCATGGGGATGGTCTTGATTCCTGTCTCCTGTACAATGTCAAGAACCTCATTCCATAGTTCATCAAGCACTCTGTCTATCAGATCTAGGCCCTTAAATCTATTTCTCACTTCCACTGTATAATCATAAGAGATTTGATTTAGGTCATCCCTGAATGGTCTAGCGGTTTTCCCTACTGTCTTCAATTTCAGTCTGAATTTGGTAATAAGGGGTTCATGATTTGAGCCACAGTCAGCTCCTGGTCTTTGTTTTGTTGACTCTATAGAGCTTCTCCATGTTTGGCTGCAAAGAATATAATCAATCTGATTTTGGTGTTTACCATCTGGTGATGTCCATGTGTAGAGTCTTCTCTTGTGTTGTTGTAAGAGGGTGTTTGCTATGACCAGTGCATTTTCTTGGCAAAACTCTATTAGTCTTTGCCCTGCTTCATTCTGCATTCCTAGGCCAAATTTTCCTGTAACTCCATGTGTCTTGACTTCCTACTTTTGCATTCCAGTCCCCTATCATGAAAAGGACATCTTTTTCGGGTGTTAGTTTAAAAGGTCTTGTAGGTTTTCATAAAATCGTTCAACTTCAGGTTCTTCAGCGTTACTAGTTTGTATATATATTTCTATTTCTTTATATTAATCACTTAGGAAAAGTTTCTTATTTATCCTTGGTACTCTTTGGAAATCTGTGGTAAGATGAATATAGCTTTTTTTTTTTTTTCCCTTTGTCTTTTGCTTCTTTTCTTTTCTCAGTTAGTTTCAGTGTCTCCTCAGACAAAAAGTTTTCCTTTTTGTATTTCTTCTTCTAGGCGATGGTTTTGATCTCTGCCCCTGTACAGTGTTATGAACCTCCATCCATAGTTTTTCAGGCCTTCTGTCTATCAGATCTAATCCCTTGAATCTACTTGTCACTTCCAGTGTTTAATAGTAAGGGATTTGATTTAGGTTATACTTGAATGGTCTAGTGGTTTTCCATACCTTCTTCAACTTAAGTCTGAATTTTGAAATAAAGAGCACTTCATCTGAACCACAGTTAGCCTCTGGTCTTGTTTCAGGTGGAAAATAAAGAAACACTAACTTTAAATGACACAATGTACCAAATAGACTTAGGTTGTATTTATAGGACATATAACATAGAAGCGGCTGAATACAATTTCTTTGCAAGTACTCACGGAATACTCTCCAGGATGGGTCACATTCTGGGTCAGAAACAAAACATCAATAAGTTTAAGAAAACAAATGGCTTCAAGCATGTTTTCTGGCCACAGTGCTACAGGAATAGAAATCAATTACAAGAAAAAGAAAACCATAAAAAAGTACAAATATATAGAAGATAAACAACACACCACTAAGTAACTAAGAGATCGCTTAAGTCAAAAAGGTAATTAAAAAAAAAAAAGAAACCTAGAAACAAATGTAGTTTGAAAACCCTGCAGTTCAAATTGGATGCAGCAAAAGCAATCCTAAGAGAGAAGTTTATAGCAATAAAATCCTACTTCAAGAAACGAGAAAAAATGTTAAATAAACAACTTAACCTCAATCCTAAGGCAACTAGGAAAAATAAGAACAAAGAAAACCTAAAATCAGTAGAAGGAAATAAATCATAAATATCATAGTAAAATGAAATTAAGTGAAATGAAGAAAAAAATAGCAAAGATCAATAAAACTAAATGTTGGTTCTTTTTGAAGATAAAATTGATAAACACTTAGCCAGACTCATGAAGAAAAAAGGAAACAAGGCTCACATCAATACAATTGAATGTGAAAAATAAGAAATTACAACTGACACCACCAAAAAAAAAAACGAATCATAAATTTCTACCACAAGATCTATATACCAATAAAATGGAAAACCTGCAAGAAATGGGAAAATCCTTTGTAGGTACAACTTTCCAAGACTGAATCACGTATAACTAGAAAATATAAATAGATTAATCACAAATGATTAAATTGAAACTTTAATTACCATCTTCTAACAAATAAAAGGACTAGAAGGCTTCACACTTGAAATCTATCAAATATTTGAAGAACAGCTAACACCTATCTTGCTCAAACTCTTCCCAAAAAATTACAGGAAGAAGAACACTCGCTAATGCATTCAGTCTGATAACTGTCACTCTTGACACCAAAATCACACAAAGATATCACAGAAAAAGAAAGTTACGCATCAATATTACTGATAAATATAAACAAAAAAACCCTCAGCAAAATACTAGCAAACATAATCCAACAACACATTAAAAGGATGAGACACCATGATCAAGTGGGATCTATCCCAGGAATGCAACGTTTCTATAATATATGCAAATAAATAAATGTGGTGCATCATATTAGCAAATTAAAGAATAAAAACCACATGATTATCTCAAGAGATGCACAAAACTTTTGAAAAAATTCACCACCCATTTATGGTAAAAATTCTTTGAACGTGGTCATATGAGGAATTTTCCTAAACATAATAAAGACTATATACAACAAACATACAGCAAAAATCTTTCTCAGTTGTTAAAAATAAAACAAAACAGAATTCACTTTATCTAAGATCAGGCACAAAAGACGGATGCCCACTCTCACCACTGTTATTCAACATAGTTTTGGAAGTTCTAGCCAAGGCAGTCAGAAAATTTCTACTATAAATTGGAAAAGAAGTAAAACTGCCACTGTTTACAGTTGCTATGTTGGCATACATAGATAAACCTAAAGACACCATCAGAAAATTATGAAAGCCAATCAATAAATTTAGTAAATTTATAGAATATAAAAAGAAATGCACAGAAATATCTTGGATTCCTATACAGGAAAAATGAAAGTTCAGAAAGATAAATTAAAGTAACAACCCCATTTACCATTGCAATGAATAGAATAAAATACCTAGGAATAAACTTCTCTAGGGAGGGCAAACACCTGTATTCAGATAAGTGTAAAACACTGATGAAAGAAATCAAAGATGATACAAACAGTTGGAGAAATATACCATATTCTTGGAATTGAAGAATCAATATTGTGAAAAGGAATAGGATACTGAAAGCAATCTACAGATTCAATGCAATCCCTATCAAACTACCAATGGCATTCTTCAGAGAATTAAACAAACAGACAAAAAAAAAAATTGCAACTTGTATGGAAACATTAAAGACCTGGAATAGCCAAAACACTCTGAGAAAGAAACAGATGAAGGAATCAGGCTCCTTGTTTTTAAACTATACTACAAATCTACAGTAATCAAGGGAGTATTTGTTAGGATAACCAAAATAGAAATATAGATCAATGGTACAAGATAGAAAGCCCACAGGTAAACCCAAAACATATGATCAACTAGTCTATGAAAAAGGAGGCAAGAATATACAATGGAGAAAAGACAAACTTTTCAACACGTGGTGCTTGGAAAACTGGACAAGTACATATAAAGGAATGAAATTAGAGCACTACCTAACACCATACATAAAAATAAACTCAAAATATATTTAAGACCTAAAAGTAAGATCAGACACTATAACGCCTTAAGTTAAAACTTAGGAAAAGCATTCTTTGACACAAATGATAGGAGGGTCTTTTTCAACTCACTCCTAGAGTAATGTAAATAAAAACAAGCATAAAGAAATACGACCAATTAAAGTTAAAAGAGTTTATACTGTGAAGGAAACCATAAACAAGGGAAGACAACCCACATAAAGGGAGAATATGTTTCCAAATGAAAGAACAAACTGAGGATTTATCTCCCCAAAATATACAAATAGCCAAAAAAAAAAAAAAAAAAAAAAGCTCAATTAAAAAATAAAACAACTCCATTAGAAAATGGATGGAAGATGTAAATAAACATCTCTCCAATGGCCAACAGGCACTTGAAAAGACGATTAACATCACTAATTGTTGAAAGTAAAATGAAAGTGATAATCACTTAGTCATGTCTGACTCTTTGTGATCCCATGGGCTTTAGTCTGCCAGGCTCTTCTGTCCATGGAATTCTCCAGGCAAGAGTACTGGAGTGGTGAGTCATTTCCCTCTCCAGGGAATCTTCCCAACCCAGGAATCGAACCTGGCTCTCCCACATTGCAGACAGATTCTTTACTTTTATGTCACTAGGGAAGCCCCACTAATTGTTAGAAAAATGCATCAAAACTACAATAAAGTATCACATCACACTCATCAGAATGACCATCATCAAAAATCTAAAATCTATAACCAATAAATGCTGAAGAGCGTGTGGAGAAAAGAAGACTCTCATGAATAGCTGATGGGAATATAAGTTAATACAGCCACTATGGAGACAATATGGAGGTTTCCTTAAAAACTAAAAATTGAGCTGTCCTATGATCTTGCAACACTAGTACTGGGTATATACCATGAGAAAACCATAATTCAAAAGGACACATGTAATCCAGTATGCATTACAGCATTATTTACAATATCCAGGATATGGAAGCAACCTAAATGTTTAATGAAAGATGAATGGATCAAAAAGATATAGTTGTTGTTGTTATTCAATCTTCAGGTCATTGTTGACTTTCTGAAACCCAACGGACTACAGCACATCGAGCTTTCCTGTCCTTCACTATCTCCTTGAGTATGTTCAAATTCATGTCCATTGAATCAGTGATACCATCCACCAACTCATCTCCTTCTCCTCCTGCACCCAATCTTTCCAAGCATCAAGGTTTTTTTTTTTTAATATAAATTTATTTATTTTAATTGGAGGGTAATTACTTTACAATATTCTCTGCTCTTCTCATTATGTGGCCAAATCATTGGAATTTCAGCTTCAGTATCAGTTCTTCCAATGAATATTCAGGGTTTATTCCTTTTATGATTGACTGATTTGTTCCCCTTGCTGTACAAGGAACTTTCAAGAGTCTTCTCCAGCACCAGAGTTCAAAAGCGTCATTTCTTCAGTGCTTAGTCTTCTTTATGATCTAATGCTAACATTCATACATGAATATTGGAAAAGCCATAGCTTTGACTACATAGACCTTTGTCAGCAAAGTGATGTCTCTGCTTTTTAATATGCTCTCTAGGTTTGTCATAGATTATCCTCCAAGGAGCAAGTATCTTTTAATTTTGTGATGGCAGTCACTGTTCACAGTGATTTTGGAGTCCAAGAAGATAAAATCCACCACTGTTTCCTTTTTTCTCCATTTATTTGCCATGAAGTGATGTGACTAGATGCCATGATCTTAGTTTTTTAAAGAAGATATGGTACATATATGCAATGAAATATTAATAAGCCATAAAAAATAATGAAACGGGATCATTTTAGAGATGTGGATGGGCCTAGCATCTATCACTCAGAGTGAAGTAAGTCAGAAAGAGAAAAAAAAAGTATCCTATATTAATAGATTTATGTTGAATCTAGAAAAGTGGTACAGATTTATCTAATTTACAGACTGGAATAGAGATGCAGTCATAGAGAAGAGACATGATGAGGGAAGGGTGGGACAAATGGAGAGGCTGAGATTGAGATTGAGATATATACACTGCTGCTGCTGCTGCTAAATCTCTTCAGTTGTGTCTGACTGTGCGACCCCATAAACGGCAGCCCACCAGGCTTCCCCGTCCCTGGGTTTCTCCAGGCAAGAACACTGGAGTGGGTTGTTGTCATTTCCTTCTCCAAAGCATGAAAGTAAAAAGTGAAAGTAGTCTTTCAGTTGTGTCCGACTCTTAGAGACCCCACGCACTGCAGCCTACCAGGCTCCTCTGTCCATGAATTTTCCAGGCAAGAGTACTGGAGTGTGGTGTCATTGCCTTCTCTGATATATACACTAACAGCTGTAAATAGATAGCTTGTGGAAACCTGCTATAAAGAACAGGCATCTCAGCTCAGTGCTGTATGATGGGCTAGATAGGTTGAATTGTAGGTGTCAGCAGGAGGTATAAGAGGGAGGAGATATATGCATACACATAGCTAGTTCACTTCATTGTATAGCAGAGACTAATACATTACTGTAAAATATTTATATGTGAATTTGATAAAAGAAAACATCAATAGGAAAATATTCATTGTTAATTTTCTGAAATGTAAATGGATTAAATGCTCCAACTGAAAGACATAGACCAGATGAATAGAGTTTTTTTGTAAGACACATATACATGCTGTCTAAAAAGATGCATTAAGATCTAGTGGCACATACAGACTGAAAGAAAGGGGATGAAGAAAAAAAAAAAAGGTCCATGCAAATGGAAATCAGAAAAATGTGGAGTTTCAATAGTCATATCAGATGAAATAAACTATTTAAAAAGATTATTGAAATAGACTAAAATACATACTATTACAAAAGGAAAAGATGGACACTACATAATGATCAAGGAATCAATGCAAGAAGCTACAACAATTCTAAATATGTATGCATCCAACATATGAGCACCTTAATATGTAAGTCAAATGCTAACAGCCTTAAAAGGGGAAAACAGCAGTAATGCAAAAAGAGTGGGAAATTTAACATTCTACTTACACCAATCGACAGTTCATGAAGACAGAAGTCAAAAAGGGGACACACGCCTTAAAAGACACGTTAACCCAGATAGACCTAAGTGATATTTATAAGACATTCTATAAAATGTGTGTGGGGGGGGAGGGGGTGGGCGAGGTCCTCCCAGGTGGCTCAGTGGTGAAGAACTTGCCTACAAATGAAGGAGACACTTCACATGAAGTGTCTTTTTGGATCACAACACTTTGAATTTAGATGTAAAGTTTAGGAGGAAATAATGTAAGAAATATAAACATATGGAGCTTAAACAATATGTTACTAAATAATCAATGCATCACTGAAGAAGTCAAATTTAAAATTAAAAAACAAAAAACAAAAACAAAAACTACAGACAAATGACAACAAAAAAGAGGATCCAAAACTTATGTGATGCAGCAAAGTCAGTTCTAAGAGGGAAGTTTATAACAATACAATCTTACTTCAAGAAATAAGAAATATCTCAAATACATAGCCTAAACTTATACCTAAAGCAAATAGGGCAAGAACAATGACAAAAACAACAAAAACGAAGTTAATAGAAGGAAAGAAATCATAAAAATCAGAATAGAAATACATGAAAAAGAAATGATGGGGACTATAGCAACGATCAATCAAATTAAAAGCTCGTTCTTTGAGAAGATAAAAGAAACAAACCATTAACCAGACTCATCACGAGAAAAGGGAGAAGGCTCAACTCAATAAAATTAGAAATGAAAATAGAGAAATTAAACAGACAACACAGAAATACTAATCAACATAAGAGACTACCGAACTATTTGCCAATAAATGGACAACTTGGAAGAAACAGACAAATTCTTATAGAAAGATAACCTTTCAAAACTGAACCATGAAGAAATAGAAAATTTGAGCACATCAATATCAAGAATGGACATTGAAGCTGTAATAAAAAATACTCCAACAAACAAGAGCCCAGTACCAAATGGCTTCAGAGATGAATTCTACCAAATATTCAGAGAAGAGTTAACACCTATCCTATTTGAAAGCTTCCAAAAAGTTGCAGAGGAAAGAAAACTTCCAAATTCATTCTACGAGGACACAATCACACTGACACCAAAATCAGAGGAAGATGTCAACCACACACACACACACAAAAACTACTGGCCAATATTACTGATGAACATATATGCAAACATCCTCAACAAAACTCCAGCAACTAGAACCCAACAATATATTAGAAAGATCATACATCATGATCAGTTCAGTTCAGTTCAGTCACTCAGTGGTGTCCAACTCTTTGCGATCCCATGAATCACAGCTTGCCAGGCCTCTCTGTCCATCACCAACTCCCGGAGTTCACTCACACTCACGTCCATGGAGTCAGTGATGCCATCCAGCCATCTCATCCTCGGTCGTCCCCTTCTCCTCCTGCTCCCAATCCCTCCCAGCATCAGAGTCTTTTCCAGTGAGTCAACTCTTCACATGAGGTGGCCAAAGTATTGGAGTTTCAGCTTTAGCATCATTCCTTCCAAAGAATACCCAGGACTGACCTCCTTCAGAATGGACTGGTTGGATCTCCTTGCAGTTCAAGGGACTCTCAAGAGTCTTTTCCAATACCACAGTTTAAAAGCATTAATTCTTTGGCACTCAAGTGGGCTTTATTCCAGGGGTGCAAAGATTCTTCAATATTTGCAAATCAATCAGTATGACACACCATATTAACAAACTGAAAGATGAAAACCTTATGATTATTTCAATAAATGCAGAGAAAGACCTGGAGAAAATTCAATATCCATTTATGAAAAAAAAAATCTCGCTAGGAAGTAGGCATAGAAGTAACATACCTCAATGTAATAAAAACCATATATGAGAAACCCACAGCAAATGTTATCCTCATGGCAAAAAATTGATGCATTTCTTCTAAAATCAGGAACAGCCCAAGGGTGCCCACTCTTACTAGTAGTATTCAACATAGTTTTGGAAGTCCTAGCCACAGCAATCAGAGAAGAAAAATAAATAAAATGAATTCAAATTGGAAAAGAAGTAAAACTCACTGTTTGCAGATGACATGATCCTCTACATATGAAACCCTAAAGGTGCCATCAGAAAATTTCTAGAGTTAATCAATGAATATAGTAAAGTTGCAGGATATAAAATTAATACAGAGAAATCCTTTGCATTCCTATACACTAACAATGAAAAATCAGAAAGAGAAATTAGGGAAACAACTTAATTCACCATTGCAACAAAAATAATAAAATACTTAGGAATAAATTTATCTAAATAAATAAAAGTTCTGTATACAGAAAACTATAAAACACTGATGAAAAAAATCAAAGATGACACAAATAGATGGAGAAATATATCATGTTCTTTGGTTGGAAAAGTCAATATAGTGAAAATGAGTATACTACCCAAAACAATATATAAATTCAACACAATTCCTATCAAACTACCAATGGTATTTTTTCACAGAATTATAACAAACAATTTTACAATGTGTATGGAAACAAACAAGACCTTGAATAACCAAAGCAATCTTGAGGAAGAAGAATGACACTTCAGACTATACTACAAAGTTACAATCATCCAGACAGCATGGTACTGGCACAAAAACAGAAATACAGATCAATGAAAAAAATTAAAAATAAAATAAAAATAAAAAAAATAGAAAGTCCAGAGATAAACCAATGGACACCTAATCTTTAAAAAAAAAAAAAAGGGCAAAAGTATATAATGGAGAATAGGTAGTCTTTTCAACAAGCAGTGCTGGGAAAACTGGTCAACTCAATGTTAAAATAATGAAAACAGAACAATTTCCAACATCATACACAAAAATAAATTCAAAATGGATTAAATATCTAAATATAAGTCCAGAAACTATAAAACTCTTAGAGGAAAACTTAGGCAGAGCACTCTCCAACATAAATCACAGAAAGATCCCCTATGACCCACCTCCTAGAATAATGGAAATAAAATAGAAAGTAAACAAATGTGACCTAATTGAACTTAAAAGCTTTTGCACAACAAAGGAATCTACAAGCAGGTGGAAAGATTGCCCTCAGAGTGGGAGAAAATAATATTAGTGAAACAACTGACAAATAATTAATCTCCAAAATGTACAAGCAGATAAAGCACTCAATACCAGAAAAACGAACAACCCAGTCAAAAAGTGGGTAAAAGGCCTAAACAGACATTTCTCCAAGGAAAACATACAGATGGCTAATGAATACATGAAAAGATGCTCAGGGCAGCACAGGAGACACAGATGTAAAGAACAGACTTTTGGGCTCAGTGGGAGAATGCAAGAGTGGGATGATCTGACAAAACACCATTGAAACATATGCATTACCATGTGTAAAAAAGATGACCAGTGCAAGTTAGATGCATGAAGCAGGGCAACCAAAGTCATTGCTCTAGGAACAACCCAGAAGGATAGGATGGGGAGGAAAATGGAAGGAGTGTTCAAGATGGGGCGACACATTTATACATGTGGCCAATTCATCCTGATGTATGACTAAAACCATTACAATGCTGTGAAGTAATTATTCTCCAATCAAAATTAATTAATTTACTAAAAAGCCTGTTAGTCAAAGGAGAGAATCATAAAGATCAAATTAGATAAGCGAAATATATATTAATAACAACCATTGTAGTAAAGAGCAATGAATTTAAAGCTGGTTCATTCAGAATATAAGCAAAATTGGTAAACCTTTGGCCAGACTCATCAAGAAAATAAGGGATATGATTCAACTCAATAAAATTAGTAATGTAACAATAGAAGTTCCAGTGGACAACACAGAAGTACAAAGGATCATAAGAGACTACAGCCAGGAAATATACACCAATAAAATAACAACATGGAAGAAATGGACACATTATAAGAATGATGAAACCTTCTAAGCCTGAACGAGATAGAAATATGAAATATGAAGAGACCACTCACCAGTACTAAAATTGACACTGTGATTAAAAGTCTTCTAACAACAAAGTTTATAATGAGATGGGTGCACAGGCAAATTCTATCAAACATTAGAAAAGAGTTAACACCTAAAAGAGGTCATATAATGCTAAGGAATGAGAAACAAGCTTTAGTTTCAAGGATTCTGATCAAAATAATATCTTTCACCTTGATTTAGAATATTTAAATAAAAATTTAAAATAAAAAATAATATTTAAATTGGTGAAATTTAATGAATCAAAATGAAGAGACAGAAATATTTTATCTTCCAGATCATATTATTCACCAAGGAACCTGATTCTGATAAAGCAAAAAATCATATTTAAAAATTCTGTATTAAAATGACATCTCACAAATATTAAACAGCTCAGTTTTTACTGTCTCCTCACAGGAAAATCAAATATATGAAAGCTTCTTTCCATCTGTAAGGTGATCAAGTAGAACTGTAATAGGCTTTTAGGGTTCTTCCTTCCTTTTCCCCAAATCCTAATATAGAATTCCTGAATTAACCAGATGCTTGATAAGTCAAAGCTTTTTTTTTTTTTTTTCAAAGTCAAAAGTCAGTGAGTAAAAAATATATTTTGGTACATAATCATTGAAAATATAATGAGTTCCTGTTGCTATATAAAAGAAAATATTAAGGAAGGAAGAAGCCTAAAATCCTATTGCAGTTCTACTTAATCATCTTACAGATGGAAAAGAAGCTTTCATATATTTGATTGTAATTTCAGCCATGGGTAATTTATTTGTGAACATGATGATAGATTAAATGACCTCCCTATTGTATTAGTTAGCTATCAAAGAATAAAAAGAAACACCTGGATCTCTAGCCAGGAAAGCCAAATTGTCGGAAAAGTATTTTCTTTTCCACTGTCACCCTCATGCTAAAACATGCAATCAACTGAAACCTAAAATGGATGAAAACCTAGACCATATTTAAATCTGAAATAACATATTTTATTTATTTTAAATCTATTTTTAGGTACAGGTACACTAAGATGCTTGAGAGGATAAAGTTTAATATCTATGTCAGACTTCAGAAATTAAAAAAAAATAGTGAGTATATTCATATCATAGAAAGAAATATATACAACTATTGCTATTTAATTCTGGAAAGCATGTAAGAAGCAAAATAATTCTGAAGAGAAAAAAAAAAAAGAACTGATAAAGACAGGCAGCGCAGACAGTTGTGAAAATGTAAATATTATTGAGAGTGGTAGCTGATAAGGTTAGTGTAGTGTGTTGTTGGGGATTAATATATAATATTAATATTAGTAATTATAGAATGGAGTGGTAACAGAATCACTTGTAGCATGGTAGTAAAAATGGTATAGTAGGAAGAGATTCAACTGTAGAATCTTTATGGGTAAATATAAGCTTGAAACCTATTATGTTTTCAAAAAGAGCCTTGTAAATATTATAAACACTTTTGTATACTATTTGCTATTGCTTTTGGAATACATCTTGGATAGAATCTTGCTATGGGAGTTTGTGCTAAATTAAGGAGTCAAATTGCTGTGTACAGTATAATATAAACTAATGATATAGAAGATGATTTGTAAGATATCTAGTTAAAGATTTGTTGTTTTATGGCAAGACTTAACATTGCATCATGTTTGAAATTTATTTCCTTTTAGAAATTTTTAGTTTTCAAGTAAGTAATGTGAGCAAGTATCAATGCCATTTTGATAATGTATAAAATGCATGCTTCCATTCTTCAAATGACACACAAAAGATAAATGCAAACAATGAATTATTTCTGGTATTTCTTACTTAATTGTTGACTCTTGGATTCAAACTACCAAAGGAAGAATGGTTCAAACTAGCATTTAACCTTCTTATATCACAAAAAGAAATCTATTTAACTGCCATTGATGCTCTATTTCTTTGGATTATGACCAAAGTAAACAAAAATCAATGCCATTCTGATGTAAATAGATATGGACATGAACCTCTAAAAGTCTGTTATCTTCCCAGTGTGATTTTGTAAATGGACAATAGTTAATATTTACTCTTGCATCTATCGGCTTGTTATGGTTTTCTTTTTTAAATCTTTTACTGAAAAGTTTGTAGTATAGGTATGAAAAGAATACTAGCATTACCTTTGAGGAAACATTTAAAGTAGTTTATCAAAATTATAGACTCAGGATTTGCTTTCTGTTTCATCTAAAAAGAAGCTCCATATTTTTCCTTTGCAGTCTTAATGAACTTAAAAAGAAAGATCCACTGATGCAACTGTAATAAAGAGTACTGGGTATGTTTTTAATAATACATAAATATATCTCAAACTCATTTTGACATATCTCTGTCTCAGCATTTACTATTATCTTCGTGCCTTAGGAAGTACTGCTATTAATAAAGTTGGAGGATGTGATGGAATTTCAATAATACTATTGAAAATCGTAAAGGATGAAGCCGTCAAGGTGCTGCATTCAATATGTCCGCAAATCTGGAAGATGCAGCACTGGCCAGAGGACTGGAAAATGTCAGTTCTCACCCCAATTCCCAAAAAGGATAGTACTAAAGAATGTACTAACCATTGGACAATTGTGCTCATCTCCCATGCTAGTAAGGTCATGCTTAAAATCCTGCATGCTAGGCTTCAGCATTATGCAAATCAAGAAATTCCAGAAGTCCAAGCTTGGTTTAGAAAATGAAGAGCAACCAGAGATCCACAAGTTGTCAACATCACTGGATCATAGCAAAAGCTAGCAAATTTCAGAAAAACATCCACCAATGTTTCATTGACTACACCAAAGCCTTTGACTGCATGGACCATAAGAAACTCTAGAAAGCTTTTAAAGAGATGAGAATACTGGACCATCTTACCTGTCTCCTGAAAAACAGGCATGTGAGTCAAGAGGCAATAGTTTGAACCTTGTATGGAACAACTGATCAGTTCAAGATTGACGGAAAAAATATATGACAGGGGTGTCTGCTGTCACCCTATTAGTTTAATCTATATGCTGAAAACAAAATGAAAAACTTCTGGCTGAATGAGTTACAAACTAGAATCAAGATAAGTGGGAGAAACATCAACAACCTCAGATATGTGGATGATACCACTCTAAGGACAGAAAGAGAAGAGGGACTAAAGAAACTTTTAATGAGGATGAAGGAGAGAGAAAATCAGCTTAAAACTAAATGTTAAAAAACCTAAGGTCATGCCATCTGGCCCCATTATTTGGTGGAAAATGGGGGGAGGGTATATGGAAGTAGTGACAGGTTTGCTCTTCTTAAACTTCCCATGGTTTTTCCAGTGGTTGCATGTGGTTGTGAGAGCTGTACTGTAAAGAAGTCAGAGGGCTGAAGAACACATGACTTTCAACTGTGGTGCTGGAGAAGACTCCTGAAAGTCCCTTGGAGACTAAGGAGAATTTTTTATATAGTTCTTCTGTGTATTCTTGTCATCTCTTCTTACTTTCTTTTGCTTCTGTTAAGTCCATATTGTTTCTGTCCTTTATTGTGCCCATCTTTGAATGAACTATTCCCTTGGGATCCCTAATTTTATTGAAGAGGTTTCTAGTGTTTCCCATTTTATTGCTTTCCTCTGTTTGTTTCCATTGTTCACATAGGAAAGTTTTCTTCTCTTCTCTTGCTATTTTTTCATATCCTGTATTCAGATAAATATATCTTTCTTTGGCTCCTTGCCTTTCACTTCTCTTATTTTCTCACCTATTTGTAAGGCCTCCTCAGACAACCACTTTGCTTTTCTGAATTTATTTTTCTTGGGGATTGTCTTGATTACTGCCTACTGTATAATGTTATGAACCTCAATCCATAGTTCTTCAGACACTCTATCAATCTAATTCTTTGAATCTATTTGTTGCATCCACTGTATAATCATAAAGGATTTGATTTAGATCATACCTGAATTATCTAGTGGTTTTTCCATACTTTCTTCAATTTAAGTCTGAATTTGGCAATACAAACTGCATGATCCGAGCCACAGTCAGCTGCCAGACTTGTTTGTATTGACTGTGTAGAGCTTCTTCATCTTTGGCTGCAAAGAATATAATCAATCTGATTTCAGAATTGACCATCAAGTGATGTCCATGTGTAATGGCATCTTTTGTGTTGTTGGGAGAGGATGTTTGGTATGACCAGTGTGTTACATTTGCAAAACTCTGTTAGCATTTGCCCTGCTTCATTTTGTACTCCAAGGCCAAACTTGCCTGTTACTCCAGCTATCTCTTATCTGTTCACTTGGGCATCCCATTCCCCTATCATGAAAAGTCCATTTTTATTTTGGTGTTATTTATAGAAGTGAACAAACAGGAGATGACAAGAGTGAACATTGATAGTTTAGGAATCAGTGAACTATAATGGACTGGAATTGATGAATTTTAATTCAAAGGACCATTATCTCTGCTGCCATGGGTAAGAATCCCTTAGAAGAAATGGAGTAGCCATCATAGGGGGAAAAAAAAAAAAAGTTCAAATTTCAGAACTTGGATGCAATCTCAAAAACGACAGAATGATCTCTATTCATTTCCAAGGCAAACCAATCAATATCACAGTAATCCAAGTCTATGCTCCAACCAGCAATGCTGAAGAAGCTGAAGTTAAATGCTTCTATGAAGACCTACAAGACCTTCTAGAACTAACACCCCCAAAATATATTATTTTCATTATAGGGGACTGCAATACAAAAGTAGGAAGTCAAGAAATACCTGGAAGTGAAGTGAAGTCGCTCAGTCGTGTCCGACTCTTTGAGACCCTGTGGACTGTAGAGATTTCCTAGCAAGAATACTGGAGTGGGTTGCCATTTCCTTCTCCAGGGGATCTTCCCGACCCAGGGATGGAACCCAGATCTCCCACATTGCAGGCAGATGCTTTAACCTCTGAGCCACCAGGGAAGACCTAAATACCTGGAGTAACAAGGAAACTTGGCTTTGGAGTAGAGAATGAAGCGAGGCAAAGGCTGATAGAGTTTTGCCAAGAGAATGCACTGGTCATAGCAAACACCATCTTCCAACAAAACAAGAGAAGACTCTACAAGTGGACATCGCCAGTTGGTCAATACCGAAATCAGATTGAGTATATTTGTTACAGTCAAAGATGGAGAAGCTCTATACAGTCAGAAAAAAACAAGACTGGGAGCTGACTGTGGCTCAGATCATGAATTCCCTATTACCAAATGCAGACTTAAATTGAAGAAAGTAGGGAAAACCACTAAATCATTCAGGTATGACCTAAATCAAATCCCTTACGACTATACAGTGAAAGTGACAAACAGATTCAAGGGATTAGATCTGATATACATAGTGCCTGAAGAACTATGGTTGGAGGTTCATGACATTATACAGAAGGCAGTGAATAAGACCATCCCCAGGAAAAAACAAATGCAAAAAGGAAAAACGGTTATCTGATGAGGCTTTACAAATAGCTGTGCAAATAAGAGAAGTGAAAGCAAAGGAAAAAATGAAAGATATACTTATCTGAATACAGAGACTGAAAGAATAGCAAGGAGAGATAAGAAAGTCTTCCTCAGTGATCCATGCAAAGAAATATAGGAATACAATAGAATGGGAAAGGCTAGAAATCTCTTCAAGAAAATTAGAGATAGCAAGGGAACACTTCATGCACAGATGGGAACAATAAAGGACAGAAACAGTATAGACCTAACAGAAGCAGAAGATATTAGAAAGAAGTTCCAATAATACACAGAACTATACAAAAAAGATTTTCATGACCCAGATAATCACGATGGTGTGATCATTCACCTAGAGCCAGACATCCTGGAATGTGAAGTCAAGTGAGCCCTAGGAAGCATCACTACAAACAAAACTAGTGGAGGTTGTGGAATTCCAGTTGAGTTATTTCAAAACCTAAAAAGATGATGCTATGAAAGTGCTGCACTCAATATACCACAAAACTTGGAAAATTCAGCAGTGGCCATGGGACTGGAAAAGGTCAGTTTTCATTCCAATCCCAAAGAAAGACAATGCCAAGGAATGTTCAAACTACTGCACAATTGTACTCATCTCACACACTAGTAAAATAATGCTCACAATTCTCCAAGCCAGGCTTCAAGAGTAAGTTAACCATGAACTTCCAGATGTTCAAGCAGGATTTAGAAAAGGCAGAGGAACCAGAGATCAAATAGGTAACATTCGTTGGATCATCAAAAAAGAGAGAGAGTTCCAGAAAAACATCTACTTCTGCTTTTTTGTCTATACCAAAACCTTCGACAGTGTGGATAAAAACAAACAAACAAACAAACAAACCGTGAAAAATTATTCAAGAGATCTGTATGCAGGTCAAGAAGCCACAGTTAGAACTGAACATGTAACAACAGACTGATTCCAATTGGGAAAGGAGTACATCAGGGCGGTATATTGTCACCCTGCTTATTTAACTTATATGTGGAGTACATCATGAGAAGTGCAGGACTGGATGAAACACAAGCTCAAATCAAGAGATTTCCAGGGGAAATATCATTAACCTCAGATATGCAAATGACACCACACTTATGCCAGAAATCAAATAAGAACTAAAGAGCCTCTTAATTAAAGTGAAAGCTGAAAGTGAAAAAGTTGGCTTAAAACTGAGGAAACTAAGATTGTGGCATCTGGTCCCCTCACTTCATGGAAAATATATGGGAAAACAATGATAGACTTTATTTTTTGGGACTCCAAAATCACTGCAGATGGTGAAATTAAAAGATGCTTACTCCTTGGAAGAACAGTTATGACCAACCTAGACAGCATATTAAAAAGCAGAGACAACAAAGTTCTGTCTAGCCAAAGCTTTGGTTTTTCCAGTAGTCATGTATGGATGTGAGAGCTGGACTATAAAGAAATCTGAGTGCCAAATAATTGATGCTTTTGAACTGTGGTGTTGGAGAAGATTCTTGAGAGTTCTTTGGGCAGCAAGGAGATCCAGCCTGTCAATCCTAGAGTAAATCAGTCTGCAATATTCATCAGGAGGACTGATGCTGAAGCTGAAACGCCAATACTTTGGCCTTCTTTGGGGAAGGACTGACTCATTGGAAAAGACCCTGATGTTGAGAATGATTGAAAGCAGGAGGAGAATGGGACTACAGAGGATGAGATTTTTGGATGGCATCACCAACTCAATGGAAATGAGTTTGAGTAAACTCCAGAATTTGGTGATGTACAAGGAAGCATTTCGTACTGCAGTCCATGGAGTTTCAAAGAATTTGACCTGACTGAGTAACTGAACTGAACTGAACTGATAGACCTTCTTGTAGATCTTCATAGAACCATTCAGCTTCAGCTTCTTCCACATTAATGGTTGGGTATAGACTTGGATTTCTGTGATATTGAATAGGTTGCCTTGGAAACAAAAAGAGCTAATTATGTCATTTTTAGATTGCACCCAAGTGCTTATGCCTTTTAAAAAATTCACTGGGTCTGAAATACTCCTATATATGTTTATCTAAAGTGATGAATACCAGTAACTTTATTAATCATATTCAAGTACAAAGAATTTGTAGACAATCTACTCCTGTTGACCTTTGTGTTTAGCAGCAATGGCATATTAATTGTGCTAAAATGAAAGTAATTTGAAAGTTTCTTATGCTGGACTTTGATTTTTTTTTTATAATTTCAGATTTCAAAATAAATTGTAATGGTTCTAAAAATAGGCTTGGTATCAGCATTATGTTAGTAGTTTTTAAAACTATTTTGCTAGAGCCAGGTCTTTGGTCACTTGTATCCATTGGGGATGAGAGGAATGTCAGGTGTATGTATTTTTTAAAAAATGATTTATATGCAGTTAGACTGGGATGCCACATGAATGGCATCACTGATTCAATGAAGTTGAACTTGTGGACAAACTCTAGGATAGGTGAGGGACAAGGATGCCTGGCATGCTGCATTCCATGGAGTTTCAAAAAGTTGGATATGGCTTGGCAACTGAACACAAGAACATGCAGTTTGAGTGGTGCTGGAAATCAGTGCTGAGTTTAAATACCAAGGGGAGGGAGCAAAGGAGTAAAAATCTTGATAAACCATTTAAAAAATAAATTATGGAAATTTATTTCTCATAGTTCTGGAGGGTGGAAGTCCAAGGCTAGGATCCAAGGCTAAGACAGCATGAGATTGTCTTCCAGGTGAGGACCCTCTTTCATGTTTTCATCTAGTTGTATCTTCACATGGCTGAAGGGCAAGCCACTGGGTTTTACTATCACAATTTTTTATGTGTATTGGACCCTGCACATAGATTTCATTTGACAAAATAAATTATCCAAGGCTAGCAGTATAATCCCAGCAATCCAAATCTCTTCCTATTTTATGATAATCATGTTCTACCAGTTCTGAAGCAAAAAGTAGATAGATCTAGAACAGTTTTTCTAACCCCAACTACTCATAAATTTTCCTCTATTCCTTAATGTGCTTATGAGGCAAATACTTTACACTCTTTAAGGTTAAGAAAACTAGGATTAATAAGATTACAAAGTAAAGTTGTGCTGTTCCCTTGCCCTTTCAACAATATTGGATAATATTTTAAATAAACCTTGGAGAAACCAGAAGAGGTGCTTACAGTTGTAGCTCCCAACCAGCCTTGCACAATGCTCTGATATAATCGACTTTTCCTATGAACTAAAATTAACAATCCTTTCTTTGGAACAACGGATACCAACAGTGTAAGATGGCCATGGAAATTTTTCTGAATAACACTGGGTAACATAAAATAAAAGGCAACCCACTCCAGTATTCTTGGCTAGAAAATCCCATGGACAGAGACACCTGGCAGATCATAGTCCATGGGGTCGCCAAGAGTCGGGCACAACTTAGTGACTAAACCACCAACATAAAACAGCAGGGAAGGAAATGCTGAATGGGGAAACATGCAGACATGCCATATTTATAGGAAACAGTCTGTAGTTGAGGGAACATGAAGGGGGAAATTTGCTTTGTGTTGTCTGGGGAGAAGTAGAGTGTAAAATAAATAACATGCATAATATAAAATCCTGTTCCTCAAATAGTTTCATTCAGAACTAGGGAAAATTCCTCAGACCTTGTTATCTCATTCCTTTCCCCAACACAACATTCCTGAAAATAGCTTGATGGCTGGTATTTTACCTCATTCATAGAATAAAAATTTGGGAAGGATGTCATCCCAGGATCTATAAGGATACTATGTAAGATAAAAATGGAAAAAAAAAATCCATTGAGGGATTACTAACACTACATTTATTTTCTGTAGAGTCATATTGAATCTGAAAGAGGATTCTCTGTTTCTTGCCTATGAAACATATTAATAGTTTCTTGGAATTTTTCTAAGACTGTGGTGGAAAATTCCAGTGTTTCTATAACCTTATTTGACAAAAGGCAAAACAGAAGCAAAAATAGAGGAAATATAAACCCTATCTAATTTCTGTCTTCAAGCAATGATGTTTAAGTAAAATTGCCTGGCCAAATCTGAATATCACCCAGGACCCAAGATGAAAGTGCAGCCAGAAAATGTAATTTTCAAAACACCATGTATATATAAATAATTAAGGTATAAGCTACAACTATAAATGAATTACTATAAAGAAAACTTTGATATAATTAAAACCTAGAAATTTTAAGTTTTTTTTTTTTTTAGCATGAAAATATGCTTGTTTCTATTCACATTGAGAGAGATTCTAATTATGACTATAATGCTATGGCATTTTTGCACATCGAATTGGTAAATAAGTTTTATAACCTTCAATTATTGGCATAAGTAAGGCCAAACAGATGATCAAAATTGTAGACAAGAGTGTAAAATTGAACAAGCCAAAAAAGGCAATATCGAAATATCTATTAAAATAATATACACTTATTCACTGATACAGCATTTCATTTCTAGGACTTTTTACTACACATACCTATAAAATGTTCATTTTTGTATTGTTTCTAATAACAAAAGATAGAAACAAAATATTGAATAATAATCTAAAAGTGACTGGATAAAGATGTGTTTATAGTACATTGTTAAAATGGAATAGGCACTAGTAAGAATGAGTCTGCCCTACATGTAATGATATTGAGTCATCTAAAAAGTACATTATGTACACAAGTCAAGTTGTATAGTGTGCTCCAATTAGGCTATATATGCAACAAACATACATGAATGAAAAACATGTACAGTTCTCTATATAAAAAATGCTATCCCTAAAAAGATATTCAAAAACTAGAAGGACAATTGTTTTCAGGATAGAAATATAGTGGCTAGAGGAAAAAAAGTAAAATTTGGATGGAGATTTTATCATGAAACCTTTCACACCATTTAAATTTTGATACATGAGCACATATAACCCATTAAAAGTTGATTTTTAAACTGTTAAATCATTCACTGACAAATAAACATTTTTGTTTACTATATATTTTTTTAAAGTTCTGATCATTTTTTTAAAGTGTAGTCAATTTTGTTAAATAAATTATACAATCAGAAAAAATAACTACCCACTCAAAAAATGGGCCAAAGAACTAAATAGACATTATTCCAAAGAAAACATATAGATGGCTAACAAACACATGAAAAGATGCTCATCACTCATTATCACAGAAATGCAAATCAAAACCACAGTGAGGTACCATTTCACACCAGTCAGAATGGCTGCGATCCAAAAGTCTACAAGCAATAAATGCTGGAGAGGGTGTGCAGAAAAAGGAACCGTCTTACACTGTTGGTGGGAATGAAAAGTAGTACAGCCACTATGGAGAACAGTGTGGAGATTCCTTTACAAAATGGAAATAGAACTGTCTTTTGATCCAGCAATCCCACTGCTGGGCATACACACTGAGGAAGCCAGAACTGAAAGAGACACGTGTACCCAAATGTTCATCACAGCACTGTTTGTAATAGCCAGGACAAGAAAGCAACCTAGATGTCCATCAGCAGATGAATGGATAAGAAAGCTGTGGTACATATACACAATGGAGTATTACTCAGCCATTAAAAATAATACATTTGAATCAGTTCTACTGAGGTGAATGAAACTGGAGCCAATTATACAGAGTGAAGTAAGCCAGAAAGAAAAACACCAATACAGTATACTAACACATATATATGGAATTTAGAAATATGGTAATGATAACCCTGTATGTGAGGCAGCAAAAGAGACACAGATATATAGAACAGTATTTTGGACTCTATGGGAGAGGGAGAGAGTGGAATAATTTGGGAGAATGGCATTGAAACATGTATAATATCATATAAGAAATGAACCACCAGTCTCGGTTCAATGCAGGGTGCAGAATACTTGGGGCTGTTGCACTGGGATGACTCGGAGGGATGGTGTGTGTGTGGGAGAGGGGAGGTGGGAGGGGGGCTCGGGATTGGGAACATGTACACTCCCGTGGTGGATTCATGTTGATGTGTGGCAAAACCAATACAATATTGTAAAGTAAAAATAATAATAATAATAATAATAATAAATGATTTTTAAATGATTTTGACAAATAGAGATGCACACGAATCATAATAATTATAATGCAAAGACTTTTTCTAATATCCATATGATTCTTTAAAGGAAAAAAATCATATTCACAAAATGTTAAAAGAATAATCATTAATTATAAATCATTAATCATTCAATCATTGTGAACGTCCATAACTGGACATTCATTTTTGTGGATGCAAAGATCATCATTATGCAGTTTTAAAATTTCTGACTCATTGTCTGTATTACTGTGATATGAAGGCAAATATCAAACTGAGAATGAGTTTGAAGGTATTATTGCATAGAAAGTACCAATTGATATGCTTTAATGCACTATCTTTTATTTATTTTTATTTTATTTTTTTGTCCACCATGCTAATTTTATTTATGTCACCATTTTACCATGGATGTTTTAGATGTCTTTTTAAAGGTATACAATGCTGTAGGTACAGCCAGAGCACCTGGCCTCATTCTAATCTTGCCAGAGATATATTCTTCTTCTTGATTTATATTATAATTCTAATATGCTTGTATCTAAAAAAAAATAGTATTTTGATGATATTACAGTTTTGTGTTTAATTTTTATTTTTACTTTATTTTACTTTACAATACTGTATTGGTTTTGCCATACATTGACATGAATCCACCACGGGTGTACATGCGTTCCCAAACATGAACCCCCCTCCCACATCCCTCCCCATAACATCTCTCTGGGTCATCACCGTGCACAAGCCCCAAGCATGCTGTATCCTGTGTCGGACATAGACTGGTGATTCGATTCTTACATGATAGTATACATGTTACAATGCCATTCTCCCAAATCATCCCACCCTCTCCCTCTCCCTCTGAGTCCAAAAGTCCGTTATACACATCTGTGTCTTTTTTGCTGTCTTGCATACAGGGTTGTAATTGCCATCTTTCTAAATTCCATATATATGTGTTAGTATACTGTATTGGTGTTTTTCTTTCTGGCTTACTTCACTCTGTATAATCGGCTCCAGTTTCATCCATCTTATCAGAACTGATTCAAATGTATTCTTTTTAATGGATGAGTAATACTCCATTGTGTATATGTACCACAGCTTTCTTATCCATTCATCTGCTGATGGACATCTAGGTTGTTTCCATGTCCTGGCTATTATAAACAGCAATGCACTATCTTTTAATGGGACTACCAGACCACCTTACCTGCCTTCTGAAAAATCTGTATGCAAGTCAAGAAGCAACATTTAGCACTGGACATAGAATAGACTGGTTTCAAATCAGGAGAGGAGTACATTAAGACTATATATTGTCACCCTGCTTATTTAACTTATATGGAGAGTACATCATGCAAAATGCCAGGCTGGATGAAGCACAAGTTGGAATCAAGACTGCCAAGGGAAATATCAATAACCTCAGATATTTAGATGACACCACCCTTATGGCAGAAAGCAAAGAAGACCTAAAGAGCGTCTTAATGAAAGTGAAAGAAGAGAGTGAAAAAGTTGACTTAAAACTCGACATTCAGCAAAGTAAGACCATGGCATCTGGTCCCATCACTTCATGGCAAGCAAATAGATGGTGAAACAGTGAAAACAATGACAGATTTTGTTTTGGGGAGACTCCAGAATCACAGCAGATGGTGACTGCAGCCATGAAATTAAAAGAGGCTTGCTGCTTGTAATAAAAGCTATGACCAATCTAGACAAGAGAGTAAAAAGCAGAGATATTACTTTGCTGACAAAAAGTCTGTCTACTCAAAGCTATGATTTTTCCAGTAGTCATGTAGAGATGTGACCATTGGACTCTAAAGAAAGCTGAGCACTGAAGAATTGATGCTTTTCAACTGTGATGTTGGAGAAGACTCTTGAGAGTCCTTTGGACTGCAAGGAGATCAAACCAGTCCATCCTAAAGGAAATCAGTTCTGAATATTCATTGGAAGGACTGAAGCTGAAACTCCAGTACTTTGGCCACCTGATGTGAAGAACTGACTCATTTGTAAAGACCCTGATGCTGAGAAAGATTAAAGGTGGGGGAGAAGTGGACGACAGGATGAGATGGTCAGATGGCATCACCAATTCTTGGCCATGAGTTTGAACAAGCTCCACGAATTGGTGATGGACAGGGAGGCCTGACTAGCTGCAGTCTATGGGGTCACAAAGAGTCGGACGTGACTGAGCGACTGAACTGAACTGAATGCACTAATGCTTCTACAATCAATAACCTTATCCCCAAACAAGTAAATTCAGATAAAGAAATTTAGCTATATTTCCAGTAATGTTATACACCTTTTTGAAGTTATCATTCTGTAGCTCCATTAGTTCAAGTACATATAATTAGCTTCTGCATTAATTTGCATTAGTTTTTTTCCTTCCCACACTCCAGCAGTGTCTCATTCTTTCTTTCTGTCTGCTACACATGCTTTAGTCCAGCCCCTGGATATGCTTTATTCAGTCCTAGGGTACTAGTCATAAACCTGTGTTACTAATTCAGAGGTATGACTATTGGTATAAGGATAAAACTGGAATTCTATGATCAATCTTCCTTCCTCTTCTAATTTTCTTCTCCTCATTTTAGTTGGCTTCAAGAGTATGGAAAAATTAGTTCAATTTTGTCTTGGTTCAAATCATTTGTTATTTATGGTATAGTTGTAATATACAGGCCAGGGGCAGCGGCCAGGAGGAGGTGCCTCACGCCCGAGGCAGGGTTGGCAGCCAGGAAGAGCAAATCTACTTCCAAGGAGTGGTGGCTTCACGGGCGTTGGAGGGCCTAGATGAGCTATTCCACGTTCAAGGTCGAGAGAGGCAGCGGTGAGGAGATACACCTCGTCCAAGGTAAAGAGCAGCGGCTGCGCTTTGCTGGAGCAAACGTGAAGAGATACCCCACGTTCAAGGTTAGAGAAATGCAAGTAAGATGGTAGGTGTTGTAAGAATGTGAACACACTGAAACCGTAATCACAGAAAACTAGTCAGTCTAATCACACTGGGACCACAGCCTTGTCTAACTCGGTGAAACTAAGACATGCCCCGTGGGGCTACCCAAGACAGGTGGGCATGGTGGAGAGGTCTGACACAATATGGTCCACTGGAGAAGGGAATGGCAAACCACTTCAGTATTCTTGCCTTGAGAACCCCATGAACAGTAGAAAAAGGCAAAATGATAGGATACTGAAAGAGGAACTCCCCAGGTCAATAGGTGACTAATATGCTACTGGAGATCAGTGCAGAAATAACTCCAGAAAGAATGAAGGGATGGAGCCAAAGGAAAAACAATACCCAGCTGTGGATGTGACTGGTGATAGAAGCAAGATCCGATGCTGTAAACAGCAATATGGCATAAGAACCTGGAATGTCAGATCCATGAATCAAGGCAAATTGGAAGTGGTCAAACAGGAGATAGCAAGAGTGAACATCAACATTCTAGGAATCAGTGAACTAAAATGGAATGGAATGGGTGAATTTAACTCAGATGACCATTAAATCTACTACCATGGGCTGGAATCCCTTAGAAGAAATGGAGTAGCCATCATGGTCAACAAAAGACTCCGAAATGCAGTACTTGGATGCAATCTCAAACATGACAAAATGATCTCTCTTCGTTTCCAAGGCAAACCATTCGATATCACGGTAATCCAAGTCTATACCTCAACCAGTAACATTGAAGAAGCTGAAGTTGAACGGTTCTATGAAGACCTACAAGACCTTTTAGAATTAACACCCAAAAAAGATGTCCTTTTCATTATAGGTAACTGGAATGCAAAAGTAGGAAGTCAAGAAACACCTAAAGTAACAGGCCAATTTGGCCTTGGAATACGAAATGAAGCATGACAAAGGATAATAGAGCAAACACCCTCTTCCAACAACACAAGAGAAGACTCTACACATGGACATCACCAGATGGTTAACACTGAAATCAGATGGATTATATTCTTTGCAGCCAAAGATGGAAAAGCTCTATACAGTCAACAAAAACAAGACCAGGAGCTGACTGTGGCTCAGATCATGGACTCCTTGTTGCCAAATGCAGACTTAAATTGAAGAAAGTAGGGAAAACCACTAGACCATTCAGATATGACCTAAATCAAATCCCTTATAATTATACAATGGAAGTGAGAAATAGATTTAAGGGCCTAGATCTGGTAGATAGAGTGCCTGATGAACTATGGACAGAGGTTCATGACATTGTACAGGAGACAGGAATCAAGATCATCCACATGAAAAAAAAATGTAAAGAAGCAAAATGGCTATCTGAGGAGATCTTAAAAATAGCTTTGAAAAGAAGAGAAGCAAAAAGCAAAGGAGAAAAGGAAAGATACAAGCATCTGAATGCAGAGTTCCAAAGAAGAGCAAGAAGAGATAAGGAAGCCTTCTTCAGCAATCAATGCAAAGAAATAGAGGAAAACAACAGAATGTGAAATACTAGAGATCTCATCACGAAAATTAGAGACACCAACGGAACATTTCATGCAAAGATGGGCTCGATAAAGGAGAGAAATGGTCTGGACCTAACAGAAGCAAAAGATATTAAAAAGAGGTGACAAGAATACACAGAAGACCTATACAAAAAAAGATCTTCACTACCAAGATAATCACGATGGTGTGGTCATTCACCTAGAGCCAAACATCCTGGAATGTGAAGTCAAGTGGGCCTTAAAAAGCATCACTGCGAACAAAGCTAGTGGAGGTGATGGAATTCTAGTTGAGCTATTTCAAATCCTGAAAGATGATGCTGTGAAACTGCTGCACTCAATATGCCAGCAAATTTGGAAAACTAAGCAGTGGACACAGGACTGGAAAAGATCAGTTTTCATTCCAATGCCAAAGCAAAACAATGCCAAAGAATGCTCACACCACTGCACGATTGAACTCATCTCCCACGCTAGTAAAGTAATGTTCAAATTCTCCAAGCCAGGCTTCAGCAATACGTGAACTGTGAACTTCCAGATGCTCAAGCTGGTTTTAGAAAAGACAGAGGAACTAGAGATCACATTGCCAACATCCGCTGGATCATGGAAAAAGCAAGAGAGTTCCAGAAAAAACATCTATTTCTGCTTTATTGACTATGCCAAAGCCTTTGACTGTGTGGATCACAATAAACTGTGGAAAATTCTGAAAGAGATGGGAATACCAGACCACCTGACCTGTTTCTTGAGAAACCTATATGCAGGTCAGGAAGCAAGAGTTAGAACTGGACATGGAACAACAGACTGGTTCAAAATAGGAAAAAGAGTATGTCAAG
Source organism: Capricornis sumatraensis (assembly GCF_032405125.1). Taxonomy (NCBI): domain Eukaryota; kingdom Metazoa; phylum Chordata; class Mammalia; order Artiodactyla; family Bovidae; genus Capricornis; species Capricornis sumatraensis. The sequence continues at coordinate 52,410,230 of NC_091076.1, forward strand.
GCTGTATATTGTCACCTGGTTTATTTAACTTACATGCAGAGTACATCATTAGAAATGCTGGGCTGGAAGAACCACAAGCTGGAATCAAGATTGCCGGGAGAAATATCAATAACCTCAGATGCAGATGACACCACCCTTATGGCAGAAAGGGAAGAGGAACTAAAAAGCCTCTTGATGAAAGTGAAAGTGGAGAGTGAAAAAGTTGGTTTAAAGCTCAACATTCAGAAAACTAAGATCATGGCATCTGGTCCCATAACTTCATGGGAAATAGATGGGGAAACAGTGGAAACAGTGTCAGACTTTATTTTGGGGGGCTCCAAAATCACTGCAGATGGTGATTGCAGCCATGAAATTAAAAGACACTTACTCCTTGGAAGAAAAGTTATGTCCAACCTAGATAGCATATTGAAAAGCAGACATTACTTTGCCAACAAAGGTCTGTCTGGTCAAGGCTATGGTTTTTCCAGTGGTCATGTATGGATGTGAGAGTTGGACTGTGAAAAAAAGCTGAGTGCTGAAAAATTGATGCTTTTGAACTGTGGTGTTGGAGAAAACTCTTGAGAGTCTCTTGGACGGCAAGGAGAGCCAACCAGTCCATTCTGAAGGAGATCAGCCCTGGGATTTCTTTGGAAGGAATGATGCTGAAGCTGAAACACCAGTTCTTTGGCCACCTCATGCGATGAGTTGACTCATTGGAAAAGGCTGTGATGCTGGGAGGGATTGGGGGCAGGAGGAGAAGGGGATGACAGAGGATGAGATGGCTGGATGGCATCACTGACTCGATGGACGTGAGTCTGAGTGAACTCTGGGAGCTGATGACGGACAGGGAGGCCTGACATGCTGCAATTCATGGGGTCGCAAATAGTCGGACACCACTGAGCAACTGAACTGAACTGAACTGAACTGAACTGTAATATACAGACATTTTATTTCCTCCTTTTAATCATTGCTATAGAAAAATGTACTATTTCTTCCTCCCCTTAAACTTAAGTAAAATAGAAAATGGTCAAGAAGGACCTTTTTAGTATGTATTATCTTAATGGAATTTTTCTATGACATCCCTAAGTGTAATGAATTTAAGTAGTTTTGTTACTGAAAATTATTTCCTCCAGTGGACTTCCTTGGTTTTCTTCTCTGTTGATATTGCTAAATATTTTCACCTCTGTCATCTACTTCAAGATAATATGAAACACTGAACAATGATATTTTTTGTGAGGCATTAGTAGAAGTGGTGGTAGGCTGCAGTCCATGGGGTGGCTAAGAGTCAGACACGACTGAGCGACTTCACTTTTACTTTTCACTTTCCTGCACTGGAGAAGGAAATGGCAACCCACTCCAGTAGTCTTGCCTGGAGAATCCCAGGGATGGGGGAGCCTGGTGGGCTGCCATCTATGCGGTCGCACAGAGTCGGACACGACTGAAGTGACTTAGCAGCAGCAGCAACAGTAGAAGTGGGGAAGATGAAAGTTGATTTATCTTTCTATTATTTCACATAACATATATTAACATATGGAAATCCTTACTCAGGAAGAACCTAATAAATTCTAGTCTTTGGATCATTACTTTCATTCCCCTCAGTGTTGTGGGTAATATCAAAATATATGCTTATTTTAAATTGAACAGCATTGCTATCATTACAGCTTTTTCATAATTCTCTATCCAGGCTTTGACTACCCTTAAAGATAAGCTTTGACATATCTCCAGATATCAAAATAATGGTCAATGATTTAAGTATTTCAAAAGCACACTAAATATCATAGATATGAGCAAACTTTGATGAGTCTTACTGCATATCAGAATCTTAAAGTTTGAAAGTACTATTTGAGGTCATTTAGTACAATTTCCTCACTTTATGGATGAGTCGGTTTGACTCAGAAATATGCAACAATCTAGGGAACAGAGGCTCCAGTATTCTTGCCTGGAGAATCCCAGGGACAGGGGAGCCTGGTGGGCTGCCATCTAGGGGGTCGCACAGAATCAGACACGACTGAAGTGAGATAGCGGTAGCACCAGGGAGTGGAGGCAACAATAAAAATGAGCCTCCACATTCCGAGTCTAAGTTTCTTTCCATTGTAATATTCAAAATTTCAACTAATAGTTATCAAAATGATATATTTAGTATATGCTGAGAATATTTTTTAAGTACATTATTACCTCATCATGGTTTTCACTCAAATATGGCTCAGAGTTAAGGAAAGTCAGTTATGTTTGTTATTATTATTATTTCTGCTGAAATAACAATCAGAAGGCTTCCCAGGTGGGTCAGTGGTAAATACTCTGGTTGCCAAGTGAGAGATACCTGCCAAGAAGAGATGCCTGCCAAGCAGGAGACCCAGGTTCAATACCTAGGTCAGGAAGATCCCCTGGAGAAGGAAATAACAGCCCACTTCAGAATTCTTGCTTGAGAAATCCCATGGACAGAGGATTTCGGCTGCAGTCCATGTGGTAGGTAAGAGTTGGACATTACTTAGTGATTAAACAGCAACAGCAACAGCAATCAGATATAATCAAACTCCTGAAAATTACTACTGAAAAAAATTCATTTGTAGGTCTAAATGTGTTCCCTCATTTATATCATCAGTTTCTCATCTACAGTCCCAGTCAGTTTCTCAACTACAGTCCCAGTCAATATACCCTGATAATGATAATCTTTCCTATTTTTTCCCCCTGAAAAAAATCTTCATGACAAATTATTCAAGACAATTTGTACTACATATCAAGGTAAGTGAAACTTTTCTTTCAGAGTACTAATGCTTTGGAGGAAATCAAAGGTTGTTTGTAAAATATAAGAGGAGGCCCTGTTTTACTCTGAATTGTAATGCTAATTCAAATACAGTATTCTAGAGTTGGAATGAGAACCAAGGATTTTCACAGTTCTTTACTAATAATAGGTGATAATGGTGATGCTCTGACTACTGAAATATTAAATGAACAAAGTAGAATTCATCATTATTTCAGTTTGAAGCTTCTGTCTATTCTTCAGACAAGTGTGACATAACAGTAAGTAAAGTAACAGAAAATGGAATCAGGTCTTAAGACGAACGCTGATTAAATAAAATGATTAGAAATGCTAATAAAAATGTTACTATTTTCTAGCTGTACTTTGAAAAACGAGCTGGAATAACTATGAATAAAACAGCATCTACAATTTTAAATGTAGATATGAATATCTTCAGTGGAAAATAAGGAAAATAAATATATGTTAGATATTTTATAAGACAACTGATGTGCATGACTTTATTTAAGCTCCAAAGCAAGGAAAGAGTCTCAGAGAAGTCATTTAACCTACCCAAAGTCACATGGAAAGCAAAATCAACAAAGAAATTTAATCTGATACCCAACTAATGTATATATTGAAGCCTTCATCCCAAGTGTGACTGTATTTGGTAGGAGGCCCTTTGAGGAGATGATAAAACCCTAATCCAACAAGGCTATCACCATTAAATAATGGGAAGAGACACCAGAACTTACTCTCTGGACTATGAAAATACAGCAAGGAAATGACTGTCTGGAAGCCAGGAAGACAACCTTCTAGAAACTGAATTTGCTGGCATCTTGATCCTGGACTTTCTAGGGTTCAGAACTGTGAGAAAGAAATTATTCTAATTTAAGCCAACAAATGTATTGGATTTTTGTTATGGTATCTGTAGAAGACTAAAACAAGGTATAAGAATTGACATGTCTAAGAAATTCCAAGGTGTTATTGATGTTACTGACTCAGGAAACACATTTTTTAAATTACTATTAAAGAACTAAAATCTAAGTAACCAGGAGTCATTATTAACTGTCTAAATGAAAAAATAACAATGCACACAGTAGTGTTCTATACTAGTGTTCATATCCTCATGTTTTCAGAGTGAATTTCTCTCTCCCTGAGGATATGTTTAAGCAAATGATTTGATGATAGTCATCTGCTTATCTTTAATGAGTTAACAGACTTAGTCATATCTAAAAAACCCATAAAGAGGTGTTCTCATTTATAGTATCTGCTCTAAAGGTAACTTAGTCCTTTTGTTTTATCCATAAGTAGTCTGAAATATTTATCTATTTATTTATTTATTCACTCCTTCTTTGATGTGGGATTATACGTTGTGAATTTTAGGAGTCTGCTTATTTTGTTTTCAGTTCAATTCAGTTCAGTTGCTCAGTTGCTCAGTCGTGCCCGACTTTTTGTGACCCCATGAATCGCAGCACCCCAGGACTCCCTGTCCATCACCAGCTCCCGGAATACACTCAAACTCATGTCTTTCGAGTCAGCGATGCCATCCAGCAATCTCATCCTCTGTTGTCCCCTTCTCCTCCTGCCCCCAATCCCTCCCAGCATCAGAATCTTTTCCAATGAGTCAACTCTTCGCATGAGGTGGCCAAAGTATTGGAGTTTCAGCTTTAGCATCAGTCCTTCCAAAGAACACCTAGGACTGATCTCCTTTAGGATGGACTGGTTGGATCTCCTTGCAGTCCAAGGGATTCTCAAGAGTCTTCTCCAACACCACAGTTCAAAAGTAATGTATCTGTTTTTGAATATGCTATCTAGGTTGGTCATAACTTTCCTTCCAAGGAATACGCATCTTTTAATTTCATACCTGCAATCACCAACTGCAGCGATTTTGGAGCCCCAAAATAAAGTCTGACACTGTTTCCACTGTTTCCCCGTCTATTTCCCATAAAGTGATGGGACCAAATGCCATGATCTTCATTTTCTGAATGTTGAGCTTTAAGCCAACTTTTTCACTTTCCTCTTTCACTTTCATCAAGAGTGAAGGTTTCTCTTCACTTTCTGCCATAAGGGTGGTGTCATCTACATATCTGAGGTTATTGCTATTTCTCCTGGCAATCTTGATTCCAGCTTGTGCTTCTCTCAGCCCAACATTTCTCATGATGTACTTTGCATATAAGTTAAATAAGCAGGGTGTTGTTCCATGTCCAGTTCTAACTGTTGCTTCCTGACCTGCATATAGGTTTCTCAAGAGCCAGGTCAGGTGGTCTGGTATTCCCATCTCTTTCAGAATTTTCCACAGCTTCTTGTGATCCATACAGTCAAAAGCTTTGGCTTAGTCAATAAAGCAAACATAGACGAAAAGCGTACTGTTAGATTATACTAACCAACTAAGATAAGCATTTCTTATTTATAAAATATATTTAGCTACAGTTTTAAATAGCAACATTAGTCAGTCCATATATTGATTAAAGATCAACAACTTTTCAAATCATATGACATTTAAAGAAAATGGATGAAAAAAAATAGTTGTGTATTCCTGAGGGTATTCACTATCAGAAAATGAGAAGATTGAACACCCTAAAGCAGCAATCCAACCTCTAAATGTTCTATGTATTAAAAAAAAAAGAAAAAAGAAAAAGAAAGAAAGAAAGAAACAAAAGAAACACAGGTACTCATAAGGGGGGGTACACAATTTGTTACTTAAGAAAAGAGAAGAAATTATATACTGAGAACCTTAGATCTTAGGAATGTCTGCTGCTGCTAAGTCGCTTCAGTCATTTCTGACTCTGTGCCACCCCACAGATGGCCTTCTCTGTTAGAATATCTACGTATATACACAGTGAATTAAGAATTTAACTAATCATTCTAGTGCCTGGTCCCACAAGCATTGATATTAATTAAAAATGTGAGATCGTCTGAAAACTGAGTTAGATGATTTTGTGGCTTACCAGTCTAATAAATGATCATAGCATAGTTCATATTTCTTCTTGAATTTAATTCACAAAGGCAGGTAAAATTCTCCTTTGTAATTTGTCAGCTAGGGAGCTCACTTTAGAAGGAGAGGAAAAGAAAACTTCTTAGAGAAGCAAAGAAAAATGAATCTGGGATGACATTGAAGGCTTTGAAAAATGGATATACTTTTGGTTCACGAACATTGAAAATGCTATCTGTGGTCTCTGAACAATGAGACCATTTTTGTACCTTTTTTTTTTTTGTACATGGTTTGTACATAGTGATTATGAATTGCCACCACATTGTCTCCACCTGTCACAAGATATCATTATGAACTTAAGAAATAAAATGTAGAGGATCCTCATTTTAAAGACTGCCTGCCCAAGAGGCTATTAACTGTTTAATGCACATGGCACATACAATTATTTTCTCTTTCCTAACAAATAAAAAGGTGTTTGTTTTATCTATTTCTTATCAGAAATTCACATGGAAAAATTCAGAAATAATTATCATTATTATCGCAAATATAAATTATAAATGTGTTCAGTTCAGTTCAGTTGCTCAGTCGTGTTTGACTCTTTGTGATCCCACGAATTGCAGCATGCCAGGCCTCCCTGTCCATCACCAACTCCCGGATTTCACTCAGACTCATGTCCATCGAGTCAGTGATGTCATCCAGCCATCTCATCCCCTGTTGTCCCCTTCTCCTCTTGCCCCCAATCCCTCCCAGCATCAGAGTCCTTTCCAGTGAGTCAACTCTTTGCATGAGGTGGCCAAAGTACTGGAGTCTCAGCTTTAGCATCATTCCTTCCAAAGAACACCCAGGACCAATATCCTTTAGAATGCCCCAATCTCTGGAATTTGTGGACTATAAAGAATGTATTGAAAGAAATATTATATATGCTTCTTAACTTCCAATGAATTGTGGAAAGTGGTAAGTAGATGCATTTCAGATTTAAAATCAAGTAAGGTGTCCAGAACTCTACTGGTACCCAAGTTTCTTTTTGATTTGATATGAGTAATAATACCACAATTGATTATAAATCTCAACTTAAAAAAAAATGTTCAGTGAAAGTTTTTTTTTTTTTTAAATTTTTTGTCACCCAGATATGTCACTACCTCTTTAGGTTAAAGGTTTTAAACACTGACAATTAACTTGTCTTAATTGATTTGGCAAGTAAGAGTTTATAATTTTAAAAAAGGAACATCTTTCTTATTTCTCTTAAACTATGGATCTAGCAGTTTTCTGGACATACTTTCTAAATCGTACTTTGGTTTCCTTTATTAAAAAAAAAAACAACTAATCTAACAGTACATTACTAAAAAGAAAGGGGAATTTAAGCAGATAAGTGAATGCTGACTACTGATAATGCCACATAGAGTAATCCATTATGAAAAAAATGGAAATTATTTCCAGTTTGAATTAATGTCTCTGCCAGATTTCACTTAGCTTTTAACTCTGGACAGAAACAATGATTAAACAAGAAGGCAACGGCAACTCCAGTACTCTTGCCTGGAAAATCCCATGGATGGAGGAGCCTGGTAGGCTGCAGTCCATGGGGTAGCGAAGTCGGACACGACTGAGAGACTTCACTTTCACTTTTCACTTTCATGAATTGGAGAAGGAAATGGCAACCCACTCCAGTCTTCTTGCCTGGAGAATCCCAGGGACGGGGGAGCCTGGTGGGCTGCTGTCTATGGGGTCACACAGAGTCGGACACGACTGAAGCGACTTAGCAGCAGCAGCAGCATAGTCTCAAAATGAGCTATTGGATCATGATTATTATGTAGAATATAAACCTTACTAAAACTGTAAGGGCCAGAATTGTTATTGATGGACACTGTGAATACTGAGGCGGTTGTAAAACAATGGTTTTTAGAGGTTTTATTTTATCCCATCTTCACTTTTTTTTTTTAATTGTCTATTCTAGTGACATGAAATCATATCTGATGTATTAAGATTCAAGGCCTACTGTTATATTGGCAGAAAAATGTGTTATCTACCAAAGCGGTTATAGTTTTATGGTCTTAAACTATAAATAGCCACATCTTATCTAATATAATTAAGAAACAATGGCTCAAACCAACTCTTCTAAAACAAAACAGCTTTGATGGAAGTTGAATTCTACTATATATATATATGTATATATGTATAGCTTATCAACTAACTTAGTTATATAAGATCAACAGTTTCTGTAAAATTTCCCAGGAGTGCTGCTGCTGCTGCTGCTGCTAAGTCGCTTCAGTTATGTCAGACTCTGTGCGACCCCACAGATGGCAGCTCACCAGGCTCCCCCGTCCCTGGGATTCTCCAGGCAAGAACACTGAAGTGGGTTGCCATTTCTTTCTCCAATGCATGAAAGTGAAAAGTGAAAGTGAAGTTGCTCAGTCGTGACTGACTCTTAGTGACCCCATGGACTGCAGCCTACCAGACTCCTCTGTCCATGAGTCCATGAGATTTTCCAGGTAAGAGTATCCCAGGAGTGCAGTATCCATTGAAATACCAATGGCCTTTTTTGACAGTACTAAAAGAAATAATTCTAAAATTTGTATGGAAATGCAAAAGATCCTAAATAGCCAAAAGAATCATGAGAAAGAAGAATAAAGTTGTAGGTATCATACTCCCTGACTTCAAACTATAATTTAAAAAAGAGATAACCATAACAAAAAAAGAGAATCAGATCCATAGGACAAACAGATGGTTGCCAGAAGCGAGGGGTCTGGTGGAAGTAAGAAAGAGGTGAAAGAGATTAAGAGATTAAGAAAAGTTTTCCAGGAGTTTGCATTGCAAAACAATTCTATATATTTTGCATGTAATATTGAGATATTTTTCCAGTATAAAACATTTCAATGCAACCACCTTGATATGCTTTTTCAAATACAAACACTTTTACTAGAAGCAAGAACAAGCCATTCCATTTTGGGAATTACACAAAGTGAAAAAAAAGATACTATTTTAGCAAGAGCTAAAGATCTGGTGCCATCACTTCATGGGAAATGAATGGGGAAACAGTGGAAACAGTGTCAGACTTTATCTTTTTGGGCTCCAAAATCACTGCAGATGGTAATTGCAGCCATGAAATTAAAAAACGCTTATTCCTTGGAAGGAAAGTTATGACCAACCTAGATAGCATATTCAAAAGCAGAGACATTACTTTGCCAACAAAGGTCCATCTAGTCAAGGTTATTGTTTTTTCAGTGGTCATGTATGGATGTGAGAGTTGGACTATGAAGAAAGCTGAATGTTGAAGAATTGATGCTTTGAACTGTGGTGTTGGAGAAAACTGTTGAGAGTTCCTTGGACTGCAAGGAGATCCAAACATTCCATCCTAAAGGAGATCAGTCCTGGGCATTCACTGGAAGGACTGATGCTGAGGCTGAAACTCCAATACTTTGGCTATCTCATGTGAAGAGTTAAGTCATTGGAAAATACTCTGATACTGGGAAGGATTGGGGGCAGGAGGAGAAGGGGACAACAGAGAATGAGATGGCTAGATGGCATCACAGACTTGATGGGCATGGGTTGGGTAGATTCTGGGAGTTGGTGATGGACAGGGAAGCCTGGTGTTCTGCAGTTCATGGGGTTGGAAAGAGTTGGACACGACTGAGCAACTGAACTGAACTGAACTGAAAGATTAACATGAAAGTGAAGTGAAAATCGATTAGCTGTATCTGACTCTTTGCAACCCCATGGGCTATACAGTCCATGCAATTCTCCATGCCAGAATACTGGAGTGGGTAGCCTTTCTTTTTTCCAGGAGATCTTCCCAACCCAGATATTGAACCTGGGTCTTCCCCATTGCAGGCAGAGTCTTTACCAGCTGAGACACAAGGGAAGCCCAAGAATACTGGAGTGGGTAGCCTATCCCTTCTCCAGTGGATCTTCCTGATCCAGGAATGGAACCAGGATATTGTGCTTTTCAGGTGGACTCTGTCAACTGAGCTATGAGGGAAGTCGAAAGACTGATGCAGATGCTAGGAATACAGTTATCAGGTAATTTTCTTATTCATTTTATTAATCATTGTATTAATTTTACTTAATTTATTATTTAATTATTCACTTTCATTGTGATGCAGGATTCTCTTGCGGCTCATTTGATGAAAAATCCATCTGCAATGTGGGAGACCTGGGTTGGGAAGATCCCCTGGGAGAAGGGAAAGGCTACCCACTCCAGTATTCTGGCCCAGAGAATTCCATGGACTGTATAGTGCATTGGCTCACAAAGAGTCATACACGATTGAGCAACTTTCAGTTTCATTGTGATGCAGGCTACGTGTGAAATTATAAGAAGACCTGGTGTGTCTTGGGAGTCAAGGAAATGTTTTGGTTTATTTATTTTTGCAAGGTATTTGCTTTACCATATTTTTCTGATTTATACCATGCATCAACATGAATCAGCTACAAGTATGCAGATGTCCTCTCCCTCACGATCCTCCCTCCCATCTCCCACCCCACCCTACCCCTCTAGGTCTTCATGGAGCCCAGGGTTGAGCTACCCATGTTACACAGAAAATTCCCACTGGCTATTTTACATATGGTAATGTATCTGTTTCCATACTACTGTCTCAATTCATCCCACTCTCCCTCCCATACTGTGTCCATAAGTCTGTTCGCTATGTCTGCATCTCCACTGCTGCTGCTGCTAAGTCGCTTCAGTTGTGTCCTACCCTGTGCAACCCCATAGACTGCAGCCAACCAGGCTCCCCCGTCCCTGGGATTCTCCAGGCAAGAGCATGCTGCCCTGCAAAAAAGGTTTATCAGTACCATCTTTCTAGATACCATACACATGTGTTAATGGCAATATTTATTTTTCTCTTTATGACTTACTTCACTCTGTACAGTAGGCTCTATGTTCATCCACCTCATTAGGACTGACTTAAATGCATTCTTTAATAAAACTGAGTTACGTTCCATTGTATATATGTACCACAATTTCTGTACTTATTCATTTGTTGATTAACATCTAGACTGCTTCCATGTCCTAGCTACTGTAAGAAGGGCTGGAAAGAACATTGAGGCACATGCATCTCTTTCAGGTATGGTTTCCATAGGGATTGCTGGGTCATATGATAGTTTTCTTCCTAGGTTTTTTAGGAATCCCCACACTGATTTCCATAATGATTGTATCAGTTTACTTTCCCACCAACAGTGCAAAAGTGTTCCCATCTCCACATCCTTTTAGTATTTATTATTTGTATTTTTTTTAAATGATAGCCATTCTGACCAGTGTGAAGTGATGCTTCATTGCAGTTTTCATTTGCATTTCTCTAATAATGAGTGATGTTGATCATCTTTTAATGTGCTGTGAATGAGGAATAAAAGCGATTTATATTTATCTGTGTTAATTTTATATCCTGTGACTTTACTATATTCATTGATTAGTTCTAGTAATTTTCTGTAAACCTTTTTGGAGAAATGTCTCTTTAGGTCTTTTATCCATTTTTCGATTGAGTTGTTTCTTTTTCTGGTATTGAGCTACATGAGCTACTTGTGTGTTATGGAGATTAATCCATTGCCATTTGTTTTCAGAATTCTCCATTCTGAGAGTTATCATTTAATCTTGTTTATTGTTTCCTCTGCTTTGCAAATGCTTCTAAATTTAATTAAGTCCCATTTATTTACTTTATTTTTTATTTCCATTACTCTAGGAAGTATGTCAAAGAGGACCTTGCTGTGATATATGTCAGAGGGCAGTGCCTATATTTTCCTCTAAAAGCTTTGTCGTAACATGCTCTACCTATGTTTTCCTCTCAGAGTTTTATAGTTTCTGATCTTACATTTAAATATTTAATCCGTTTTGAGTTTAATTTTGTGTCATGATGTTAGAAAGTGTTCTAGTTTCATTATTTTACATGTAGCTATCCAGTTTTCTCAGCACCACTTATTGAAGAAACTATCTTTTCTCCATTGCATAATCTTGCCTCCTTTATCAAAGAAAAAGTGTCCATAGGTGTGTGAATTTATCCCTGGGCTTTCTATCTTGTTCCATTGCTCTAAATTTCGGTTTCTGTGCCAATCCCATATTGTTTTAATGACTGTAGCTTTGTAGTATAGTCTGAAGTCAGGAAGGTTGACTCCTCCAGCTTCATTTTTCTTTTTTAAGGCTATGATTTTGGCTATTCAGAGTATTTTTTATTTTCATACAATTGTGAAAATTTTTGTCCTAGTTTTGTGAAAAATACCATTGGTCACTTGACAGGGATTACATTAAATCTGTCTATTACTTTGGGTAATATAATAATTTTCACAATCTAAGAACATGATTCTTCCAATCTAAGAACATGGTATATCTCTCCATCTGTTTGTGTCATCTTTCATTTTGTTTATCAGTGTCTTAAAGTTTCCTTCCTACAGGTCCTTTGTCTCTTTATGTAGGTTTATCCCTAAATATTTTATTATTTTTGTTGCAATGGTGAATGGGACTGCTTCCTTAATTTCTCTTTCTGATTTTTCATTGTTAATATAGAGGAATGCAAGGGATTTATCTGTGTTAATTTCATATCCTGTGAATTTACTATATTCTTTGATTAGCTCTAGTCATTTTCTGATAGAATCTTTAGGGTTTTTTTTTTTTTATGTGTAGTATCATGTAGCTGGCAAGTAGTGTGAGTTTTATATCTTCTTTTCCAATTTAGATTCCCTTTATTACTTTTCTTATTCTCAGTGATCTGGCTAGGACATCCAAAACTATGTTGAATATAGTGGTAAGAGGGGACATCCTTGTCTTGTTCCTGATTTTAGAGGTAATATTTTTAGCTTTTCACTGGTAAAAATAATGTTTTCTGTGCATTTGTTATGTGTGTAAGTCACTCAGTCATGTCTGACTCTCTGTATCCCCAAGGACTGTAACCCGCCGAGGTCCTCCATCAGTGGCATTTTCCAGACAAGAATACTGGAGTGGGTTGCCATTTGGTCTTTGTTATGTTGAGGTAGGTTCCTTCTATGCCCATTTTCTGAACAACTTTTATTTTAAATGAGTGCTGAATTTTGCCAAAAGTTTTTTCTACATCTGTTGAGATAATCATATTATTTTTATCTTTCAGTTTGTGGATATGTTGTATCACATTGATTGATTTGAATATTTTGAAGAATCCTTGATCCTTTGGATGAGTCCACTTGATCATGGTGTATGATCCTTTTAATGTGTTGTTGGATTCCATTTGCTAGAATTCTGTTGAGTATTTCTGCATCTATGTTTATTAGTGATATCAGCCTGTATTTGTGTGTGTGTGTGTTTGTGGTATCTTTGTCTAGTTTTGGAATTAGAGTGATGGTGGCCTTGTAGACTGAATTTGGGAAGCTTTTTCTCTACAATTTTCTAGAAGAGTTTGAGCAGGATAAGTGTTAGTTCTTCTCTAAACTTTTGTTAGAAATTGCCAGTCAGGTTATATGGCCTTGGGTTTTCGTTTATTGGAAGATTTTTTGCTATAATATCAAATTCAGTGCTTCTGATTGGTCTGTTCATGCTTTCTCATTTTCCCTGGTTCAGTTTTGGAAGGTTGTACCTTTCTAAGAATTTGTCCATTTCTTCCCGTCATTCATTTTATTGATGTATAATTGCTCATAGTAGAGTTGCTCTTATGATCCTTCATATTTCTGTGACTTCAGCTTTAACTTCTCTTGTTCCATGTTTAATTTTATTGACTTGAGTCTCTCTCTCTCTCCTTTTTTTTTTCTTTATGAGTCTGACTAGTGGTTTGTCAATTTTGTTTAACTTCTCAAAGAACCAGCTTTGCTGTTATCTCCATTGTCTTATTTTTGTTTTTTACATTTATTGCTTCTTTGTGATTTCTTTCCTTCCACTAAATTTTTTTTTCTTGTTGCTTTAGTTGTAAGGTTATGCTGTTTATTTGACTCTTTTATTTCTTGAGGTGAGCTTTTATTGATATTAAATTCCATCTTAGAATGCTTTTTGTGCATTCCATATGCTTTAGGTGGTTTTATTTTCATTGCCATTCATTTATAGGTTTTTATTTTTTTTTCTTTTTGATATCTTCAGTGACTTGTTGATTATGTAGAAGTGTGTTGTTAAAAAACAATGATTTTTGTTTATTTGTAGCTTTTTATTTTGCAGTTGATATCTAATCTCATAGCATTGTGGTCAGAAAAATTTCTCAATACAATTTAAATTTTCTTAAATTTACTGAAACTTGATTTGTGACACAAAATGTAATCTATCCTGGAGACTATTCCATGTGCACTTGAGAAAAAACTGTATTCTGCTGTTTGGGGTTGGAATGTCCTGAAGACAACAATCAGGTCCATCAGGATTGGTGTGTGGTTTAAGGGTTGTGATTCCTCACTAATTCTCTGTCAGGATGATCTGTCTATTGGTGTAAGTGGAGTTTTACAATCCCCTACTACTATTGTGTTAAAATCAATTTCCTTTCTTATGTTTGTCAGCAATTTCCTTTTGTATTGATATTGAGGTGTTCCTATGTTGGGTGTATACATATTTATATTGCTATATATTCTTTTTGGATTGATTCCTTGATCATTATGTAGTATCCTTTCTTAGCTCTTCCAAAAATTTTTATTTTAAAGTCTATTTCTCTGATATGAATATTGTTAGCCCCATTTTTTTTTGATTCCTATTTGTATGGAATATCTTTCTCCATTCTCTGACTTTCAGTTTGTACATATCTTTAGGTCTGAAGTGGGTCTCTTGTAGGCAGTATATATATGGGCCTTGTTTATCCATTCATCCATTCTGTGACTTTTGCTAGGGACATTTAATCTACTTACATTGAAGGTAATTATTTATATGTATGTTCCCATTATCCCTTTCTTATTCATTTATAGTTTGTTTCATGGCTCTTTTACTTTTTTTTTTTTTATTTTATTTTTATTTTACTTTACAATACTGTATTGGTTATGCCATACATCAACATCAATCAGCCATGGCTGTACACGTGTTCCCAATCCTGAACCCCCCATCTCTCTGGGTCATCCTAGTGCACTAGCTCCAAGCATCCTGTATCATGCATTAAACCTAGACTGGCAATTCATTCTTATATGATATTATACATGTTTCAGTGCCATTAGCCCATATCATCCCACCATCTCCCTCTCCCACAGAGTCCAAAAGACTGTTCTATACATCTGTGTCTCTTCCTGTCTCATATACTGGGTTATCATTCAGTTCAATTCAGTTCATGCACTCAGTCGTGTCCGACTCTTTTCAACCCCATGAATCACAGCACGCCAGGCCTCCCTGTCCATCACCATCTCCCGGAGTTCACTCAGACTCACATCCATTGAGTCCATGATGCCATCCAGCCATCTCATTCTGGATCATCCACTTCTCCTCCTGACCCCAATCCCTCCCAGCATCAGAGTCTTTTCCAATGAGTCAGCTCTTCACATGAGGTGTCCAAAGTACCGGAGATTCAGCTTTAGCATCATTTCTTCCAAAGAAATCCCAGGGTTGATCTCCTTCAGAATGGACTAGTTGGATCTCCTTGCAGTCCAAGGGACCCTCAAGAGTCTTCCCCAACACCACCGTTCAAACTCATCAATGCTTCAGTGCTCAGCCTTCTTCACAGTTCAACTCTCACATCCATACATGACCACAGGAAAAACCACAGCCTTTACTAGACGGACCTTAGTCAGCAAAGTAATGTCTCTGCTTTTGAATATACTATTTAGGTTGGTCATAACTTTTCTTCCAAAGAGTAAGTGTCTTTTAATTTCATGGCTGCAGTCACCATCTGCAGTGATTTTGGAGCCCACAAAAATAAAGTCTTACACTGTTTCTACTGTTTCCCCATCTATTTCCCATGAAGTGATGGGACCAGATGCCATGATCTTTGTTTTCTGAATGTTGAGCTTTAAGACAAAATTTTCACTCTCCTCTTTCACTTTCATCAAGAGGCTTTTTAGCTCCTCTTCATTTTGTGCCATAAGGGTGGTGTCATCTGCATATCTGAGGTTACTGATATTTCTCCCGGCAATCTTAATTCCAGCTTGTGTTTTTTCCAGTCCAGCGTTTCTCATGATGTACTCTGCATAGAAGTTAAATAAGCAGGGTGACAATATACAGCCTTGACGTACCCCTTTTCCTATTTGGAACCAGTCTGTTGTTCCATGTCCAGTTCTAACTGTTGCTTCCTGACTTGCATACTGATTTCTCAAGAGGCAGGTCAGGTGGTCTGGTATTCCCATCTGTTTCTGAATTTTCCACAGTTTATTGTGATCCACACAGTCAAAGGCTTTGACATAGTCAATAAAGCAGAAATAGATGTTTTTTTTCTGGAACTCTTGCTTTTTCCATGATCCAGTGGATGTTGGCTATTTGATCTCTGGTTCCTCTGCCTTTTCTAAAACCAGCTTGAACATCAGGGAATTCATGGTTCACATATTGCTGAAGACTGGCTTGGAGAATTTTGAGCATTACTTTACTAGCATGTGAGATGAGTGTAATTGTGTGGTAGTTTGAGCATTCTTTGGCATTGACTTTCTTTTGAATTGAAATGAAAACTGACCTTTTCCAGTCCTGTGGCCACTGCTGAGTTTTCCAAACTTGCTGGCATATTCAGTGCAGCAGTTTTACAGCATCATCTTGCAGGATTTGAAATAGTTCAGCTGGAATTCCATCACCTCCACTAGCTTTATTCGCAGTGATGCTTTCTAAGGCCCACTTGACTTCACATTCCAGGATGTCTGGCTCTAGATTAGTGATCACATCATCATGACTATCTGGGTCGTGAAGATCTTTTTTGTACAGTTCTTCTGTATATTCTTGCCACCCCTTCTTAATATCTTCTGCTTCTGTTTGGTCCAGACCTTTTCTGTCCTTTATCATGCCCATCTTTTCATGAAATGTTCCCCTGGTATCTCTAATTTTCTTGACGAGATCTCTAGTCTTTCCCATTCTGTTCTTTTCCTCTATTTCTTTGCATTGGTCACTGAAGAAGGCTTTCTTATCTCTTCTTGCTATTCTTTGGAACTCTGCATTCAGATACTTATATCTTTCCTTTTCTCCTTTGCTTTTCACCTCTCTTCTTTTCAGAGCTATTTGTAAGGCCTCCACAGACAGCCATTTTGCCTTTTTGCATTTTTTTTTTCCCATGGGGATGGTCTTGATCCGTCTCTCCTGTACAATGTCACGAACCTCATTCCATAGTTCATCAATCACTCTATCCATCAGATCTAGACCCTTAAATCTATTTCTCACTTCCACTGCATAATTGTAAGGGATTTTATTTAGGTCATACCTGAATGGTCTAGCAGTTTTCCCTATTTTCTTCAATTTAAGTCTGAATTTGGCAATAAGGAGTTCATGATCTGAGCCACAGTCAGCTCCCAGTCTTGTTTTTGTTGACTGTATAGAGTTTCTCCATCTTTGGCTGCAAAGAATATAATCCATCTGATTTCAGTGTTGACCATCTGGTGATGTCCATGTGTAGAGTCTTCTCTTGTGTTGTTGCAAGAGGGTTATCATTGTCATCTTTCTAAATTCCATATATATATATGTTAGTATACTGTATTGCTATTTTTCTTTTTGGCTTACTTCACTCTGTATAATTGGCTCCAGTTTCATCCACCTCATTAGAACTGATTCAAATGTATTCTTTTTAATGGCTGAGTAATACTCAATTGTGTATATGTTCCACAGCTTTCTCATCCACTCGTCTGCTGATGGACATCTAGGTTGCTTCCATGTCCTGGCTGTTATAAACAGTGCTGCGATTAACTTTGAGGTTCACGTGTCTCTTTCAATTCTGATTTCCTCGGTGTGTGTGCCCAGCAGAAGGATTGTTGTGTCATAAGGAAATTATATTTCCAGTTTTTTAAGGAATCTCCACACTGTTCTCCATAGTGGCTGTACTACTTTGCATTCCCATCAACAGTGTAAGAGGGTTCCCTTTTCTGCACACCCTCTCCAGCATTTTTGCTTTTAGACTTTTGGATGTCAGCCATTCTGACTGGTGTGAAATGGTTCCTCATTGTGGTTTTCATTCACATTTCTCTGATAATGAATGATGTTGAGCATCTTTTCATGTGCTTGTTAGCCATCTATATGTCTTCTTTGGAAATGTCTGTTTAGTTCTTTGGTCCGTTTTTTGATTGGGTCGTTTATCATTCTGAAGTTGAGCTGCAGCTGTTGCTTGTATATTTTTGAGATTAGTTGTTTGTCAGTTGCTTCATTTGCTATTATTTTCTCCCATTCTGAAGGCTGTCTTTTCACCTTGCTTACACCTTCTTTTGTTGTGCAGAAGTTTTTAATTAATTTATTTATTTTTTAAGATATCATTTGTTTATTTTTGCTTTTATTTCCAGTATTCTGGGAGGTGGGTCATAGAGGATCCTTCTGTGATTTGAGAGTGTAGGAGAGTGTTTTGCCTATGTTCTCCTCTAGGAGTTTTACATTTTCTGGTCTTACGTTTATATCTTTAATCCATTTTAAGTTTATTTTTGTGTATGGTGTTAGAAAGTGTTCCAATTTCATTCTTTCACAAGTGGTTGACCAGTTTTTCCAGCACCACCTGTTAAAGAGATTGTCTTTTCTTTTTCTCCATTGTATATTCTTGCCTCCTTTGTCGAAGACAAGGTGTCCATAGGTGTATAGATTTATCTCTGGGCATTATATTTTTTTCCATTGATCTATATTTCTGTCTTTGTGTCAGTACCATATGGTCTTGATGAGGGAGGCTTTGTAGTAGAGCCTGAATTCAAGCAGGTTGATTCCTCCAGTTCCATTCTTCTTTCCCAAGATTGCTTTGGCTATTCGAGGTTTTTTGTAATTCCATACAAATTGTGAAATTACTTGTTCTAGCTCTGTGAAAAATACCGCTGGTAGCTTGATAGGGATTGCATTGAATCTGTAGATTGCTTTCGGTAGTATACTCATGTTCACTATATTAATTCTTCCGATCCACGAACATGGTATATTTCTCCATCTATTAGTGTCCTCTTTGATTTTTTTCATCAGTGTTTTATATTGTTCTATATATAGGTCTTTATTTTCTTTAGGTTGATATATCCCTAAGTATGTTATTCTTTTAGTTGCAATGGTGAATGGAATTGTTTCCTTAATTTATTTTTCTACTTTCTCATTATTAGTGTATAGGAATGCAAGCGATTTCTGTGTGTTGATTTATATCCTGAAACTTTACTATATTCTTTGATTAGCTCTAGTAATTTTTTGGTGGAGTCTTTAGGGTTTTCTATGTAGAGGATCATGTCATCTGCAAAGAGTGAGAGTTTTACTTCTTCTTTTCCAATTTGTATTCCTTTTATTTCTTTTTCTACTCTGATTGTTGTGGCCAAAACTCCCATAGCTATGTTGAATAGTAGTGGTGAAAGTGGGCACCCTTGTTTTATTCCTGACTTTAGGGGACATGCTTTCAATTTTTCACCATTGAGGATAATGTTTGCTGTGGGTTTGTCATATATAGCTTTTATTATGTGGAGGTATGTTCCTTCTAGTCCCTTTTTTGGATAATTTTTATCATAAATGGATGTTGAATTTTGTCAAAGGCTTTCTCTCCATCTATTGAGTTAATCATATGGCTTTTATTTTTCAATTTGTTAATGTGGTGAATTACATTGATTGATTGTGGATGTTGAAGATTCCTTGTGTCCCTGGGATAAAGCCCGCTTTGTCATGGTGTATGATCTTTTAAATGTGTTATTGGATTCTGATTGCTAGAGTGTTGTTAATGATTTTTGTATCTATGTTTATCAGTGATGTTGGCCTGTAGTTTTCTTTTTTGTGGCATCTTTGTCAGGTTTTGGTATTATGGTGATGGTGGACTCATAGTATGGGTTTGGAAGTTTACTTTCCTCTGCAATTTTCTGGAAGAGTTTGAGAAGGATAGGTGTTAGCTCTTCTCTAAATTTTTGGTAGAATTCAGCTGTGAAGCCATCTGGACCTGGGCTTTTGTTTGCTGGAAGATTTCTGATTACAGTTTCAATTTCCCTACTTGTGATGTGTGTGTTAAGATGTTCTGTTTCTTCCTGGTTCAGTTTTGGAAAATTGTACTTTTCTAAGAATTTGTCCATTTCTTCCACGTTGTCTGATAGTAGTCTCTTATGATCCTTTGTATTTCTGTGTGTCCATTATGATCTCTCCATTTTCATTTCTGATTTTATTGATTTGATTTTTCTCCCTTTTTTTCTTGATGAGTCTGGCTAATGGTTTGTCAATTTTATTTATCCTTTCAAAGAACCAGCTTTTGGCTTTGTTTGGTTTTGCTATGGTCTCATTTGTTTCTTTTGTATTTATTTCTGCCTCAATTTTTAAGATTCCTTTCTTTCTAACAACCCTGGGGTTCTCCATTTCTTCCTTTTCTAGTTGCTTTAGGTATAGAGTTAGGTTATTTATTTGATTTTTTTCTTGTTTCTTGAGGTATGCCTGTATTGCTATGAACTTTCCCCTTAGCACTACTTTTACAGTATCCCACAGGTTTTGGGTTGTTGTGCTTTCATTTTCATTCAGTGCTATGCATATTTTTATTTCCTTTTTGATTTCCTCTGTGATTTGTTGGTTATTCAGAAGCTTGTTGTTCAGCCTCCATATGTTGGAATTTTTAATAGTTTTTCTCCTGGAATTGAAATCTAATCTTACTGCATTGTGGTCAGAAAAAATGCTTGGAATGATTTCAATTTTTTTGATTTTACCAAGGTTGAATTTATGGCCCAGGATGTGATCTATCCTGGAGAAAGTTCCATGTGCACTTGAAAAAAAGGTGAAATTCATTGTTTTGGGGTGAAATATCCTATAGATATCAATTAGGTCTAACTGGTCTATTGCATCATTTAAAGTTTGTGTTTCTTTGTTAATTTTCTGTTTAGCTGATCTGTCCATAGGTGTGAGTGGGGTATTAAAGTCTCCCACTATTATTGTGTTATTGCTAATTTCCCCTTTCATACTTGTTAGCATTTGTCTTACATATTAGGGTGCTCCTATGTTGAGTGCATATATATTTATCATTTTTCTTTCTCCTTCTTTGATCCTTTGATCATTATGTAGTGGCCTTCTTTGTCTGTTTTCACAGCCTTTGTTTTAAAGTCTATTTTATCTGATATGAGTATTGTTACTTCTGATTTCTTTTGGTCTCTATTTGCATGGAAAATCTTTTTCCAGCCCTTTACTTTCAGTCTGTATGTGTCCCCTGTTTTGAGGTGGGTCTCTTGTAGACAACATATATAGGGGTCTTGTTTTTGTATCCATTCAGCCAGTCTTTGTCTTTTGGTTGGGGCATTCAACCCATTTACATTTAGGGTAATTATTGAAAGTATGATCCCGTTGCCATTTACTTTATTGTTTTGTGTTCAAGTTTATACACCCTTTTTGTGTTTCCTGTCTAGAGAAGAATCTTTAGCATTTGTTGGAGAGCTGGTTTGGTGGTGCTGAATTCCCTCAGCTTTTGCTTGTCTGTAAAGCTTTTGATTTCTCCTTTGTATTTGAATGAGATCCTTGCTGGGTACAATAATCTGAGCTGTAGGTTATTATCTTACATCATTTTAAGTATGTCTTGCCATTCCTTCCTGGCCTGAAGAGATTCTATTGAAAGATCAGCTGTTATCCTTATGGGAATCCCCTTGTGTGTTATTTGTTGTTTTTCCCTTGCTGCTTTTATTATTTGTTTTTTGTGTTTGACCTTTGTTAATTTTATTAATATGTGTCTTGGTTTCTTTCACCTTGGGTTTATCTTGTTTGGGATTCTCTGGGTTTATTGGACTTGGTGATTATTTCCTTCCCCATTTTAGGGACGTTTTCAACTCTTATCTCCTCAAGAATTTTCTCATATTCTTTCTTTTTGTCTTCTTCTTCTGGGACTCCTATAATTCGAATGTTGGAGTGTTTCATATTGTCCTGGAGGTCTCTGAGATTGTCCTCATTTCTTTTAATTCATTTTTCTTTTTTCCTCTCTGATTCATTTATTTCTACCATTCTATCTTCTACTTCACTAATCCTATCTTCTGCCTCTTGTATTCTACTATTTGTTGCCTCCAGAGTGTTTTTTATCTCATTTATTGCATTATTCATTATATTTTGACTCTTTTTTAAAATTTCTTCTAGGTCCTTGTTCAACCTTTCTTGTATCTCCTCAATCCTTGTCTCCAGGTTATTTATCTGTGATTCCATTATTATTTCAATATTTTGGATCATTTTCACTATCATTATTTGGAATTCTTTATCATGTAGATTCCCTATCTCTTCCTCTTTTGTTTGATTTGGGCAGCTTGTATATTGAAGCTCAGGGCTGTGTTCCTGTGTTGTGGGAGAATTTGCATGGTATGTCTTGTTCTAGAACTTGTTGGCACTTGGGTGGTGCTTGGTCTCAGTGTAGGTATGGAGGCATTTGATGAGCTCCTCTTAATTAATGTTCTTGGGAGTCAGGAGTTCTCTGATGTTCTCAGGATTTGGACTTAAGCCTCCTGCTTCTGGTTTTCAGTCTTATTTTTACAGTATTCTCAAGACTTCTCCTTCTATACAGCACCGTTGATAAAACATCTAGGTTAAAGATGAAAAGTTTCTCCACATTGAGGGGCACCCAGAGAGGTTCACTGAGTTACAGGGAGAGGAGAAGATGAGGAGGGATTTAGGTGACCCAAATGAGATGAGGTGGAATCAAAAGAGGAGAGAACAACCTAGCCAGTAATCACTTCCTTATGTGTGCTCCACAGTCTGGACTACTCAGAGATGTTCATGGATTTATACAGAGAGGAGAAGAAGATTGAAGGAGACAGAGGTGGCCAAGAGGATAAAAGGGGGAAATGAAAAGAAGAGAGACAGATCCAGCCGGTAATCAGTTCCCTAAGTGTTCTCCACCATCTGGAACACACAGAGATTAACAAAGTTGGGTAAAGAGAAGGCGGAGGGAGGAGACAGAGGCGACCTGCTGGAGAAAAAGGAGAGTCCAAAGGAGGAGAGAGCAGTGAAGCCAGTAATCTCTCTCTCACTTAAAATTGGGTACTGAAGATTGGGTTTTTGAAGGTACAAAATTGATAACAAATACCAAGAAGCAAAGATTAAAAATCTAGATTAGACTTTGGATTTTCAAAAATACAATATTAAAGAAAACAAGAAGATAAAAAAAAGAAGTCACAAAAATTATTAATATATATATATGAAGTTTTCTTTAAAAATAGGGTCTTTTTTTGAAAACTAATAGTAAATTATAAAAATGAAAATTAAAGGAGTAATAGAGCACTTAAAAATTTTAAAAAGTTTAAAGAAAAAGAAGAAAAAGAAAATAAAAGAAAAAAGAATGATCGTAAAAATAGTAAAGATATAGCTAGGACTTTCTCTGGTGTTGATGTGGGCAGTGTGGTGTCAGTTCATTTTCAGATAGTTCCTTGGTCTGGCTTATATTTCTCAAGATCTATAGGCGCCTTCCTATGTAGTTGATACTAAGGACAGGGTTTTAATCTATTGCACCTGTCACTTCCAAGGCGGTTCCCTATGTTTTAGCTTCTTCTGTTTGCTGGTCTCTTCAGTATCTGATTTCCGCCCTGACACAAGGTGGGCGGTGGTGGACACTTTTTTTAGGCTCACTTGTTCAGTCACTCTGTGGGGAGGGAGGGAAGCTGCAAACAAATAACACTGGCATGTGCTCGCAGTGACTCAGCCACACTGGGCCTGCCCCCACTCACGGCGCACACAGCTCAGGCTCTAGGTTGCTCTGCTGGGAACTGTCTGAGGCTGGCCCTGGGCTGAAGGCACCTCTGAGCTCTAAGCCGCTCAGGTTCAGGCACGCAGGTGGTCCTCAGAGGGGCAGACTCTCCTGGGCCTGCGTTTTGGGCCCTTCCCAGGTCCGAGTAGCTCAGGTGTTTGGCGAGCATGGTCATTGCGACTTGTCGCCTCTCCCATCCCTGCTGCTCAGTTTTCTGGGTGTACAACTGGTGCACTTTCTCAGGTGGATGATGACTATCCAGAACCCCAAGAAGACTTAGTTAAGCAAAGAAGCCTGCTTGCAGTTTGGTAGATAATATCTCTCTGGGGCTGTGATTACCCTCTTCTGGCCCCTCCGGCTCTGGCTGCCTATCACTGGAGGGCAATGGTCTGCATCCGGCTAATTCTGTTCTGTCCTTTGTTCGTGCGTGGTCCTGGCAGTGTCTTATGTTAGAGCTTTTTGCGTGGTAGCTATCCCACAGTCTGGTTTGCTAGCCCAAGTTAGTTCGCTGTTTCCTTTAGGGCATTCGGGCCTGATCCTTAAAAAGCAATGCAGCCCATGCCTCTCTGCCCAGCCCCTGCTTGCTAATGGTGGATGCAGGTGTCTGTACTGCTTCTCCACTGGGGGAGTTACCCTTGGGCTAGTAATCTGTGGGTTTTAATTATTTATTCATTCTTCCTCCCTGTTATGTTGCCCTCTGTGCTTTCAAGGCTCGCCACAGACTCGGCAATGAGAGTGTTTCCTGGTGTTTGGAAACTTCTCTCCTTTTAAGATTCCCTTCTGGGGACGGAGCTCCCTACCTACCTATTTTGTCTCCTTTTTTTTTTTTTTTTTTTTTTTTGTCTTTTATATTTTTTCCTACCTCTTTTCAAAGACAATGAGCTGCTTTTCTGGGTGCCTGATGTCCTCTGCTGGCATTCAGAAGTTGTTTTGTGGAATTTACTCAGCGTTTAAATGTTCTTTTTATGAATTTGTGGGGGTGAAAATGGTCTCCCCGTCCTATTCCTCCACCATCTTAGGGCCATGCTCCACCATGGGTCTTTTCCTTCTCTTCTGTTTCTAGCTAGAGAAGTTCCTTCAGCATTTGTTGTAAGGCTGGTTTGATGATGCTGAATTTTCTTACCTTTACCTTTTATTTGTTTTTAAAAATTTTGATTTCACCATCAAATCTGAATGAAATCCTTGCTGAGTAGTGTAATCTTGGATGTGGGTGTTTCTCTTTCACCACTTTAGATATATCCTGTCACTCTCTTCTGGCCTACAGAGTTTCTGTTGAAAAATCAGCTATTTGCCTAATGTAGATTCCTTCATATGTTAGTTTTTACTTTGCTCTTGCATCTTCTAATATTTTTCCTTGTGTTTAATTTCTGTTAGTTTGATTGATATGTGTCTTGGGGCAATTCTCTTTCAGTTTATCCTGTATGAGGCAGTCAGGGCTTCTTGAACTTTGGTGGCTATCTGCCCTCCCATGTTAGGGAAGCTTTCAACTATAATCTCTTCCAATATTTCCTCATACTCTCTTTTTTCTTCCTTTTCTCGGACTCCTATAATTTGAATGTTGGTATATTTAATAATGTCCCAGAAGTCTCTGAGACTATCCTCAATTCTTTTCATTATTTATTTTGCTTCTTAGCAGTTATTTCTATCATTTTATCTTCCAGCTCACTTACCTATTTTTCTGCCTCAGAGATTCTGTTATTTATTCTTTCCAGAACACTTTTAATTTCAGTTATTGTATTCTTTGTCACTGTTTGTTTATTCTTTATTTCATCTGGGTCTTTATTAAATGTATTAAATGTTTCTTGTATTTTTCTTCATTCTGTTTTTGATATTTTGAAAATATCATTTTTGTAATTTTTTAATGTAAGTTCCCTATTTCCTCTTAGTTGTTAAATATTGTAGTTTTTTACCTTGCTCCTTCATTTGCAACATATTTTTTTATCCTTTCACTTTTTTTTTTTTTCTGATGGGTAGTACTATACTCCTGTCTTCCTAGTTATTTGACCTGAAGTTTCATCAGTAGACTTTGCAGGCATTTTGGTAGAGCTGGGTCTTGGCTAGAGATCTAGGCCTCTGGGGCACCTCACTCTAATTACTGTTCCTGGGGACTGAGGTTCTCTTTTGTTCCAGGAGTTCAGATTCAGCACACACTTCCCTCAGAAACTCAGGCCTGATCTCTGGGCTATGAACCAGGAAATCACAAGCTATGGCATGCAGGGGAAAAAAAAAAAAAATATATATATATATATATATATATATATATATATATATATATATAAAATGAAAAATAATGAGAGTGGGAAAAAGGAGAGAAAGAGAAAAGTAAAACAATCACAGAGAATAAATAGATTATCCCAGAAGGGTAAAACCAAACTCCAGTAGCAGAGAGAGAAGAAAAGTAAGAAAAATATAAATTAGAGGGGACAGAGTAATAAATGAGATTAAAAAAATAATAGAATAAGTTTAGAAAACAGAAACATTAGAAAAAAGAATATGTATAAAACAACCACTGGATGGTAAAACTGAACTCCCACTTGCAAATAGTTTAAAAAAAAAAAAAAAAAGCTATAAAAATTGGTTGGGCTGTGAAAAGGCTTAGGTCCTGGAGGTGGAGGATGGCTCCTCAAGGGTGGAGGGTTTGGCCTTGAGGGATGAAGGGGCCTGGGAAAGAGAAGAGGACCCTGGAGGGTGGGAGGTGGCCCCAGACAGCAGAGGGGAACCCTGGAGTGGGGGAGAAGAGCCCAGTCCAGATTGTAGATGGGTTCTCCAGAGGGATGAGGGTTCTATCCAGAGGGTGAGGCCCAAGAGGGAAGAGGAAACTGGAAGACAGAGAGTGGAGGGGGGCCTGAGGGTGGCTCTGGAAGGTGGGTGTCAGGAGCCACATTAGGCATTACTGAGGAAATAGAGGCATGGCCCTAAACCCCCTCCCTTTGTTCTGTAGGCACGGACCCAGAATGAAGGAGTTAGGCTTTGTGATTTTGAGTTGTTTTTTTCTTTCCTCAGCTGAGTTGCCTGAAGAGAATATTAAGGTGCTCATTGTTTTTGAGAGGAGCATGAGAAGGCATAAAGCCTTCTGCAGCTGTGCTCAAAGAGTAATTCATAAAGTTAATCACTGACATTTGTTTAAGCACTTTTACAAAAAAAAAGTGTTCCAGGGTGAGCCCTCAGGCTGCAGCTTGAGGCCATGGGAGGGATTGCTATCTGAAGCCCATTTGTGAGAAAAGTGTTTATGGCAAAGGAGTTTGCTGAATTTAGGGCTTAGGGATAATTAAAATAGTTAGAAGATAAAGATTTAAGGATTACTGCAATGTTACAATATTCTACTATAGCTTACAGAAATTAGGGACTTTAGAGATATTATTAGCTAGAAGCCCTTTCTAAGAAATAGTGAGCTTTGGATACTAGGGGCAAACAGGACATAGAAAGATAAGAATTAAACTGAGGAATGTAGTATGCAGCCCAGACATTAGCATGAGTTACAGTGTATTCACAAGGACACATGAGAAAAAGTAGATAAGAGAATCACTGAAGAAGGAACTCCTTTTGAGGGTCAACAATGATTTTTGGAGAAAATAAATCTGAGTCAATGGGAACTAAAAATATCAAACGTCTGACCTAATGCTTTTGTAAAAGTATAAAAGAGAATCATAAGCTTGAAATAAACAGGCAGTGCAATAAAAATGAGAGGCTGCCTCAGCTTCTCACTGACACTGCTCACATCTTCAGGTTGAATCCCTGGCTGCTGGAGCTAGACTCCAGCAGGTGAGCTGGCCATGGAAGTGGATATGGTCCTGAAGGGTGGAGGACTCAGTCTATGGGCCTTAAGAGGCTGCCTAGGGCTAAGTGGATGGGGGAACACTAGGCAGCTCCCTGTTCCTGTATCCCCCAGGGACCTCTCTGCTCCCTCTCACATCCAGATGACCTGATCAGGGAGAGGGCTCCTGAGGAGCATAGGGCATCATGAAAGGTGGATGGAAGAAGTCTCAGCCAGAAGGTAGAAAGGGTGCTGAGGCAAGAGGAGGCCCCTTAGGGCAGAGGCCCTGGCCTTGGGGCCCCAGAAGGCTACCTGAGGCCAAGTTAAAGGGAAATCCAAGGGACTTTCCCAGTGGACCCTCTGTCCCCCTTAGGGGTCCCTCCCCTTCCCAGACAAACAGGCATTTTGTTCCAGGCACCTAATGAGGCCCGAACTGCTGACAGCAATGAGGTCACTCCAGGCACCCAAGTCACTCCCCATCTCTCAGCAGCCCCTCCACCACTGGTCCTCCCCCCTAAACTCTTTCACACTATCCCTGTACCTGATTGACCCTGGGGTTCCTCCTGTCTGCCTGTCCACTGTAAGTCACTAGCACCTGGTAGATATTCTAGGCCTGGAGAGACAAGGACTCAGTGTTTTCCATCACTTCCATCTTGGCTCCAGCATCTTGGAAATGTTTATGGAAAAAAACAATGCTTGTTATTAATTCACAAGAATAAGGAGGACACCTGGGTCAAGGATTGCAACAGCATTCCAAATATAGACAGAATGTGAGAGAATCCTAGAAAAGGAAAAATAATGAATTATTTAATGAACTGAAATAAAACATTAAGTCAAGAGCAGAGATAACTGGATCTCATGTGGAAAGCAGGGGTATGATAAATAATATAAGGGTGTGAATCTACATTGAGGACTTTGGTCTCTATTCTAGAAAAGATGGGTAACTACTGAATACTTTAGTAGGAAATTTAGATAACTTGTGCTTTCAATGGAAGAAAAAAACAGTGTATTAAGGCATTTGGAAAAGACAATTGGAAGTCTTTTGGGTCAGAGACTAAGAGTTGTATTGGGTGTTGGCAAAGGAGGCAGAGTCATCTACAGAAAGTGTGTACTGGGATATATTAGAAAGGCAGACATCTTGTCAGGATTATTTTAGGAGCTATTATTTGAATTAGAGAGTAATAATCTCTCTAATAGAGCTAGTCATGTATGGATGTGAGAGTTGGACTGTGAAGAAGGCTGAGTGCCAAAGAATTGATGCTTTTGAACTGTGGTGTTGGAGAAGACTCTTGAGAGTCCCTTGGACTGCAAGGAGATCCAACCAGTCCATTCGGAAGATCAATCCTGGGATTTCTGTGGAAGGAATGATGCTGAAGCTGAAACTCCAGTACATTGGCCACCTCATGTGAAGAGTTGACTCATTGGAAAAGACTTTGATGCTGGAGGGATTGGGGGCAGGAGAAGAAGGGGACGACCAAGGATGAGATGGCTGGATGGTATCACTGACTCGATGGACGTGAGTCTGAGTGAACTCTAAGAGTTGAGGATGGGCAGGGAGGCCTGGCTTGCTGCAATTCATGGGGTCACAAAGAGTAGGACACGACTGAGCGACTGAACCGAACTGAACTGAACAGAGCTACTATATTTTTAAAGGTAGCATCTTAGTCACTTAGTCATGTCTTAACACACTTCCAGAGCTGATAATTGATGGAGTTAGGGTTAGAATCACTACAGATGCTATCTTAAAAAAAAAAAAAAAAGGTCTATTAGAGAGATTATTACACATCTGTAGTGGGATTTGGGGGCTGAGGAAATAAATTATGAATTTGAAATCCCTCTTCAAGAAAATTAGAGATACCAACGGAACATTTCATGCAAAGATGGGCACGATAAAGGACAGAAATGGTGTGGACCTAACAGAAGAAGAAGATATTAAGAAGAGATGGCAAGAATACACAGAATAACTGTACAAAAAAGATCTCCACGACCAGGATAATCATGATGGTGTGATTACTCATCTAGAGCCAGACATCCTGGAATGTGAAGTCAGGTGGGCCTTAGAAAGCATCACTACAAACAAAGCTAGTGGAGGTGATGGAATTCCAGTTGAGCTATTTCAAATCCTGAAAGATGATGCTGTGAAAGGGCTGCACTCAATATGCCAGCAAGTTTGGAAAACTCAGCAGTGGCCACAGGACTGGAAAAGGTCAGTTTTCATTCTAATCCCAAAATAAAGGCAATGCAAAGAATGCTCAAACTACGGCACAATTGCACTCATCTCACACGCTAGCAAAGTAATGCTCAAAATTCTCCAAGCCAGGCTTTAGCAATACGTGAACCGTGAACTCCCTGATGTTCAAGCTGGTTTTAGAAAAGGCAGAGGAACTAGAGATCAAATTGCCAACATCCGCTAGATTATGGAAAAAGCAAGAGAGTTCCAGAAAAATATCTATTTATGCTTTATTGACTATGCCAAAGCCTTTGATTATGTGGATCACAATGAACTGTGGAAAATTCTGAAAGAGATGGGAATACCAGACCACCTGACCTGCCACTTGAGAAATCTGTATGCAGATCAGGAAGCAACAGGTAGAACTGGACATGGAGCAACAGACTGGTTCCAAATAGGAAAAGGAGTACATCAAGGCTGTATATTGTCACCTGCTTATTTGACTTCTATGCAGAGTACATCATGAGAAACGCTGGACTGAAAGAAACACAAGCTGGAATCAAGATTGCTGGGAGAAATATCAATAACCTCAGATATGCAGATGACATCACCTTTATGGCAGAAAGTGAAGAGGAACTAAAAAGTCTCTTGACGAAAGCCAAAGAGGAGAGTGAAAAAGTTGTCTTAAAGCTCAACATTCAGAAAACAAAGATCATGGCATCCGGTCCATCAATTCTTGGGAAATAGATGGGGAAACAGTGTCAGACTTTATTTTTTGGGGCTCCAAAATCACTGCAGATGGTGATTGCAGCCATGAAATTAAAAGACGCTTACTCCTTGGAAGAAAATTTATGACCAATCTAGATAGCATTTTCAAAAGTAGAGACATTACTTTACCAACTAAGGTCCGTCTAGTCAAGGCTATGGTTTTTCCAGTAGTCATGTATGGTTGTGAGAATTGGACTGTGAAGAAGGCTGAGTGCCAAGAATTGATGCATTTGAACTGTGGTGTTGGAGAAGACTCTTGAGAGTCCCTTAGACTGCAAAGAAATCCAACCAGTCCATTTGGAAGGAGATCAACCCTGGGATTTCTTTGGAAGAAATGATGCTAAAGCTGAAACTCCAATACTTTGGCCACCTCATACGAAGAGTTGACTCATTGGAAAAGACTTTGATGCTGGAAGGGATTGGGGGCAGGAGGAGAAGGGTACGACAGAGGATGGGATGGCTGGATGGCATCACAGACTCAATGAACGTGATTCTGAGTGAACTCTGGGAGTTGGTGATGGACAGGGAGGCCTGGTGTGCTGTGATTCATGGGGTCGCAAAGAGTCAGACACGACTGAACGACTGAAATGAACTGAACTGAACTGAACTGATGAAATGTTCCAGTGAAATTGTCAAGTAGCCAATTGAATGTATGGGACTGAAACCAAGAGAAAAGATTTAAACTGGAGCTATACTAATATCTACTACTATATGGGATTCGCCAAATCCAGGCATTATTCTAAAACTTCACATGTACTAATTATTTAATCTTCACAACAACACTATGAGGAAACTATTATTATTACTTTTAGTTTGCATAAGAGGAAACTAAGTCAAGGAGATCTGTAGAAACTTCTTATATTACAACAGTAGTTAAGTAGATGTGGAGAAAGGAATTAGCACCAGGCCTGCAATCTCTACCCTTTCTTTACACCTCAAGAAAGAAAGGAAAGATCAAATTTCATTGCATATATGCTAATTAACGACAAACTTCCTGGCAAGCACACTAGTAGTTTTTGCTGACTGGAAACCTCTTATCTATGTAATGCTTTTAGGAGACTTACCTGGCCTTCCTAGGTAAATGGTCTTCCTAGGCTGACTTAAACAACCTGAAATCTATGATTCTGTGAACATGTTTCCATGGAAAATATACCATAAGCTATATCACTCCTACGTATGAAATAAATGCTTTGTTATTCTTATTTGAGTAAGTAATGCATCCATGCACATTATTTAGATTTCTAAGAGCTTTTTTTATGTGTTTGCATATGGTACGTATGTCCTAATGTGATCAGAAAGAATGTGAGAGCTTGCTGTAGCAGTATAAATTTCTCCTTAATTCTCTTATCCTTTGTGAATACTTGTATACATGAACATACCATGTAGGACTACCTTTATGAAAACCAACAAAATTTGAAAATTAGATCAAGGAGGATGAGCTGGCCAAAGAATCTGAACAGTAGTAATCAAAGAAATATGATAAAGCAACAGGAAAATATGATGTCACAGAAACCAGAAAATGAAACTAATATTTAACCAGTCTCTTAGCCTCATCCGATTGTTGAAACTCTCTCCTAACCCTGGTGTGATCTTGAAGATGAGGTTGGCTTATGGATGGTTAGGAGCAAAGATTAGTGTGGATAAGGGAGAAGTATGAGGATCAATTTCAGGGAAGTATGTAGAGATCAGAAAAAAGGATTGGTCAGAGCTGGAATAAGGGAGGACATAGAAGTTTGACATTGCCCAAGTTGAATATGTATAAGCAGTTTATATGTGTACAGCAGCAGCTTAATTTAAAAAAGCTCTTCAATCATTTTAAGTATAATGTTTATTCATTTTGTAACAATTTCCTGATAGCCTGAATGATTCGTCTATCACATTCACTAATTACTTTACAAGCATTATGATGGCCACACTTATTTTCTTTCCAATAATAATTTCAGAATATTAATGGATTTTATTTTACTTTCTCTTTGAAAATCTAGATGACAAACTACTGTTTCTTTGTAAGCTTCCTAATGTAGTAATTGTGCTTGATTGAATCTATATTAGGTACTGAATTAGAATGGAGAGGAAAAAAGTGTTAATAAAAATATAGCTTAAAATTAACTGTCAACTGTATAAGTACCCTCACATTACATATTTTTTCCTATTGTTTGAGTAAAATAGAGTATCATAAATAAACTTAAAAATAGTGGTTTTAAGATAAATATCTAAGATTAAATAAGCCAATCAAATATGACAATATATTCTTCTGGTTTATAAATTTAACAGATTTATACAATTTCTAAAATGACATAGAAATGAAGAGAATAAAAAAGAGATTATAATGGGTGAGGGTCAGAGATATGCCAGATTATCTGGTAATTAAAAAAGAACCATTTGATTTAGTTATGTCAATATTTTACATTAAGATAATTTTCTCAAAAATGACTATATCAAAACAGCTAAATCAAAATAGCTATCATCAAAATGGTCTATGGCAAACTCTTATAGCATACAATAGTAAATATTAAAGAAAGTTCTTGTGCTACACTAGTCCTTTTGTGATACTCTGAGAAACAAGAGTTCTATGTTCAAATTATTTTGAGAAATACTGCATACTACCACTCTGTTGCACCCGTTTTCAGTTTTGAGTGTGCACTAATTAAGGTTATGAAAAATAATTTTGTAGTCAATTTAAATTAATCTGCACCAATATTTCCAAATTTAATTTGATCATGAGCTCTGAATAAGTGTGTTTGTAAAATGCTGATATATGTTTTTAATTTTAATTTTGGTTTTCATTTCATTTATGTTTTTTGTGAAAGATAGTTAATTTATAATTTTATGTTAATTACTGCTATACAGCAAAGTGATTCAGTTATACATATGTATAAATTCTTTTTTTAAATATTATTTTCCATTAGGGCTTATCATAGAATACTGAAAATAGTTATCTGTGCAGGACCTTGTTGTTTGTTCATTTTACATATAAAAGTTTCCATCTGCAAATCCAAACCTCCCACTCTATCCCTCCCCCAAACTTTTCTCCTTGGCAACCATGAGTCTATTCTCTATTTTCATGATACTGTTTCTGTTTCATAGATAGGTTCATTTTATGTTTTAGATTCCACATACTAGTGATCAGTTCAGTTCAGTCACTCAGTCGTGTCTGACTCTTTGAGACCCCATGAATTACAGCACACCAGGCCTCTCTGTCCATCACCAACTCCCAGAGTTCACTCAACCTCACGTCTGTCAAGTCGGTGATGCCATCCAGCCATCTCATCCTTTGTTGTCCCCTTCTCCTCTTGCCCCCAATCCCTCCCAGCATCAGAGTCTTTTCCAGTGAGTCAACTCTTTGCATGAGGTGGCCAAAGTACTGGAGCTTCAGCTTTAGCATCATTCCTTCCAAAGAACACCCACAGCTGATCTCCTTTAAAATGGACTGGTTGGATCTCCTTGCAGTCCATGGGACTCTCAAGAGTTTTCTCCAACACCACAGTTCAAAAGCATCAATTCTTCGGCGCTTAGCTTTCTTCACAGTCCAACTCTCGCATCCATACATCACCATTGGAAAAACCATAGCCTTGACTAGACGGACCTTTGTTGGCAAAGTAATGTCTCTGCTTTTGAATATGCTATCTAGGTTGGTCATACCTTTCCTTCCAAGGAGTAAGCGTCTTTTAATTTCATGGCTGCAGTCACCATCTGCAGTGATTTTGGAGCCCCCCAAAATAAAGTCTGACACTGTTTTCACTATTTCCCCATCTATTTTCCATGAAGTGATGGGACCGGATGCCATGATCTTTGTTTTCTGAATGTTGAGCTTTAAGCCGACTTTTTCACTTTCATCAAAAGGCTTTTTGTTCCTTTTCACTTTCTTCCATAAAGGTGGTGTCATCTGTATATCTGAGGTTATTGATTTTTCTCCTGGCAATCTTGATTCCAGCTTATGCTTCTTCCAGCCAAGCGTTTCTCATTATGTACTCTGCATATATATTTGTGTTTCTCTTTCTGACTTACTTCACTTAGTATGATAATCTCTAGTTGCATCAGTGTTACTGTTCTTTTTTATGGTTGAGTAGTAGTCCATTGTATATATGTACCACATCTTTTTTACCCGTCCATCTGTCCATTTGTCAATGGACATTAAGTTTTTTTTTTTTTTTTCCCACATCTTTGCTCTTGTGAATAGTGCTACTATGAATATAGGGGTGCATGAATCTTTTTGAATTACAGCTTTGTCCAGATATATGCCCAAGAGTGGGACTGTTGGATCATATGTTAGTTCTATTTTTATTTTTCTGAGAAATCTTCATTCTGCTTTCCACAGTGACTGAACCAACATACATTCCCACCAACAGTGTTCCCTTTTCTTCACACTGTCTCTAGGATTTATTTGTAAGCTTTTTAACGTGTTGCTGATATTTCCTCTTATTTACTTAACATTTTTTTCAGCCAAAGCATTATGCTGGCTGAATTCCACCTCAGCTCTGATTGGATTGTCAACCACAAATTGGCATTTCTCATGACTGCTTGCCATCTACCTCTTCAGGTTTTAGACCATATTAAATCAACTGCTGACCTTCAACACCCCTAAAAGTTCAGGGTGGAAAGCATAAATGAGACACTTAGTGCTCCAGGAAGCTGCACGCCAGGCTTCCCTGTCCATCACCAATTCCCGGAGCTTACTCAAACTCATGTCCATTGAGTCGGTGATGCCATCCAAAAATTTCATCCTCTGTCGTCCCCTTCTCATCCCATCTTCAATCTTTCACAGTATCTGGGTCTTTTTCAGTGAGTCATCTCTTCGTATCAGGTAGCCAAAGTACTGGAGTTTCAGCTTTAGCATCAGTCCTTCCAATGAATATTCAGGAATGATATCATTTAGCTTGGACTGGTTGGATCTCGTTGCAGTCCAAGGGACTCTCATCAAAAGTCTTCTCCAACACCGCAATTCAAAAGTGTCGATTATTTGGTGCTCAGCTTTCTTTACAGTCAAACTCTCATATCCATACATGACCACTGGAAAAACCATAACCTTGACTAGATAGACCATTGTTCGCAAAGTAAGGTCTCTGTTTTTTAATATGCTGTCTAGGTTGGTCATAACTTCTCTTCCAAGGAGTAGCTGTCTTTTAATTTCATGCCTGAATTCACCATCTGCAGTGATTTTAGAGCCCAAGAAAATAAATTCTGTCATTGTTACCCCATTTATTTCCCATGAAGTGATGGGGCCAGATACCATGGTCCTAGTTTCCTGAATGTTGAGCTTTAAGCCAACTTTTCATTCTCCTCTTTCACTTTTATCAAGAGGCTCTTTATTTCTTCACTTTCTGCCATAAGGGTGGTGTTATTTGCTTATTTGAGGTTACTGGCAATCTTGAATTCAGCTTGTGCTTTATCCAGACCAGCATTTCTCATGATGTTCTCTGCATATCAGTTAAATAAGCAGAGTGACAATATACAGCCTTCACGTCCTCCTTTCCCAATTTGGAACCACTCAGTTGTTCCAACTGAGTGTCTGGTTCTAACTGTTGCTTCTTGACCTGCATACAGATTTTTCAGGAGGCAGATAAGGTGGTTTTGGCCAAAAACAGAAGCTTTTAGTGTGCAGTCCAACAACTATGTTTTAGCAAGTCTTCTAATAGATGCTAAAGTTTGAAAAACTCTGTCTTAGAATGTTGGTTGTTATTTATACTTATCTTCTCATCTATATTTATATTTTCCTCCAGCTCTTCTTGCAAGCCTTGTTGGGTATCCAGTTGGTATCCATTCTCTAGAATTACAGTAAAAGCAAGCAAATTCAAATTCAGTGTTTCTTGTGGGTGAATATATGGGAATAAACCAAATTTTCAGTGCCATTCAAGGTCTACCAGAAACTTTCTATTGAAAATTTAGTCATTTGCTTATTTAAATTAATTTTATACAAAGAACTGAGAAATTTGCTGGGAGCCATCTGCTTAAAATTTGTCATTTTAAGACAATGATATAACCACTGACCTATAAATGCAATAAATAGATAGACAATACTATTCCTACTGGTTATTATAAACTTTTCTCCTTTTTTTCTCATCCATGTTCAGTCACATTCTCATTTTGTGCTGATTATTAGCTTGAGCTCAGTCTTTTAACTAATCACTCTTGACTAGTCTTGGCATTTGAAACTGGTCTCTCTGAAATTTGATTTCTGTATTGCTGATCCTCTCTGTGATGCCAATTGTCTTGCTGTTCACACAGTTCACTGAATCCAGGGTAGGCAAGGCTCAAGTTAAGAGGCTGGAAGAAAACTTGAGGAGCTATAGGAACTGCTGTCATGGGTATTCTTTAGTGGTTTTCAAAGTAGCCATAACACAGACTCTCCCTTGGCTGATGCAGCAGCCATAGGAACAGCCATAACATAACTGTATAGTAACCATAATGTAGCCACAACATAGCCTCATATAAAATAACCATGATGCAACCCCAATGTAGCCCCAATGCAGCAACAGCCAGGGCTTTTATGGTGAAGCTCATACAGGTGTACTATACAAAGTAGTCCACAACCAAGTGAGTACCTCATGATGTGTATTCACGGTGACAAAAGCCATCTCAGCTGTTACACAATCATGCAAAGTCATTATTTACAGAACATGGGGTGAGAGGGAATGAAACTGTGAGGTGACAGAGCCTGACTGATGCCATCTTGTTAATTTCCCCACATTCCACCCCTTCAGAGTCTCTCGTCCCACAGATTATATAGGTTCTGCCCTCTGTGGCATCCTCCTAGCACACAATGCCACCACTTGAACCCACATTCCACAACAACAATAAAGGCTACAACAACAGTTACATTTCCAACACATAGCAAAATCCAATGCCAGATATCACCCAGAAATAATGTGCAGTCCTTGCCCTCATGGGGCTAGAAGAGCCACTCACTGCGTGTAGAATGCCTTTATCTTCCATGGCCAAGTCCAGTCTACCATCTCTCTTTATAAGTTTGCAGGAAAGCCTCCACAGGGCCAATTTTTCCCCTACCCCAGTATAGTTTTTATAATGACCTGCCACAGGTGGCAGGCCCTTCAAGGAGGGAACTTTTGTGGCCTTCACAGTGCACCCACAAGACTCTAAATGTTTTCACACTGTTCTAAATCTACATCATAAGATATAGCCTAAATCTATATCACAGGACACAGCCTTTATAGTACACTCTTCCAAATCTAGGACAGACTAAATCTTAACCATTTGGCTACTGTAGCCATCAACATATGCACTAGGACAAGGAAACCTTTCCAGCTTACTGTAAACATGGCTGCATTCAGCACCAGTGCCAACTGGGGCCATCACTCTCTGTGCATTAGCTAGAAACTAGTGAATTGCAAGTTCTAATGGGGACTGCAGTCCCTGCTGGGGCTCTTCAAGTGGGCATCTTAGTCTGAGCCTTATTTAAAGCAGAAAAGGACATCTAAAGGAACATCATTAGGCACCATGTAATCTTCTAACTGAACTGCCCTTATCTCTTTCTGTGGATACTTTACCAAACTTGGTAAACTGCTGCTCTGGTTTTAGTTACCTCCATAGCTCTAGGAATACAGCATTGGGCTGTTTATCAATTTTATTTCTGTCAACTCCCTCTGTGAGCAAATCGGTCCACATTTGCATCCATGTCAACTGTATGGGGCCTTTACCACCTTGGTATCCCTTTGGGGTATTCACACTCCTGACAGCTTTTGCCTGCCACTGCCCCCTTTTCTCCAAAGCTAACCACCATGGAGGTCACCTCATAGATGCGGCACCCTACATAGGGAGAAAGAATAGCAGTCAGGGAACCACAAGACAGAGAACGGGCATTCTTCAAAATGGGGTCTTGAATGTTGCTAGTAAAACAATCATCTGGACCCTAGGTATTTTAGTTAAATATCGACTGCTTCATGCCCAGTTCTCACACCATTTGGATTAACTCAGCATAGGTATACCATTTACTCACAGTATCCGTGAGCTCACCCACATTTACCCACATGATGAAGATGGCAGCTTTAATTCATCTCGAGGGTGTGCATTTGATTAGGTGCACATTGCATGAGTTGCCTAGCATTCTTCAACCTTTGCCTCAACAAGGGGTGCGTGGCTATAGATACCAACCCTTCTGTTTCATCCCCAACACATAGGATACTGTCCACCCTTACGTCCCGAAGTCACAAGGGCCATGCTGCCAATGTTTCCCCTTACTTTTGCCAAAACTACTTACCCAAGTCAACCAACTCTGCCTGAGTATATGGCAATACATCAGGAACTCAGTCACATTGATGGCCTTTTGAAGATGTTCCCCCTGGGCCATAGGCTGCTCACACTTCACTTTCTGTTGCACAATGGACCTCACAGCCAAACAGAAACCCACAGTCTCATAACATTCAACATCACCATCACTTCACTCACTTCATCACCTCACTGTCAGAGATGCTGGTTTCTTCAGGGCCACTGGGTTCTTGATCTAATGACAATATACATTGATCTAGTGGTTCCAAGCATCTCTGCACATTACACACTGGGGCAACATCATGGAGAGCACTACCCATATTCACTTTCAGGGCAGTCAGGAAAATCCACTCTCCAGTGCCAGCTGCAGTCTATGTGCTGCCTTGTTTGGCAAATGGGAATGCACCACCTGCAACAACTTTTCAGGGCTATCCAGTGTACCATCCACTGCCTCCCAGTTTTCCACCAAAGCCCACACTGAGAAGATCATAGCCACGTGTTACCACATGCTATATGGTGGCCAGTGGCTTCCTCCATCCAGTGGAGCCTCAAGCTCTTCTACCTTCTGGGTATCCTGTTGACTATACCAATTGTACTGCTGATCCTTTTCATGATGCCAGTTGTCTTGCTGCTCACACTGTTTGCTGAACCCAGGGTAGGCAAAGCTCGAGTTAAGAGGCTGGAAGAAGTTGCAAGGAGCCATAGGAATGACAGACACATTTATCCTGTCCTGACTCAAACAGCAGCCATAACACAGCCTCTCTCCTGGGGTTACAGCCCATAGCAATAGGCATAATATAACCATATCATAGCCATAATGTAGCCAGAGCATATCTTCACATAACATAACCATGGTGCCACCCCAATGTAGTCTCAATGCAGCAGCAGTCAGGGCTTTCATGGTGAAGCTCCTATGGACGTATTGTACAAAGTAGCCTGCAACCAAAAGAGTACCTCATGATGCGGATGCACAGTACAGTAAGCAATTTCAACTGTTATACAACTGTGCAAAGTCATTGCTTACAGAACATGGGGTGAAAGGACATGAGAGCATCAGGTGAGAGAGCCTGACTGGTATCATCTTGTTCATTTTCTCACAATCTCCTTCACATATTAGGTTCTGCCTTCCTCATTTGGAGAAACATCTGTTGGGAAAACCTGAGTATCAGTTGCGATGTATCTAGCTGCAAGAAAAATTATACCCCACACAGTGGTATCAGCAATAAATATATCTATTTTAATGATATAAGAATTAGCCCAAGGACAAGAAGTCAGAATCTAGACAGTTTCAGAGCTTTGGTTGAACAACTCAACAGTGACACTCACTGTATGTAACCACTTGTCTTTCATCATAATAACTAAATTACTGTGTCAACCCAATATCCTCAATAGGTGATATTCCAAGTATTAGGAAATAAGCACAGAAAAGGGGGCTTCCTTGAGTACTCCTCTTAAGAGAAAATAAATTCCAGAAGTTTTTAAGGAAACTTCCTCTTATGTCACCTTAATCAGAACTGTGTCACATAGTCATCCCTGGCTTGAGGTAAACTGGAATGTAGGGGACTGTGTTGTGGTTTTTAATATTTACTTTATCTTGACTAATGAAAGTATG
The DNA here is from genome assembly GCF_032405125.1 of Capricornis sumatraensis. NCBI lineage: Eukaryota > Metazoa > Chordata > Mammalia > Artiodactyla > Bovidae > Capricornis > Capricornis sumatraensis. The sequence goes on from NC_091076.1 coordinate 52,450,056, forward strand.
GTCAAAGGGGTTTAAATGATGTTTATATCCTGCCTTATTTAGACCTTCAGCATCCCAGGCAACTTGCACAAGTTTTTAACAGGGTTTGGAGGGAGAATGATATTTCAATGGAAATAAGAAAAAAAGGAAGGGTCTACAATACAAGGAAATAGGTCGATCTGATATATTAAAAGTAATCAGGACATAAGGAATATTTGCAATTTCATTTTTTAGTTTTAAAACTGCCATGAGTATTTTCAAAAATCCCAAACATGTTACATTTATGTAGCATTTTTAAGTCTATAAGTCACTCCAATCAGAGAAGGCAATGGTACTCTTCCATTACTCTTCCATTACTGGTACTTTTCCAGTACTCTTGCCTGGAAAATCCCATGGACAGAGGAGCCTGGTTAAGTTGCAGTCCATGGGGTCTCTAAGAGTCGGAGGTGACTGAGCGACTTCACTTTCACTTTTTACTTTCATGTATCAGAGAAGGAAATGACAACCCACTCCAGTGTTCTTGCCTGGAGAATCCCAGGGACAGGGGATCCTGATGGGCTGCTGTCTATGGAGTCACACAGAGTCGGACACGACTGAAGCAACTTAGTAGCAGCAGCAGCAAGTCACTCCAATTTCATTTAAATAATTTTTACTGAAGCTTAGTTGATTTACAATATTTTCATATTTTCTTGTTTATAGCAAATTCATTCAATTATATGTATATATTATTTTCCGATTATTTTCCATTATAGGTAATTATAGGATATTTAATATAGTTTACTGTGCTATGCCATAAAGTTTTATTGCTTATCTATTTCATATATAGTCATGTATAACTGTTAATACCAAGTTCTTAATTTATTTCCCCCTCCCTTTTCCCCTTTGATAACTATGTTTGTTTTCTATGTCTTTGTGTCTATTTCTCTTTTTCAAAATAAGTTCATTTGAATAATTTTTTGAAAAAAGACTCCATATATAAGTGAAATCATATGACTTAGTATGATAATCTTTACACCCATTCTTGTTGCTGCAAATGCATTATTTCACAAATTTTAATGGCTGAGTAATATACCATTGTGCATGGTATCTTCTTTATTTATTCATCTGTCAATGGATATAAGTTACCATGTCTCAGGTACTGTAGATAGTGCTGCTATGAACATTGGGGGTACATGTATCACTTTCAATTAGAATTTTCTCTGGATATTTGCCCAGGAGTGGGTTTGCTGGATCACATGGTAAACTCTATTTTTAGTTTTTCCAGGAACACTCATACTGTTCAGGATAGTGGCTGTACCAATTTACATTCCCAGCAATAGTTTAGAAAGATTCCTTTTCTCCACATCCATTCTAGCATTTAATATTTGTAGATTTTGAAGATGGGCATACTGACTAGAGTGAGATGATATCTCATTGCAGTTTTGATATACATTTCTCTAATAATTAGTTATGTTAAACATATTTTCATGACTCCCATTTGTTTATTTTTGTTTTTATTTACATCACTCTAGGACAGTGGTCCCCAACCTTTCTGGCACCAGGGACTGTTTTCATGGAAGATAATTTTTCCTTGAACAGGGTGGAGGAGGGAAAGTTCATTTGGTAATGCAAGGGATAGTTCAGGAAGTAATGCAAGTGATGGAGAGTGGCAAATGAAGCTTTGTTCACTCATCTGCCACTCACCTCCTGCTCTCTGGCCTGGTTAGGGATCCCCAATCTAGGAGACAGGTCGAAAAAAAAAAAAAGAAAGAAAGAAAGCAAAACATTTTTGTGATATATATGTGTTTTTCTCTTAAAGTTTTATAATATCTGGTTACATTTAGGTGTTTGATTAATTTTGAGTTTATTATTATACAAGGTGTTAGACAATGTTCTAATTTTACTATTTAACATGAAGCTTCCCAGTCTACCCAGCATCTATTATTGATAAGATTGTCTTTTCTTTATTGGATATTCTCGTCTTCTTTGTTGAAGACTAATTGAACATAAGTGTACGGGTTTATTTCTGGGTTCTCTATTCTGTTCCATTGACCCATATATTTATTTTTGTGCCAGTGCCATGCTGCTTTGAATACTGTAGCTTTTTAATATTGTCTGAAGTCTGGGAGGGTTATGACTTCAGCTTTGTTCTTTTCCCTCAAGATTGCTTTGGCAATCCTGAGTCTTTTATGGTTCCATATAATTTTTAGGATTATTCATTCTAGTTCTTTGAATGATGTCATAGATAATTTGATAAGTATCACATTAAATCTAGATTGCTTTTGCTGTTATAGCCATCTTAATAATGTTAATACTTCCAATTCAAGACCATGAAATATTTTTCCATTTTAAAAAGTTGTTTCTATTTCTTTTATCAATGTTTTGTAGTTAATGTACAAGACATCTTTCTTTGGTCAAGTTTATTATAAATGTTTTATTTTTCTGATGTGATTTTAAAAGGGCTAAAAAAATTTTATTTCTTCTATTTCATTGTTAGTGTAAAGAAATGCAACAGATTCCTGATATGTTAATCTAGTTTTCTGCTACTTTCCTGGAACTGTCCATCAGTTCTAGTATTTTTTTGTGTAGAGTCTTCAGAATTTTCTATACATAGTAGCATATCATCTGCATATAATGGCAATTTCACCTCTTCCCTTTTAATTTGGATACTTTTTCCTTTTTATTCTTGCCTAATTGCTGTGGCTAGGACTTCCAACATTATGCTGAATATATGTGATGCGAGTTGGCATTCTTGTTCCAGATTTTAGTAGGAACAGTTTTAGCTTTTCACCCTAGAGTATTATTTGGCTATGTATCTGCTATAGATAGTTTCATGATATTGAGGTATGTTCCTTCAAAACTAACTTTGGTCAGAATTTTTATCATAAATGGATGCTGAATTTTACCAAACGTTTTTTCCTGTATTTATTGGAATGATTTTTTTTTTTTTTTTGCCTTTCCATGTGTTCATTAATTTGTGTATGTTGAACCATCTTTGTGATCCTGGAATGAATCCAACTTGATTATGCTAAATGATAAAGATCTTTTTTATGTGTGGTTGGATTCTGTTTGCTAATATTTGGTTGAGAACATTTAATTCTCTATCCTGTATAGAATTATAGTTGTCCTATAATTTTCTTTTTCTGCTAGTGTCTTTGCCTGGTTTTGATATCGGTTAGGTGGTGATTTCATAGAACGACTTTGCGAGCATTTCCTCTTCTTCAGTCTTTTGCACGTGTTTGAGAAAAATTAGTATGCTGCTGCTGCTGCTGCTAAGTCGCTTCAGTCGTGTCCAAATCTGTGCGACTCCAGAGATGGCAGCCCACCAGGCTTCCCCGTCCCTGGGATTCTCCAGGAAAGAACACTAGAGTGGGTTACAATTTCCTTCTCCAATGCATGAAAGTGAAAAGTGAAAGTGAAGTCACTCAGTCGTGTCCGACTCTGTGCGACCCAATGGACTGCAGCCTACCAGGCTCCTCCTTCCATGGGATTTTCCAGGCAAGAGTGCTGGAGTGGGGTGCCATTACCTTCTCCAGAATTGGCATATGTTCTTTGTATGTTTGGTAGAATTTTCCAGTGATGCTGTCAAAGTCCTGGGGATTCTTGTTTGCAAGAAGTTATATGTTTTATTATTATTACAGGTTATAGTCTTCTCAAAGCATCTGTTTCTTCTTGATCCAGTTTTGGTGGAGTGCACTTTTGTAGAAACTTGTCCACTTCCTCTAGGTTGCCCAGTTCATTGGCGTATAATTACTCACGGTATTCTCTTATGGTTTTTCATATTTCTGTGGCATTGTTTGTTATTTCTCCTGTTTTGCTTCTTACTTTGCTTACTTAGGTCTATGCTTTCTTATTTTTTCTTTTTCTTATTTTTTTAATTTTTATTTTTACTTTATATTACTTTACATTACTGTATTGGTTTTGCCATACATTGACATAAATCTGCCACGGATGTACATGAGTTCCCAAACATGAACCCTCCTCTCACCTCCCATCCCATATCATCTCTCTGGATCATCCCCGTGCACCAGCCCCAAGCATCCTGTATCCTGTATCGAACATAGAATGGCGATTCATTTCTTACATGCTAGTATACATGTTTCAGTGCCATTCTCCCAAATCATCCAACCCTCTCCCTCTCCCTCAGAGTCCAAAAGTCCGCTTTACACATCTGTGTCTCGTTTGCTGTCTCGCATACAGGGTCATAATTACCATCTTTCTAAATTCCATATATATGTGTTAATATATTGTATTGGTGTTTTTCTTTCTCGCTTACTTCACTCTGTATAATCGGTTCCAGTTTCATCCATCTCATTAGAATTCAAATGTATTCTTTTTGATGGCTGAGTAATACTCCAAGGACTATCCTTTCTTCTTAGAGAGCCTAGCCAGAAATTTACCTATTCTGTTTATCCTTTTAAATCATCAGCTCTTGGATTTATTGATGTTTTTCTCTATTTTTAAAAATCTCTGTTTCTTCTCTAATTTTTAATATCTCCTTCTCTCTGCTACTTTTATATTGTGTTTCTTCTTTTTAGTTCATTTAGGTGAAGGTTAGGTTATTTGATATTTTTCTTGTTTTTTTTTTTTTTTTTTTTTTTTTTTTTGAGAAAGTTCTGTATTACTATGAACTTTCCTCTTAGGATTACTTTTTTTCTTTTTTTAACTTTACAATACTGTATTGGTTTTGCCATACATTGACATGAATCCACCCAGGGTGTACATGCATTCCCAAACATGAACCTCCCTCCCACCTCCCTCCCCATAACATCTCTCTGGATCATCCCCGTGCACCAGCCCCAAGCATCCTGTATCCTGTATTGAACATAGAATGGCGATTCGTTTCTTACATGATAGTATACCTGTTTCAATGCCATTCTCCCAAATCATCCCACCTTCTCCCTCTCCCACAGAGTCCAAAAGTCCACTCTACACATCTGTGTCTCTTTTGCTGCCTCACATACAGGGTCATCATTACCATCTTTCTAAGTTCCATATATATATATATATATATATATATGTTAGTATACTGTATTGGTGTTTTTCTTTCTGGCTTACTTCACTCTGTATAATCGGCTCCAGTTTCATCCATCTCATTAGAACTGAATCCAATGTGTTCTTTTTAATGGCTAAGTAATACTCCATCGTGTATATGTACCAAAGCTTTCTTATCCATTCATCTGCTGATGGACATCTAGGTTGTTTCCATGTCCTGGCTATTATAAACAATGCTGTGATGAACACTGGGGTACATGTGTCTCTTTCACTTCTGGTTTCCTTGGTGTGTATTCCCAGCAGTAGGATTGCTGGGTAATAAGGCAGTTCTATTTGTAATTTTTTAAGGAATCTCCCCACTGTTTTCCATAGTGGCTGCATTAGTTTGCATTCCCACCAACAATGTAGGAGGGTTCCCTTTTCTCCACACGCTCTCCAGCATTTATTGCTTGCAGACTTTTGGATCGCAGACATTGTGACAAGTGTGAAGTGGTACCTCATTGTGATTTTGATTTGCATTTCTCTAATAATGAGTGATGTTGAGCATCTTTTCATGTGTTTGTTAGCCATCCGTATGTCTTCTTTGGAGAAATGTCTGTTTAGTTCTTTTGCCCATTTTTTGATTGGGTTGTTTATTTTTTCTGGAATTGAGCTGCATTAGTTGCTTGCATATTTTTGAGATTAGTTGTTTGTCAGTTGCTTCATTTGCTATTATTTTCTCCCATTCAGGCTGTCTTTTCACCTTGCTTATATTTTCCTTTGTTGTGCAGAAGCTTTTAATTTTAATTAGATCTCATTTGTTTATTTTTGCTTTTATTTCCAGAATTCTGGGAGGTGGATCATAGAGGATCCTGCTGTGGTTTATGTTGGAGAGTGTTTTGCCTATGTTCTCCTCTGGGAGTTTTATAGTTTCTGGTCTTACATTTAAATCTTTAATCCATTTTGAGTTTATTTTTGTGTGTGGTGTTAGAAAGTGATCTAGTTTCATTCATTTACAAGTGGTTTACCAGTTTTCCCAGCACCACTTGTTAAAGAGATTGTCTTTACTCCATTGTATATTCTTGCCTCCTTTGTCAAAAATGAGGTGTCCATATGTGTGTAGATTTAACTCTGGGCTTTCTATTGTGTTGCATTGATCTATATTTCTCTCTTTGGGACAGTACCATACTGTCTTGATGACTGTGGCTTTGTAGTAGAGCCTGAAGTCAGGCAAGTTGATTCCTCCAGTTCCCTTCTTCTTTCTCAAGATTGCTTTGGCTATTCGAGGTTTTTTGTATTTCCATACAAATCTTGAAATTATTTGTTCTAGTTCTGTGAAAAATATTGCTGGTAGCTTGATAGGGATTACATTGAATCTGTAGATTGCTTTGGGTAGTATACTCATCTTCACTATATTGATTCTGCCAATCCATGAACATGGTTATATTTCTCCATCTATTAGTGTCCTCTTTGATTTCTTTCATCAGTGTTTTATAGTGTTCTATATATAGGTCTTTAGTTTCTTTAGGTAGATATATTCCTAAGTATTTTATTCTTTTCGTTGCAATGGTGAATGGAATTGTTTCCTTAATTTCTTTTCCTACTTTCTCATTATTAGTGTATAGGAATGCAAGGGATTTCTGTGTGTTGATTTTATATCCTGCAACTTTACTATATTCATTGATTAGCTATAGTAATTTTCTGGTGGAGTCTTTAGGGTTTTCTATGTAGAGGATCATGTCATCTGCAAACAGTGAGAGTTTTACTTCTTCTTTTCCAATTTGGATTCCTTTTATTTCTTTTTCTGCTCTGATTGCTGTGCTCCAAAATTCCAGAACTATGTTGAATAGTAGTGGTGAAAGTGGGCAACCTTGTCTTGTTCCTGACTTTAGGGGAAATGCTTTCAATTTTTCACCATTAAGGATAATGTTTGCTGTGGGTTTGTCATATGTAGCTTTTATTATGTTGAGATATGTTCCTTCTATTCCTGCTTTCTGGAGAGTTTTTATCATAAAAGGATGTTAAACTTTGTCAAAAGCCTTCTCTGCATCTTTTGAGATAATCATATGGCTTTTATTTTTCAATTTGTTAATGTGGTGAATTATATTGATTGATTTGCGGATATTGAAGAATCCTTGCATCCCTGGAATAAAGCCCACTTGGTCATGGTGTATGATCTTTTTAATGTGTTGTTGGATTCTGATTGTTAGAGTTTTGCTGACAATTTTTGCATCTATGTTCATCAGTGATATTGGCCTGTAGTTTTCTTTTTTTGTAGCATCTTTGTCAGGTTTTGGTATTAGGGTGATGGTGGCCTCATAGAATGAGTTTGGAAGTTTGCCTTCCTATGCAATTTTCTGGAAGAGTTTGAGTAGGATAGGTGTTAGCTCTTCTTGAAATTTTTGGTAGAATTCAGCTGTGAAACCATCTGGACCTGGGCTTTTGTTTGCTGGAAGATTTCTGATTACAGTTTCAATTTCCCTGCTTGTGATGGGTGTGTTAAGATGTTCTGTTTCTTCCTGGTTCAGTTTTGGAAAGTTGTACTTTTCTAAGGATTTGTCCATTTCTTTCACGTTGTCCATTTTATTGGCATATAATTGCTGATAGTAGTCTCTTATGATCCTTTGTATTTCTGTGTTGTCTGTTGTGATCTCTCCATTTTCATTTCTATTTTTATTGATTTGATTTTTCTCTCTTTGCTTCTTGATGAGTCTGGCTAATGGTTTGTCAATATTATTTATCCTTTCAAAGAACCAGCTTTTGGCTTTGTTGATTTTTGCTATGGTCTCTTTTGTTTCTTTTGCATTTATTTCTGCCTTAATCTTTAAAATGTCTTTGCTTCTATTAACTCTGGGGTTCTCCATTTCTTCCTTTTCTAGTTGCTTTAGGTGTAGAGTTAGGTTATTTATTTGACTTTTTTCTTCTTTCCTGAGGTATGCCTGTATTGCTATGAACTTTCCTCTTAGCACTGCTTTTATAGTGTCCCACAGGTTTTGGGTTGTTGTGTTTTCATTTTCATTCATTTCTATGCATAGTTTGATTTCTTTTTTGATTTCTTCTGGGATCTGTTGGTTATTCAGAAGCGTGTTGTTCAGCCTCCATATGTTTGAATTTTTAGTAGTTTTTCTCCTGTAATTGAGATCTAATCTTAATGCATTATGGTCAGAAAAGATGCTTGGAATGATTTCAATTTTTTTTAATTTATCAAGGTTAGATTTATGGCCCAGGATGTGATCTATCCTGGAGAAGTTTCTGTGAGTACTTGAGAAAAAGGTGAAATTCATTGTTTTGGGGTGAAATGTTCTATAAGGTGAAATGTTCTATAAATATCAATTAGGTCTAACTGGTCTATTGTATCATTTAAGGTTAGTGTTTCTTTGTTAGTTTTCTGTTTAGTTGATCTGTCCATAGGTGTGAGTGGGGTATTAAAGTCTCCCACTATTATTGTGTTATTGTTAATTTCCCCTTTCATACTTGTTAGCATTTGTCTTACATATTGTGGTGCTCCTATGTTGGGTGCATATATATTTATAATTGTTATATCTTCTACTTGGATTGGTCTTTTGATCATTATGTAGTGGCCTTCTTTGTCTCTTTTCACAGCCTTTGTTTTAAAGTCTATTTTATCAGATATGAGGATTACCACTGCTGCTTTCTTTCAGTCTCTATTTGTGTGGAATATATTTTTCCAGCCCTTCACGTTCAGTCTGTATGTGTCCCTTGTTTTGATGTGGGTCTCTTGTAAGCAGCATAAAGAGGGGTCTTCTTTTTGTATCCATTCAGCCAGTCTTTGCCCTTTGGTTGGGACATTCAAACCATTTACGTTTAAGGTAATTATTGATAAGTATGATCCCGTTGCCATTTCCTTTATTGTTTTGGGTTCGGGTTTATACACCCTTTTTATGTTTCCTGTCCAGAGAATATCCTTTAGAATTTGTTGGAGAGATGGTTTGGTGGTGCTGAATTCTCTCAGCTTTTGTTTGTCTGTAAAGCTTTTGATTTCTCCTTCGTATTTGAATGAGATTCTTGCTGGGTACAGTAATCTGGGCTGTAGGTTATTATCTTACATCACTTTAAGTATCTCTTGCCATTCCCTCCTGGCCTGAAGAGTTTCTATTGAAAGATCAGCTGTTATCCTTATGGGATTCCCCTTGTGTGTTATTTGTTGTTTTTCCCTTGGTGCTTTTAATATTTGTTCTTTGTGTTCAACCTTTGTTAATTTGATTAATATGTGTCTTGGGGTGTTTCGCCTTGGGTTCATCCTATTTGGAACTCTCTGTGTTTCTTGGACTTGGGTGATTATTTCCTTCCCCATGGTAGGGAAGTTTTCAACTATTATCTCCTCAAGGATTTTCTCATGGTCTTTCATTTTGTCTTCTTCTTCTGGGACTCCTATAATTCAAATGTTGGAGCGTTTCATATTGTCCTGGAGGTCTCTGAGATTGTCCTCATTTCTTTTAATTCATTTTTCTTTTTTCCTCTCTGATTCATTTATTTCTACCATTCTATCTTCTATTTCACTAATCCTTTCTTCTGCCTCCATTATTCTATTTGTTGCCTCCAGAGTGTTTCTGATTTCATTATTCATTATATATTGACTCTTTTTTATTTCTTCTAGGTCCTTGTTAAACCTTTCTTGCATCTTCTCAATCCTTGTCTCCAGGCTATTTATCTGTGATTCCATTTTGATTTCAAAATTGTGGATCATTTTCACTATCAATATTTGGAATTCTTTCTCAGGTAGATTCCCTATCTCTTCCTCTTTTGTTTGGTTTGTTGGGCATTTCTCCTGTTCCTTTCCCTGCTGAGTATTCCTCGGTCTCTTCATCTTGGTTATATTGCTGCGTTTGGGGAGGCCTTTCTATATTCTGGGAATTTGTGGCGTTCTCTTTGTTATGGAGCTTCCTCACTGTGGGTGGGGTTGTATCAGTGGCTTGTCAAGGTTTCCTGGTTAGGGAGGCTTGTGTTGGAGTTCTGGTTGGTGGAGCTGGGTTTCTTCTCTCTGGAGTGCAATGGAGTGACCAGTAGTGGGTTATGAGACATCGATGGTTTTGGAGTAACTTTGAGCTGCCTGTATATTGAAGCTCAGGGGTGTATTCCTGTGTTGCTGGAGAATTTGCATGGTATGCCTTGTTCTGAAACTTGTTGCCCTTTGGGTGGAGCTTGGTTTCAGTGTAGGTATGGAGGCGTTTGATGAGCTCCTATTGATTAATGTTCCCTGAATTCAGGTGTTCTCTGATGTTCTCAGGCTTTGGACTTAAGCCTTCTGCTTCTGGTTTTCAGTTTTGTTTTTACAGTAGCCTCTAGACTTCTCCATCTATACAGCACTGATGATAAAACATCTAGGTTAAAGATGAAAAGTTTCTCCACATTGAGGGATACCCAGAGAGGTTCACTGAGTTACATGGAGAAGAGAAGATGGAGGGGGTAGTTAGAGGTGACTGGAATGAGATGTGGTGGGATCAAAAGAGGAGAGAGAAGCTAGCCAGTAATCACTTCTTTATGTGAACTTCACAGTCTGGACCGCTCAGAGGTATTCACAGAGTTATACAGGGAAGAGGAGAGGGAGGAAGTAGACAGAGGTGGCCAGGGGGATAAAAGAGGGAAATGAAAAGGAGAGAAACAAATCCAGCCAGTAACCAATTCCTTACGTGTTCTCCACAGTCTGGAACACACAGAGATTGACAGAGTTGGATAGAGAAGAGATGGGGGAGGGAAGAGACAGAGGCCACCTGGTGGAGAAAAAGGAGAGTCGAAAGGAGGAGAGAATGGTCAAGCCAGTAATCTCGCTCTCAGGTAAAATTGGGTAGTGAAGTTTGAGTTTTAAATGTACAAAATTGACAACAAAAACCAAAAAGCAAAGATTAAAAATCTATAGTAGAGGTTGGATTTTCAAAAATACAATATTAAGCATGCTGTATGGCAAAACCAATAGAGTATTGTAAAGTAAAATAAAGTAGAAATAAAAATTAAAAAATACAATATTAAAGAAAAGAAGAAGAAAAAAAAGAAAAAAAAAAAAAAACAAGAAAACCAAAAAAAAGAAAGCAAAGCCACAAGAATTATTAAAAAAAACACCAACAACAACCACACAAAGACTATATATGGTGTTTGCTTAAAAAAATATAGTCTTCTTCTTTTTTTTTTGAAAAGTAATAGTAGGTTATAGAAATAAAAATTAGAGGAGAAATAGAGGACTTAACAATTTTAAAAAGTTAGGAAAAAAAAGAAAAGAAGAAGAAAAAGAAAAGAAGATAAAAACAACCCCACAACAGTATCAACAAAAAAGGAAAGACAAAAAAGAAAAAAAAAAGGAATGATTGTAAAAATAGTGAAGATATATCTGGCCCTTTCTCTGGTGTTGTGGGCAGTGTGGGGTCACTTCCAAGGCAGTTCCCTATGTTTAATTTCTTCTGTTTGCTGGTCTCTTCAGTGTCTGATTTCTGTCCTGACACGGAGGGGCGGTGGTGGACACTTTTTTTTTTTTTTTTTTTAGGCTCACTTGTTCAGTTGCACTGCGGGGAGGGAGGGATGCTGCAAACAAATAGCACTGTCATGTGCACGCAGTGTCTCAGCCCCGCAGGTCCTGTCCCTGCTCATGGCACACAAACTGCTCTGGCTCTACGATGCTCAGCTGGGAACAGTCTGAGGCCAGCCCTAGGCTGTGTGCACCTCCCCGGTCTAAGCCACTCAGGTTCGGCACTCAGGTAGCCCTCTGAGGTGCAGATTTGGTTGGGATTGCATTTTATGCCCTTCCCAGAACCCAGTAGCTCAGGTGTTTGGCGAGCATGGTCACTGCGACTTGTCGCCTTTCCTGTCTCTGCTGCTCAGTTCTCTGAGTGTATCACTGGTGCCCCTTGTGAGGCAGATGGTGACTGTCCAACACCTCCAGAAGTCTTAGCAAAGAAGCCTGCTTGCAGTTTGGTAGGTAAAGTCTCTCCAGGGCTGTGATTGCTCCTTTCCAGCCCTTACGGCTTTGGCTGCCTGTCCCTGGTGGGGTATGGTCTGCAGCTGGCTATTTCCGTCCTGGCGGTGTCTTATGTTCAAGCTTTTTGCGTGGTAGCTATCCCACAGTCTTGTTTGCTAGCCCAAGTTCATTCTGCTTATGGGCGGGGGTGTTCCTGCCCAGTTCTTACAAAGCACTGCAGCCCACACCTCCCACGCCTCCCTGCCCTGCCCCCACTTGTCAGTGGTGGATGCAGGCATCTGTGCTGCTTTTCCACTGGGGGAGTTACTGTTGGGTTTGTAATCTGTTGGTTTTAATTATTTATTTATTTTTCTTTCCTGTTATGTTGCCCTCTGTGCTTCCAAGGCTGGCCACAGACTCGGCAGGGAGAGTGTTTCCTGGTGTTTGGAAACCTCTCTTCTTAAAATTCCCTTTCTGGGACAGGCTTCCCTTCCCAGGACGGAATTCCCTCCCCACCTCCTTTGTCTCTTTTTTCATCTTTTATATTTTTTCCTACCTGTTTTTGAAGGCAATGATCTGCTTTTCTGGGTGCCTGATGTCTTCTGCCAGCATTCAGAAGTTGTTTTGTGGAGTTTGCTCAGTGGTGAAATGTTCTTTTGAGGAATTTTTGAGGGAGAAAGTGGTCTCCCCATCCTATTCCTCTGCCATCTTAGGACCGCCCCCCTTTGGATTACTTTTGCTGCATCCTGCGGATTTTCAATGGTTGCATTTTTACCATAATTTATCTAAAGATATTTTTAAATTTTCTTCTTTGATTTCATCATTTACTCACTCTCCCCACCCCCTATGTTTCTTTATGTGGTTGATTAGTATTTTCATGCCATTGAAAAGCTGCTTTAAATAATTTCTAGCCTCTCAGATTTATTGAGACTTGTTTTGTGTCTTTGTATGTAATCTATCCTAGAGAATGTTTCATGTGCCCTTGAAAAGAACATGCATTCTGTGTGTTTGAGTTTAGTGTCTTGAAAATATCTATTAATTCAGCTATTTCTACTCTGTTATTTAGAATCTCTCTTGACTTACTGATTTTCTGTCTGGAAGGTTTGTCCATTCATATCAATGGGGTGTTAAAATCTCCAACTATTATTGTATTTTTGTTAATTTCTCCCTTTGTGTCTGTTAGTATTTGTTTTCTGTATTTAAGTGCCAATTTATTAGGTGCATATACATTCAAGTGTGTAATGTCATTTTCTTTATCCTTTTATCATTATATATTGTCCTTCTTTGTATTTCTTTATGACTTTCATTTTAAAGTCCATATTGTCTGATATTCAATATTGCTATCCCTGCCTTTTTTGTCATTTCTGTTTGAATGAAATATCTTTTTATATCTCCTTACTTGCAATCTATGTGTGTCCTTTGTCCTAAAGTAGATCTCTTCTAGGCATCATATTGCAGACTTGTTTTATTATCCAAACGGTCACTTTGTGTCTTTTGATTAGAGAATTCAGTGCATTGACATTTAAGGTAGTTACTGATAGGTGTATATTTATTGCCATCTTAAAAATTGTTTTCCAGGTGATTTTGTATTTCTTCTTTTTTTTTCTAGTTTTTCCTTTGTGGTTTGTTCGTTTTCTTGTAACAAATGTGTTCCATTTATTTTAAGTTATCTTCCTTTTCATTTCTGCAAATCTATTGTATGTCTTTGACTTGTGGTTATCCCTTTTAAAGTAGGTTTACCCATTATTATATATATTTACTCTGGATTGACTGTTTTTAAATATCTATATACATTTTCTCACTCTTCCCCAAATTTTATAATTTTGATACACTATTTCGCATCTTAATGTTTGTCCATTTGCCCTTCATTGTAGTTATAATCACTTTCACATTTTTTTATTAATGCACTATCTTCTTTAAATGATCTATAATCTTTTTATATATTTGCTTTTCTTATTATATTTTTCTCTTTCCCATAGTTTCTTGCTCTTTTCTATTTACAGAAGATCTTTTAAATATTTCTTTTAAGGCATAATTAGTATCATTGTTTTCTTTTAAATTTGTTTGTCTGAGAAATTATTTGTCTCTCCTTCTATTCTAAATGATAATCTTGCTGGGTAGAGTATTGAAGGATTTTGCCCAATCACGACTTGGAATGTATCTTACCACACTCTTTTGGCCTGTAGCATTTCTATAGAGAAATCAGCTGATAGCCTTATGGGGTCCCCTTGTTACTAACTCTGATTTTCTCTTGCTGTCTTTAGAATCCTCCTTTTAATTTTGCCATCTTAATTATAATGTATCATTGTGTGGATCTGTTTGGGTTCATCTGTTTTGGCTCCTTTCTGCTTTTTTTTTTTTTTAATCTGGAGAGCCTGTTTCCTTCTTTAGTTTTGGAAAGTTTTTGGATATATTTTCCGAAATACAATTTTGGTCCTTTTTTCTCCTCTTTTAACATTATGCACAAATTGGCACGTTTTATTTTATTCCAGAAGCCTCATATATTTCTTTCATGTTTTGTATTTCTGTATGCTGTTCTGATTGGGTGATTTCTATTATTCACTTTCAGGTCACTTTTTCATTCTGTATTTTAATTTTGTTTTAATCTGTTGCCTTTTACTCTGTATTCATTTCAGCACTTGAGTTTTCTAAGTCTTTTGGATCCTCTTTATAATTTCAAGTTCTTTGTTATAGTGATCTACCTTTCTCATATCCTTGAGTATTTTTATTGCCTCCCTTTTGAAGTTGAGGCCTAATAACTGGAGAGGGCTTCTTTATTTATGTATGCATTTATTTATTGACTGTGCTGGGTCTTTGTTGCTGCACATGAGCTGTAGCAAGTGGAGGCTACTTTCTAGCTTTGGTGTGAAGATTTCTTTGTGGTGGCTTCTCTTGTTGCAAAGTATGGGCTCTAGTTACACAGGCTTCAGTACTTGTGGTGCACTGGTTTAGTTGCTCCAGAGCATATGGGATCTTCCTGGATTAGAGACTGAATTCGTGTCCTGATTCTGTGAGAATTGTCCTACATGTAGATGCATTTTTATTATTTGTGAAAAGAGGTGAGTCCATATTCACATATTCCACCATCTTGATCTCCAGTCTCCCCTTAATCTATTTACTTCTGATAATTTTGACAATCTGCAACTTAGATATCATTCTCATTTTATAAATGATTGAACAACATTTAAGAAAGGTTCTATTACATGCCAGGACAGGGAGGCATGGCATGCTGCAGTCCATGGGGTCTCAAAGAGTCAGAAATAACTTAGCAACTGAAGAATAACAACTATAACATACCCTAAGCTAGACCTCTAGCCTTTTGAATCTGAGCCTAGGAAACTCACTGTTATCAAATATAATTTTAAAACCAGACAAAACTATGTTCTTTTCAGTTGTAAAACATCACAAAACTTTTAGCAAAAGTATGGACTTTTGTTTCTGCAAGCTACTTTGCAATCACTTCTTTTTTGTGTCCTAAGAAAAAAGAATCCCCTTAGCTCACTTCTCACAATATGTCAAACTTCTTGATTGGTAAAGGGATGGACAAGCTGTAAACTTAGAATTCCATGATACCAACTTTCAGAGAGTTTAAATGTTGGTATGTGTCACTTATTTAACTTATATGCAGAATACATCATGAAAAATGCTGGGTTGGAAGAAGCACAAGCTGGAATCAAGATTGCTGGGAAAAATATCAATAACCTCAGATATGCATATGACACCACCCTTATGGCAGAAAGTGAAGAGGAACTAAAAAGCCTCCTGATGAAAGTGAAAGAAGAGAGTTAAAAAGTTGGCTTAAAGCTCAACATTCAGAAAACTAAGATCATGGCATCGGGTCCCATCACTTCATAGGAGATAGATGGGGAAATAGTGGAAATAGCATCAGACTTTATTTTGGAGGGCTCCAAAATAAGTGCAGATGGTGATTGCAGCCATGAAATTAAAAGACGCTTACTCCTTGGAAGGAAAGGTATGACCAACCTAGATAGCATATTCAAAAACAGAGACATTACTTTGCTAACAAAGGTCCGTATAGCCAAGGCTATGGTTTTTCCAGTAGTCATGTATGGATGTGAAAGTTGGACTGTGAGGAAAGCTGAGAACCAAAGAACCGATGCTTTTGAACTGTGGTGTTGAAGAAGACTCAGTCCCTTGGACTGCAAGGAGATCCAACCAGTCCATTCTAAAGGAGATTAGTCCTGGGTGTTCATTGGAAGGACTGGTGCTAAAGCTGAAACTCCAGTACTTTGGCCACCTAATGTGAAGAGTTGACTCATTGGAAAAGAGTCTGATGCTGGGAGGGATTGGGGGCAGGAGGAGAAGGGGACGGCAGAGGATGAGATGGCTGGATGACATCATCCACTTGATGGTCATGAGTTTGAGTAACTCTGGGAGTTGGTGATGGAGAGGGAGGCCTGGTGTGCTGCGATTCATGGAGTCACAAAGAGTCAGACACGACTGAGCAATTGAACTGAACTCAACTGAGAAGGGTTACAAAGCTTGATAAATGAGTGCCTCATAAACTGATTGCATATTTTTTTTTAAAAAATAATCATTTTAAAGTCTCATCTTCTCTTACCCTACACAAGAACAGACCATTTCTCAGTTGGTGAACAACAAATGATAACTAACTCAGTGTTTGGACTGAGAAGGAGCTACAAAGCACTTCCAAAAAGCCAAATTTGCACCAAAAGAAGGTCTTGGTCACTTTTTGGTGATCTGCCGTCCATTTGATCCACTACAGTTTTCTGAATCCCTGAAAAACCGTTACATCTGAGAAGCATGCTCTGGAAACTGATGAGATACATTGAAAACTGCAATGCCTGCAGCCAACATTGGTCAACAAAAAGGGCCCAATTATATACCATGACAATGCTCGGTTGCACGTCACCACCAACCAACTCTTCAAAAGTTGACTGAATTGGGCTATGAAGTTTTGCCTCATCCACCATATTCCACCAGTTCTTTTGTCAACTGCTCACCACTTCTTGAAGCATCTTGACAACTTTTTTCAGGGAAAATGCTTCCACAACCAGCAAGAGGTAAAGAATGCTTTCCAAGGCTTTGCTTGTTGAATCCTGAAGCACAATTTGCATGCTACAGAAATTTATTTATTTATTGTTAACAAAAATGTTTTGATTACAGTGGTTCCTATTTTGATCAATGAAAACATGTTTGTGACTAGTTATAATGATTTAAATTTCGCAGTTTGAAACCGCAATGAAATTTGCACCGACCTAATACATTTTGACAAGGAGTAATTTTAATATTCTTTGAAAATGAATCAAGAAAGTGTTATGCAATCAAGAGATGAGAAAGTATATGAATATGCATATTTGAATTAGTGTGAATAAAATAATAATGTGTTATTACCTTATTTTAATCTCTATGTTAAGAACATTATTGGCCTTAGAATGCAAGATAGTCTAAGTGGAAAGTACTCTAAATCACTATACTCTATAAGAATATGCCTGTACTAAATGTATGTTTAATGTATATAATGTATATATAATATATATGTCTCTGTTATAAATATATTATATATATATTAGAAAGAAACCCAACCCCAATTAGCTATGAAAAGAGAAGTGGCTATAAATAAAACAGGAAAATCCAGTGATATATTGGCTTCAATAATCACAGTGTTTAGAAGAGCATTATTTAAAAGTAGTAGATTTTCCACCGTTTTCTCTTTATCTTTTGGTTGCACTTATTCCTGTGCCTTAAACTCTTTCTCTTTTCAATGGTCCTACTTATTAATTTCCCTATATTTTAGATCATTTTTATTGTCATTGTTATCAGGGAAATGATATATTAATATTGACCAGGTTTATACCATGTATCATAAGGGTCCAGGGCCTGACCACTAGCACTGACAATCTTTTTCATTTTTTAATATAAATTTATTTATTTTAATTGGAGGTTAATTACTTTACAATATTGTATTGGTTTTGCCATACATCAACAGAACTGACAATCTTAAGAAAACTGTATAGAATGTATAGAATTCCCCAAAAGAATGCTACAGAGGAAATAAATATATTTTTACTATATTCCATCATTTGTCTATAAAACTATAGACATCCTCTTCCCTTTCACACAATTTAAAAATGTCTATATTTACTATGAAATCAATCTTAAGATGCTCACCTCGTCCCTAACATGGACAATTCAAAGTCATATTTTTTTCTTTAGTTCCATGTTTAGAACCTCTGAATCTAGGGTAAACTTCTCTTGGTCAAATTCAAATTCAGATTATATTATTAAACCTATGTCTAATCCTAAATTCAGCTTTCTCTAACATACTCAAAGTGCACTCAGTCAGGACAAATACAATCCAAACTCCCATATATTAATAGAAAGTGGGACATGAAACAATCACAGAGTCTGCCTTACCATTCGAATAAGTTCCTTGGTCAATTTGACAATCAAAGATCCCATATACTAGAAGGGATTTCCATGTTTCTTGAAAGCATATGAGGATTACTCTTTTAGTAGCTTTGCTACTTTCGAATGTCATGGTTTTATAGTTTTGTGATTATCATAGGCTGCTGAACAGTCCTGGGATTTTTCTCAAAATAGCAGCCATTGAAAACTGCAATAACCGTCAGTCAGATGCTTAATGGGAATACTATGAGCTCATAACAAACAGTAAGTTGTTAGTTTAGCTTAGTTTTTTTTTTTTTTTTTTGAACACCACATTAAGGATATTTATGTTTAGCAATAGGTCTCAGTGTTCAGCCTGCTTGCCCAAATTTCAGTTGAAACTCATTTTTGTCAGTCTTGCATTCAGGTAAATTAAATGATAAACTGGAATGGTATAGCAAATGGACCTTGTTTTCAACGGAATCTGCTTCCCAATGAATATCATTTAAATAGGTGAAGTAAATACTTTTCTTGTTCAGTGTATTGCATATTTGGGAAAAAAAAGTAAACATGATTCATTCAGTCTTTCAAACTTTTCACTTTTCCTGGGTCTCAATTTTATATACTAGGGTGTCTTCAAAATGGCTAGATTAAGGGGTTCAATAAATGTCATTATGGCATTTATCGATTTACCAATTTCTTTTTGCAACTCTCCAAATTTCTGTATGTTGGCCTTTTGCTCTCTGACTTTAGATAGGATTCCTCAATGTGCCTGGAGAAGGTAACTACTTGGTTGTGTAATTTCATATATATTCAACTTATTAATTGAGTGAAAATTAATATTAACTGTCCCCACATTTGATAGATTGCTAGCAATCTATCAACTGCTTGACTTATTGGGTTATATATAGTCTCACTTCTTGGACCAATCACTTCAATTCAAGAGATAGGACAGTTAATATTGATCAAGTCTGAAGCACTTTGCCTTGCTAGAAATCACTATTTTATTGTACCCCTCACCTTTTTTCCTTTGGTAAGTGATGCAAAGCTAAATTATATACCCAAGCCTCCTTTCCAGTTATATGTGGACACGTGACCAAGTTCCGATCAATGGAATTTGAAACAGAAGCAAAGTCCCTCTCTTCTAAGGCTTATTCATATAAACCTAATATACAGCTCCTCTCTCTCTCTTTATCTATCATCTGTCAAGAGACAGTTTTGAAAAACCAGAAGAAAGCTTTAATTCCTGAATAATAACCCAATAGACCACTCACTAACCATGAATATCTGTATTAGATTTAACATGAGGATGATTCAGAAGTTTGTACACTGTAGTAGCTATCAATGTTTATGGTAAAATGCCTTTCTGTCTCATGTCAACTTCCTAAAAGCTTCATGAATTTGGGAAGATGTGGGTTTCCAAGGACAAGATGCCAGGCAGATTTTTAAAATATATATAATATTATGAAATAAGTTGCACGTTTATAAATTTTCATATATATATATGCTTATCAATACATATATATTCACAGTGAGCGCTATGTATATACATGTGTATAGTAGGGTGTATAGATGTATCTTATCTATAGGCTTATAGATGGGTCTCTTAGATTATTTTTCAAGAAGAATTTGTTACCCAGTCAATTGAGCAATGCAATCAGCAGACAGCCTCCGTTGTCTGGGGTTTATTTCAGCTGTAGAGATACACTCCATCCAAAATCACATCCTTCCAGAAGCAGCCAAGGTTCAATAACTGTGCAAAGTTGGGGGTATAAAGTTCTACTCATTTTGGCCAGATAAAGGTCATGATTACACTCCAAAGCTCTTTACCAGATTGGCAGAGGCTTTGTTGGGACTGAATAATAATTATGTCTTCTCTGCTTGTTCCCATTAACCCTCCTTTCTGTTCACAAATATTGATTCCTCATAAATATCTAGAATGTTATACTCTATCACTACCTGCTTTGAGAGAATTCAGTCTTCACCAGTGTGTGTGTGTGTGTTTAGATTCTTTATTTATGTGTATACATATATATTCTAAAGCAAGTTCACCTAGATAAAAGTCCTGCTTCCATCACTTACTAGGTGAAGATAGTAACAACTCATATCAAGTGGCTGTATTGAGTTGAAAATGGTTTAATTCATGAAAAATTAGAACAATGGCTGGTACAGAACAAGTACCAAAAATATTGGTGCTTTACAATTTAGTTGTATATGAGTATGTGTCTGTTCAGAAAATTTTCAGGAATATATGCCTCTTGATTTATGCAGAACTTTTAACAAAATGCAGTAATTATTGCTAAAAGCTGCCTGTTTGCCAAAACAAAATACTGACTCATTTTAACATATAATAGACTCTCTATGATTATTATTCCCTAATATAGCCATAACAACTTCAAACACAGTCCTTAGCTCTCTATTGATGCCATCTTTGCTGAAAATTATTTCTAAAAACCTTGTAGAAAGTTTTGTTCGAAAAGGAACTTCCACATGTTCACACCAGCTTATACTACAACATGTAAGGCAACTTACCGTTACCATTCTAATACCCATAAACCAGGGTTCATTGTAACAGATGAATGCTGACTGATACTATCCTTTTGCCTTATTTTTTTTCTCCATTTCTCTGTTTGGAGGGTTTCCTTTTTATCTTTGAAATGTCTGCAAAAAATAATGTCTAGCAAAATGAAGTTCTGACTTTTCAAAAGTATTTTCTATTTTTTCATGTTTCTCTTTTGGCCAAAGTTAAGGTTCATTTTCTGATATTTTCAACGACCTGTGAACTATGAGCCTTATTTATTTATTTATTTTTAACTTTTTGAATGATTTTTAGTCACAGTAGCCAATCTCTGATTTCCCTATATCTTAAAGAGGGAGTGAAGTTATATTTTGCCTCCCCATGACTGTATGCTCCTAGAGTGAGGTTTCTTTCATAGGGCAGGTAAAAGTTAGTCATATGAATATGTAATGGGATTGAAGGGTTGTTGCTGAACCATGAAAGATGCTGGGATGCTTGGCCTCTGGAAGAGAAAATGTCAATCCAATCCACGTTCAGTGACGAGGCTTGATCACTCAGAGCTTTTGTGTAATAAAGTTTTATTAAAGTATAAAAGAGATAGAGAAAGCTTCTGACATAGACATCAGAAGGGGGAAGAAAGAGTGCACCTCTGCTAGTCTTTAGGGGGATGTTATATAGCTACTAGCAAGTTGTTAATTATAGAAAGGAGATGTCTCAAAACCCAAAGTGGCACTGGGACCCTCACCCACAACATGCATTTTGAGATAACATTGCACCAGGTGAGTCAACTCAGGCCATAAAACGATTGACATGAATCTTGAAGAATGACAGGTTTCCAAGTAAATACATAGTTTAATTAACATAGATTAGGAGAACAATGTATGAGTAAAACATACAGGTTTGTCAAGTCTGTTCTTAGGCAAACCGACTTGAAGACTTGAATGTAGGGTAAACACATAGTTCATTAACATAGCATAAAACAAACATTTCCGTAAGAAAAAAAAAAAACAAAAACTCATTGGTTAGTTCAGGGTTTGAGAAAAGTTAAGTTCAGGTGGAGCCACAGCAGCATATAATTTTAAGAGAAACCTCCCTTTAAATTGATAAAGAAGGGGAAAAAATCTAACACGTTTGATTCCTCCTGCCCTTCAGTTCAGTTCAGTTGCTCATTCGTGTCTGACTCTTTGAGACCCCATGAATCTCAGCACGCCAGGCCTCCCTGTCCATCACCATCTCCCGGAGTTCACTCAGACTCACGTCCATCAAGTCAGTGATGCCATCCAGCCATCTCATCCTCTGTTGTCCCCTTCTCCTCCTGCCCCCAATCCCTCCCAGCATCAGAGTCTTTTCCAATGAGTCAACATTTCACATGAGGTGCCCAAAGTACTGGAGCTTAAGCTTTAGCATCATTCCTTCCAAAGAAATCCCAGGGTTGATCTCCTTCAGAATGGACTGGTTGGATCTCCTTAAGAGAGAGAAAAATGTCTGACACTTCCAGCCTATTTCCTCCCTTTGGAGACCCCTGGCCTTCTTGCCTGTTACCCACTCAGCATGGGCATGAGGGAAGGCAAGAAAAGAGAAAACAATATATTTTTCAATATCTTTCTCTGTCTTTAACTTTTAAGGCATAAGGAAGAATTCTAAAAATCATACAGTTATATGAACCAGCATTTAAAGATCTCTCAGAAGAAAATGAGCAAAGCATTAGAAGAGGAACCTCATTTTAACTTTTCTGTAATCTTTGAAAAACAAAAACACAGCATTTGCAGCTAGAAACTGTTTACAATACAAACCTCTTATTCAGATGATCATTACTAAACAGTAAACTACATTCTATATTTTGCTAAAATTCAGTATGCTGTGAAGGAGCAAGCCCCCAAATCCTCAACTTTCTCCCCTCAACTCACATGTCTATTAAATTATTTTGCTTACTACTATGGAAGAACTATATAAAAAAGGTCTTGATGACCTGGATAACCATGATGGCATGATCACTCACCTAGAGTCACATATCCTGGAGTGTGAAGTTAAATGGTCAAATCTAGTGGAGGTGATGGGATTCCAGCTGAGATATTTAAAATCCTAAAAGATGATGCCGTGTAATTGCTGCACTAAATATGCCAGCAAATTTGGAAAACTCTGCAATGGCCACAGGACTAAAAAAATCAGTTTTCATTCTAATACCAAAGAAAGGCAAATGTCAAAGAATATTTAAACTACAGTACTATTGCGCTCATTTCACATGCTAGCAAGGAAATGCTCAAAGCTTTTCAAGCTAGATTTCAACAGTGTATGACCAAGAACTTCCATATGTACAAGCTGGATTTAGAAAAGGCAGAGGAATCAGAGATAAATTGACAGCATCCATTGGATCATAGAAAAACAAGGGAATTAAAAAAAAAATCTACTTCTCCTTCACTGACTATGCTAAAGACTTTGACACAGTAGATCACAACAAACTGGGAAAAATTCTTAAAGAGATAGGAATACCTGACCACCTTACCTGTCTCCTGAAAACCTGTATGCAGGTCAAGAAGCAGCAGTTAGAACCAGACATGGAGCAATTGGACTGGTTCAAAACTGTGAAAGAATAACATTAAAGTGGTATATTGTCACCCTTCTTATTTAATTTACATGCAAAGAACATCATATGAAATACTTGGCTGGATGACTTCCAAACTGGAATCAAGAATTCTGGGAGAAATATCAACAATCTCAGATATACAGATGATATCATTTTAATGGCATAAAATGAAGAGGAACTAAGAGGCTCTTGGTGAAGGTGAAAGAGAAGAGTTAAAAAGTTGGCTTAAAACTCAAAAAACTCAAAAACCCAAAAAACTAAGATTATGGCATATGGTCTCATCCCCTCATGGTAAGTAGATGGGGAAGCAATCAAAACAGTGACAGACTTAATTTTCTTAGGCTCCAAAAGCACTGTGGTTGGTGACTGCAGCCATGCAATTAAAAGATGCTTGTTCCTTGGAAGAAAAGTCATGACAAACCTAGACAGCATATTAATAAGCGTAGACTTTGCTTTGCCAACAAAGGTCCATATAGTCAAAGCTATGGTTTTTCTAGTAATCATGTATAGATGTGAGAGTTGGGCCATAAAGAAACCTGAGTGCTGAAGAATTGATGCTTTCCAATTCTGATGCTGGAGAAGATTCTTGAGAGTCCCTTTGAGATCAAGGAAATCAAACTAGTGAATTCTACAGGAGGTCAATCCTGAATATTCATTAGAGTAACTGATACTGTAGCCGAAGCTCCAATACTTTGGAAATCTGATGAGAAGAGCCAACTCATTGGGAAAGACTGATGTCTGAAAAGATTGAGAGCAGGAGGAGAAGGGGTGACAGAGGATAAGATGGTTGGATGGCATCCTGAACTCAGTGGACATGAGTTGAACAGACTCCAGCAGACACTGAAGGATAGGCAAGCCTGGCATGTGGCAGTCCCTGGGGTTACAGAGTTGAACATGATTTAATGACTAACAACAATGACAACTCATGGATGATTCTGTTTTATAGAGGCATAACAACCTTTTCCAAGTTTTTAGGACTTAAAAAAAAAAGTGTTGTTCTAAATTATATTACACTTTTTCTATGGTTTCATTCTTTCATAATCAATAATTAGGTTTACTGGTTGTAATGGAGATACTATATAAATACTGTGAGATACTAGAGAACAGAGTTTATATTATATCCATCATCATTTTCCTAGCATGGGATTCAGAATAGGGAACTGAATTATTGTTGTTTTGAATACAAATATTGTGGAGTATTAAACTTGCCTTGATTGTGGTTATATAATTAAATGTACCTGCAAGGAGATCCAACCAGTCCATTCTAAAGGAGATCAGCCATGGGTGTTCTTTGGAAGGAATGATGCTAAAGCTGAAACTCCAGTACTTTGCCACCTCATGCGAAGACTTGACTCATTGGAAAAGTCTCTGATGCTGGGAGGGATTGGGAGCAAGAGGAGAAGGGGACTACAGAGGATGGATGGATGGATGGCATCACCGACTCAATGGATGTGAGTTTGAGTGAACTCTGGGAGATGATGATGGACAGGGAGGCCTGGTGTGCTGTGATTCATGAGGTCGCAAAGAGTGGCACACGATTGAGCGACTGAACTGAACTGAACAGAAAGTTGGCATTTCTGATAAGCTAATTAAAGGGTAATTTTGGAGATCAACTTGAATATCAGAACTAGTCTTATCTTCTACAGTATGCATTACACAAATATATTAAAAAGGGAGCCATCAGCACAAAGAAGAATAAGATAACCACTGTTACTATATGCTGTTAGTACTAATTTAAATAAGTAACCCTGGAATATATATGGTCTTTCTAATATACAAGCAAACTAGAAGAACACATAGTCATTTTTTTAATAATTTGTTTTTTAGTAGATTTCTTATATTAGTAACTAAAATTCATTTAAAATGGAAGCAAAAATGCTTTAAAATATTATACATATATAGATGTATAATAATTTATATACATATATATGTTATATATGTATAACATTTTTAAGCATTTTATATATTATATATATATTTAATATATATATAAATTTATTTATATTTATATTTAATTTATATTTATATTATTATAAATTATATTTTCATAAATAATAAATTATATTATAAATTATATTATTATAAATTATCATTATAAACTATAATAATTAGTTATAATTTTTATAATATAATAAATTATATTATAACTTATATTACTATTATAAATTATTACCATAAATTATAATTATTTTATATATATTATATATATATTTAATATATAATATACTTATATTTATTTATATTTATTTAATGTATATTTATATTTATATAATTTAAATATATATATTTATCTTATTATATATATATATATATATATATATATATATATATATATATATAGAGCATCTACTGAATAATTCATATTGCATAATATCTCCGAGTAAAATGACATTTCAACTGTGGATATTACAAATTGACTTGAGTGATTATTTCAGCTATATAATTGACCAACATCCCTTGTGTATATAAAAACCTCTGCTGTTTTGAGATATACAGATGGATAGCTTAGGTCAATCAAGTTATTCAAATTCTAAAGTTATTTTGCTATGGGATAACTTGCCATACAGAGTTTAAAGATATTTGAAAAAAAAAAAAAGTTTTCTTGTGCTGATTTCTTTTCTTTGCATTAAATCAAAAATTATTAAAAAACCTGGGCAAACAATTTAATTTTTAAACAGATTTTATGCACCAATTTATATAAAATTCATAAAACAATTCTTTCAGTGTTAAAAAAAAATTAATGTGGTAAACTGACTCAAATTCCATGAATTTAAACTGCACCTCTAATCAAAAAATTCTGAGGATAACTTGCCATACAGAGTTTAGAGAGATCTGAAAAAAAAAAAGTTATCTTGTGCTGATTTCTTTTCTTTATATTAAATCAAAAATTATTAAAACACCTGGGCAAACAAATTAATTTTTAAACAGATTTATGCACCAATTTATATAAAATTAATAAAACAATTCTTTCAGTATTAAAAGAAATTAATGTGGTAAACTGACTCAAATTCCATGAATTTAAACTGCACCTCTAAATCAAAAAATTCTAAAGATAACAATGACTTTAACCTTTCTTGAATTTCAGAAAGTAGTTTATTTCTTCAGTTTTTTCATTCTATAAATTTTACTGATGCCAGATATTTACAAGTCACAGGGATACTATTAATAACAGCTGTAAGATGAATCAGCTACACATATTTACCTCTAGGAGACAAAGGTGAGAAAAAAGGAAGACACATTTTTAAAATGCCTATTATAACCAGGTATAATGTCTTGTGTTTTCACATATATTGATTACTCATTTGATTCTCACCAAGATTGTGGTGAGGAAATATCTTTCTTATTTGGCAACTGTATAACTCATGAATTTGTACGTGTGGTAACCATGGAGCCAGAGTTAACTCTTAAAACTCTTTCTTTTCCCTTTGTGTGCTATATTGTGTTGCTTACAGTTAAAGAGAGAGCTAAATATATTATAAATGACAAAATACTAACTGTTAGAAGAGAAATACTAACAAAGTAATGTGAGGGTTTAACAGTTTTACATTTCACACTATATATAGTCTTTGGAGAGGAGGAAAGGAATTTGACATATAGCTTAGCATTTATCATAAATTTTAGCCTCTGCACCCCCATACTATTTACACAATTAATAACTGAGAAAACAAGCTAAAATGGTCAATAACTTTTTAAGCTTCACAAAAAAGTAAATGACAGAAAACAAATTTTATGCAAAGTTTTTTGTTTGATTGATTTTTTTTTTTTAATTCTTTTTGGCTCCTTAGGCTTTAAGTTTGATTGGTTGCAACTGAGTGACTGAACTGAACTGAATAAATCATTTAACATTACAAATTTGTAGAATACAGAGGAACTTGGGGTTTATACAATCTGCAGCATGAGTGTGCTCATTTGCTTACTCATATATGACCCTTTGAGACCCACGGACTGTAGCCAACCAGGCACCTCTACCCATGGAATTTCTAAGCAAGAATTTTGGAGTTAGTTGTCATTTCCTATTCCAGGGCATCTTTCCTATTGAATAATTGAACTGCATTTCATGTCTTTCCTGCTTGACAGGCATATTCTTTACCACAGCACTACCTAGGAAGTTCCAGTCTACAACATGAAAATAACACTTATATGATTAGAATAAGTGCCATATTGTTTATTGTTCAGTCACTCAGTCGTGTACAACTCTGCAACCCCATGGACTGGAGCACACCAGGCTTCCCTGTCCTTCACCATCTTCCAGAGCTTGCACGAGTACATGTCCATTGAATCAATGATGCCATCCAACCATCTCATTCTCTGCTATCCCCTCCTCCTGCTTCAGTCTTTCCCAGCATCAGGATCTTTTCTAATGTGTCAACTTTTCACATCAGGTGGCCAAAGTAATGGAGCTTCAGCTTCAGGAAAATTTCCTTCAGTGAATATTCAGGATTGATTTCCTTTAGGATTTACTGGTTTGATCTCCTTGTTGAACAAGGGACTCTCAAGAGTCTTCTCCAACACTACAATTCAAAAGCATCAATTATTTGGTGCTCAGCCTTCTTTTTGTTTTAACTCTCACATCCATACATGACTACTGGAAAAACTATAGCTTTGATAAAAATGAACCTTTGTTGGCAAAGTAATGTCTCTGCTTTTTAATATCTATCTAAGTTGGTCATAGTTTTTCTTCCAAGGAGAATTTTTTTTTTTTTAATTTCATGGCTGTGGTCATAATTAGCAGTGATTTTGGAGCCCAAGAAAATAAAGTCTGTCACTGTTTTCATTGTTTCCCTATCTATTTGCTATGAAATGATGGGGCCTGATGACATGATCTTCATCTTCCTAATGTTGAGTTATGTCAGCTTTTCCACTCTCCTCTTTCACTTTCATAAAGAGGCTCTTTAGTGTCTCTTTGCTTTTTGCCATAAGGGTGATGTCATCTTATATATGTATACATATCATATCTATATCTATATCTATCTATCTATCTATCTATCTATCTATATAAAATATAGATTTGGTGGCTCCATGTGGCATTTGAGATCTTAGTTCCTTAACCAGGGATGAATCCTGCCCCAGCATTAGAATCAGGGAGTATTAATCACTGGATCACCAGGGAAGTCACTAAATCCTATTTTTAAAAGAGGACAGAAAGCTGAACTTTTAATTGACAATTTAAATTATTTTTCCAAAGAGATTAAGTTACTCAGAGAACAGCTTTCCAAGCAGACAGGAAATAATTGATAAGTCACGGGAGCACAGATAACTATGCTATGCTCCAAGAATTACAGATAATTGCATGGAAATGTGTCCAAGTTGAAAACTGAACTTAGAAGTCTCTTTATAAGTAATAAATTTTTGAGTCATTGTATTAAATAAGTAGAATTACAGGTTGAAGGGAACAATCAGAACATGTATACAAAGAAGAAAAATGATCAAACAACATCTACCTAGGTATATTAACACTTAAGTGATAGGAGATAGAAGAGCAGCACATGTCTGCATATCTGAGAAATTAGGAATTAGCCAATATTTAGAATGAAACACAGTCATGAAGAAGTAGCCTTTAAAACTGAAATTAGAGCCAGTTCATCCTGAAAGAGTGGATGAAGTTCATAATATTAGAACTTTGAGAAGGACGGGGAAAAAAAAAATCAACCCTTGTCTTCATGGCATGAAGATGGGGAAACAATGGAATCACTGAAACACTATTTTCTTGGCGTCCAAAATCACTGTACATGTGACTGCAGCCATTAAATTAAAAGATGATTGCTCATCAGAAGAAAAGTTATGACAAACCTAGACAGTGTATTAAAAAGCAGAGACATTACTCTGCTGACAAAGTCCATATAGTCAAAGCTATGGTTTTACCAGTAGTCATATACTGATGTGAGAGTTGGAATGTAAAGAAGGTTGAGCACTGAAGAAGTGATGCTTTTGAACTGTGGTGTTGGAGAAGACTCCTGAGAGTCCCTTGGCCCTCAAAGGAGATCAAACTAGTCCATCCTAAAGGAAGTCAGTCCTGAATATTCACTGGAAGGATTGATGATGAAGCTGAAGCTCCAACACTTTGGCCACTTGATGCAAAGAGGCAACTCATTGGAAAATGTCTTGATGGTAGGAAAGAGAGAAGGCAGGAGGATAAGGGAATGACAGAAGACAAGATGTTTGGATAGTATCTCTGACTCAATGGACATGAGTTTGAGCAAGCTCTGGAAGATAGTGAAGGACAGGGAAGCCTGGTGTGCTGCACTCCATGGTGTTACAAAGAGGTGGACACGGCTGAACGACTGAGCAACAACAATTATTGGTCAAGAAGATGAGACACAGAAAGATTATAGGATAGCAATAAGATCAGAAAATATAAATGTGACTCTCACTGAGAAAAAAGGAAATAATAAGATTTTAAAGAATTTACGTAATTTTATGACTAGTGCATTCTCTTGGCAAAACTCTATTAGCCTTTTCCTTGCTTCATTCCATATTCCAAAGCCAAATTTGCCCGTTACTCCAGGTGTTTCTTGACTTCCTACTTTTGCATTCCCATCCCCTATAATGAAAAGGACATCTTTTGTGGGTGTTAGTTCTAAAAGGTCTTGTAGGTCTTCATAGAACCATTCAACTTCAGCTTCTTCAGTGTTACTGGTTGGGGCATAGACTTGGATTACTGTGATATTGAATGGTTTGCCTTGGAAACGAACAGAGATCATTCTGTCGTTTTTGATATTGCATCCGAGTACTGCATTTCTGACTCTTTTGTTGACCATGATGGCTACTCCTTTTCTCCTAAGGGATTCCTGCCCGCAGTAGTAGATATAATGGTCATCTGAGTTAAATTCACCCATTCCAGTCCATTTTAGTTATCTGATTCCTAGAATGTCAACGTTCACTCTTGCCATCTTCTGTTTGACTACCTCCAATTTGCCTTGATTCATGGACCTGACATTCCAGGTTCCTATGCCATATTGCTCTTTACAGCATCGGATCTTGCTTCTATCACCAGTCACATCCACAGTTGGGTATTGTTTTTGCACTGGCTCCATCCCTTCATTCTCTCTGGAGTTATTTCTCCATTGATCTCCAGTAGGATATTGGGCACCTACCAATCTGAGGAGTTCCTCTTTCAGTATCCTATCATTTTTCCTTTTCATACTGTTCATGTGGTTCTCAAGGCAAGAATATTGAAGTGGTTTGCCTTCTCCAGTGGACGAATTGTGTCAGACCTCTCCACCATGACCCTCCCATCTTGGGTGGCCCCACAGGATATGTCTTAGTTTCATTCAGTTAGACAAGGCTGTGGTCCTAGAGTGATTAGATTAAACTAAATTTCTGTGAGTATGGTTTCAGTGTGTGTGCCCTCTGATGCCCTCTTGCAACACCTACCATCTTACTTGGGTTTCTCTTACCTTGAACGTGGGTATCTCTTCATGGCTGCTCTAGCAAAGCACAGCCACTGCTCCTTACCTTGGAAAAGGGTATCTCCTAACCACCGCCCCTCCTGACATTGAACGTGGAGTAGCTCCTCTCGGGCCTGTTGCACCCGTGCAGCCACCACTGCTTGACATGGGATGGCTCCTCTTGGCCGCCATCCCTGAGGTCAGGAAGCAACAGTTAGAACTGGACATGGAACAACAGACTGGTTCCAAATAGGAAAAGGAGTACGTCAAGGCTGTATATTGTCACCCTGCTTATTTATCTTATATGCAGAGTACATCATTAGAAATGCTGGGCTGGAAGAAGCACAAGCTGGAATCAAGATTGCTGGGAGAAATATCAATAACCTCAGATATGCAGATGACACCACCCTTATGGCAGAAAGTGAAGAGGAACTAAAAAGCCTCTTGATGAAAATGAAAGAGGAGAGTTAAAAAGTTGGCTTAAAGCTCAACATTCAGAAAACAAAGATCATTGCATTTGGTTCCATCACTTCATGGGAAATAGATGGGGAAACAGTGGAAACAGTGTCAGACTTTATTTTGGGGGGCTCCAAAATCACTTAAGACGGTGATTGCCGCCATGAAATTAAAAGACACTTACTCCTTGGAAGAAAAGTTATGACCAACCTAGAGAGCATATTCAAAAGCAGACACATTACTTTGCCAACAAAGGTCCATCTAGTCAAGGCTATGGTTTTTCCAGTGGTCATGTATGGGTGTGAGTGTGAAGAAAGCTGAGTGCCGAAGAATTGATGCTTTTGAACTGTGCTGTTGTTGAAGACTCTTGAGAGTCCCTTGGACTGTAAGGAGAACCAACCAGTCCATTCTAAAGGAGATCAGTCCTGGGTGTTCTTTGGAAGAAATGATGCTAAAGCTGAAATTCCAATACTTTGGCCACCTCATGCGAAGAGTTGACTCATTGGAAAAGAGTCTGATGCTGGGAGGGATTGGAGGCAGGAGGAGAAGGGGACGACAGAGGATGAGATGGCTGTATGACATCACTGACTCAATGGACGTGAGTTTGAGTGCACTCTGGGAGTTGGTGATGTACAGGAAGTCCTAGCGTGCTGCGATTCATGGGGTTGCAAAGAGTCGGACATGACTGAGTGACTGAACTGAACTGAAAGTCAATTTTAAAAAGGCCCTCCAAAAACTTTGGGTCTGTTCCTATGTCATAGAAAGCATTTATCACACTTTTTGGAAATTATGTTGTATACTGTACTTTTAGAATTGATAAGCTAAGTTGAGAACAAGGTTAGGTACTTCATTTCTGCATCCTTCTTCAAGCACAGATATTTTCCTCTTAATAGATGCTATGGCAAAGATTTTGGTTGCTTTAAACAGTGATCTTTTTCTTTATAAAACTCAAATCTGTTTAGTAAGCAATATACACAAGCCTATGAGATGAATTACTTTCCTTGTAGCTTAGTGGTAAAGAATGTATCTGTCAATGCAGGAGATGCAAGGGAAGAGGGTTGGATCCTCGGGTCAGGAAGATCCCCTGGAGAAGGAAATGTCAATCCATTCCAGTATTCTTGCCTGTGAAGTCCCAAGGGCAGGAGACTGGTGGGCTACAATCCACAGATTTGCAAGAGTGGGACATGATTTAGCAACTAAACAACAAAGGAGATGAATCATGAGTTTTCTATACCCATCATGATAACACTATATATTTTTCAAGGGAATTTCTGTAAGCAGGATTCAGAAAACTTTTTCTATACAGGGCCAGAGAGTTAATAAATTTTGCTTTGAAGATCATACAAGCTATGTCACAGCTACTTAGCTCTGCTATTTTAGTGGGAAAACAGCCACAGATTGTATGTAAATGAGTAAGCATGTCAGTAATTCAATGATACTTCATCTGCAAAAACAGGTGGGAACAAATTTGGACTAATTCTTAAAGTTGCAGACTGAGGTAAATAATGTGCAAATGAAATTTCAAGCAATGCTACATAAACTAAAATCTATTAAAGGGTTTTCTAAGAAAAGTATTTTTGTTGACTAAAAAAAGAGAACTTATCACAGAAAATATTTTTTCTCCTTCATACTTTAGGCAATAATGTGTGCATATATGGTGCCAGGAATGAGGGCACATCTTTTGTGACCCTGATTTCATAAGTGTGAGGATAAAAGTCAATTTTCTGAGAACAACAACAACAACAAAAGATGGGAGGGAAGAATTAAAAGATCGTAAATATTTGATATATTATTGAGATGGGAATACCAGACCACATGACCTGCCTCCTGAGAAATCTGTATGCAGGTCAAGAAGCAACAGTTAGAACCAGACATGGAACAACAGACTGGGTCCAAACTGGGAAAGGAGTACGTCAACGCCTTATATTGTCACCCTGCTTATTTAACCTATGCAGAATACATCATGAGAGACACTGGGCTGGATGAAGCACAAGGTGGAATCAAGATTGCCAGGGGAAATATCAATAATTTCAGTTGGGCAGATGAGACCATCCTTATGGCAGAAAGTGAAGAGGAACTAAAGAGCCTTTTAATTAAAGTGAAAGAGGAGAGTGAAAAAGTTGGTTTAAAACTCAACATTCAGAAAACTAAGATCATGGCATCTGGTCACATTGCTTCATGGCAAATGGGGAAACAATGAAGACAGCAAGATATTTTATTTTCTTGAGACCCAGAATCACTGAAGAAGGTGACTTCAGCCATTAAATTAATAGATGCTTGCTCTTTGGAAGAAAAACTATGACCAATCTAGACAGCATATTTAAAAGCAGAGAAATTACTTTGCTGACAAGTCTGTCCAGTCACAGCTAGGTTTTTCCAGTAGTCATGTATTGATCTGAAAGTGGGACTTTAAAGAAAGCTGAGTGCTGACGAATTGATGCTTTTGAACTGTGGTGTTGGAGAAGACTCCTGAGAGTCCCTTGGACAGCAAGGAGATCCAACCAGTGAATCCTAAATGAAATCGGTCCTGAATATTCATTGGAAGTACTGATATTGAAGATGAAACTCTAATACTTTGGCCAACTGATGCAAAGAACAGACTCACTTGAAAAGACTCTGATGCTGGGAAAGATTGAAGGCAGGGGCTGGGGATGACAGAGGATGAGATAGTTGGATGACATCACTTACTCAATGGACATGAGTTTGAGCAAGCTTCAGGACTTGGTGGTGGACAAAGAAGCCTGGAGTGCTGCAGTCATGGAATACCAAAGGGTCAGACATGACTAAACAACTGAACTGACTTATCAAAATGAAATTTTATCTGATCATAAAAAATAATAAAATAATGTTACTTTCAGCACCATGGATGCTATTTGAGTAATTTTCTTTACTGAAGTAAAGCTATTTTAAGCATCCTTACAGGGGAAAACTAAGAGGTGAGAAAATAAGATGCTTCTGCTTCAAACAAAGTAAAGAGCAGCTAATATGTGAGTAAAGAATCTGCCTGAAATGCAGGAGACCTGGATTTGATTTTTGAATTGGGTGGAGAAGGGAATGGCAACCCACTCCAGTATTCTTGCTTAGATAATCCCATGGACAGAGGAGTCTGGCAGGCTACTGTCCATGGGTTCACAAGAGTTGGACCCGACTAGGTGACTAAACCACCACTGCCACCAATGTGAGAGAATGACTTGCAAATACAAAGCATGGAATTTGAAATTATTTACTGGACATTTTGTGCTTAGAACTCTGAAGAATATTTACAGTGAAGTAGCATTTGATAAAAAATTTTAAAATATATAGTATTTTTTTCAAGGAAGTCCTATTTTTTGTCTTTTCATGAAGATCAGTTAAAAATATATTTAGTCAAGAAGATCCCCTGGAGAAGGAAATGGCAAGCCACACCAATATTCTTGCTTGAGAAACCCTATGGGCAGAGGAGCCTGGCGGGCTACAGTCCATGGGGTCACAAAACAGTCAGACATGATTTTGGGACTAGGCAACAGCAAAATATGCCATAAAGATATATTTATCTAAGTAAAATAAAGCATAAAAATTGGAAAATATGCTGTATAGAATTTATATGCAACAACTGTTGTTGTGTAACAATTTCAAGAGCCTGATCAAGAGTGAGGGGATATATGTATACTCATCGCTGATTCAGTGTTGTACAGTGGAAACCAATATAACATTGTGAAGCAATTAAACATAAGTGATAATAACAAAAACACAAAGAACAATAACTGCTTTTTGTCACTTATTTTTTTAATTGAAGGATATTTGTTATACAGAATTCTGCGGTTTTCTGTCATACATCAACAAGAATTAGCCATAGGTATACCCAACAACTGTTCATGTAACACAAGATTTTATAGTCAACAATTCGGATTGAGTTTAGTTTGGCATTTCTTTTGGTCTGGCTTGGTCTGGCTCATCTTGGTTGGGCTTGTTTGTGCATCTGTTATCAAGATGGCTGATTTATGATGAACTTAACAACTGCAGCTCGAATGGCTGGATTTTGCTTTGTGTAGTCTGTCAACCTCCAGTAGGTAATGCTGATTCAATTTGTTTGATGGTTGCTAAATTCCAAGGTCATCAAGAGTAAAAATGGCAAATATTCTTGAGGGCCAAGCTCAAAACTAAAGCAATTAGCACTGCTGGTACAGTCTAATGATCAGAATATGTCACAAAGGCAGCTCAGATATAACAGTGTAGCTGAATCCACATCTTGTTGGGAGAAGCTATTAAATATTGTGGCAAATTTTACTACCAAGCAAGGAATTAAGTTTTAGATTGTTAGCTATATTTTAGAATTTCAAAACTGTAAGTTTTATTTCATAGAATGTTTGTTTTAAAAATGAATTGCTTTATCAAGTCTAAGCAAGGGAGTTCCAGAAAAAAACATGTACTTTTTCTTCTTTGACCATGGTAGTCTTTGACTAAGAGATGGGAGTATGAGACCACATTACCTGTCTCTTGAGAAACCTATATACAGGTTAAGAAGCAACAGTTAGAACCAGACATGGAACAAGTGACTGTTTCAAAATTGGGAAAAAAGTACAAGAAGGCTGTATATAGTCACTCTGCTTAATTAAATTACATGCAGAGTACATCATGTGAAATGTTAGGTGGATGGATTACAAGCTTGAATCAAGCTTGCCAGGAGAAATATCAACAATCTCATATATGCAGATGAGACCAATCTAACAGCAGAAAACAAACTGAAAGAGCCTCCTCATAAGGGTAGAAGAGGAGAGAGAAGAACCTGGTTTAAAACACAATATTCAAAACACAAAGATCATGGCATCTGGTCACCACTTCATGGGGAATAAATGGAAAAATAAATGGAAGCAGTAATATACTGCATTATCTTGGCTCCAAAATCACTGTGGATTGTGACTGCTGCCATTAAACTGAAAGATGATTACTCCTTGGAAGAAAAACTATGACAAAGTTAGACAGCATATTAAAAAGTAGAGACATTATTTAGCCAAAAAATTTCTGTATAGTCAAATCTATGATTTTTCCAGTAGTCATATATAGGTGTGAGAATTGGACCATAAAAAAGGCTGAGCACTGAAAAATTGATGTTTCTGAACTGTGGTCTTGGAGAAGACTCCTGAGAGTCCCTTGGACTGCAAGGAGATCCAACTTGTTAATCCTAAAGGGAATCAATCCTGAGTATTCATCCAAAGAACTGATACTAAAGCTAAAGCCCCAATACTTTTCCCTCCTGATGTGAGGAGCCAACTAACTGGAAAAGACTCTGATGCTGGGAAAAACCAAAGGCAAAATGATAAGGAGATAGCAGAGGATGAGAACACTGGATAGCACCATCAACTCAATGAGCATGATTTTGAGCAAACTCCAAGAAATTGTGGACGATAGAGGAGACTGGCATGCTGCAGTCCATGGGGGTCACAAAAAGTCAGACATGACAATGACTGAACATATCCTTGCTATGTGAATTTAATTTATTATAATTTAATTTATTATCATCATTTAAGGTATTTTAAGTTGAACTATTTATTGTTTAGTGCCAAAAATTCTAACTGAATCATGGGACACAACTTTTCACTTATAAAATTGATTAATTCAAAGCAAGTTTAAATATAAATTGATATCTGTCCATAGTCTCTTCAATTTGTAAGGTAGTGGATACTAAAAAAAAAAGAAAAAAGACTAAAGGCACAAAAGAAATGTCTTCATCAAAGAGCTTGTACACAAGGAAAGGGGAAACACAATTAAACCAAAAGAAGATGTCATCTCTCTGTGGCAGGGTTCATCAATGAGAAGACAGTCCATAGAAGAAATGATGCCTGAGCTGATCACCATAAAATAAGAAGGTGTTTTTTTTTTTTTTTTTTTTTTTTAGGAAATTAAAGTGAAAGTCACTCAATCCTGTCTAATTATTTACAGCCCCATGGAATGCAGCCAGCTAGGTTTCTCTGTCCATGTAATTCTCTGGCCAGAGTACTGGAGTGGGTAGCCAGTCCCTTCTCCAGGGGATCTTCCCAACAAAAGGATTGAACCCAGGTAGCCCACATTGCAGATGGATTCTTTACCATCTGAGATACCAGGAAAGACCAAGGAAGAGCAAAATAGGAAAGTGGGAAAGCATGAGAGGGACATTATAGACAAAGGGAAATTGTATATAAAGGCTTGGGTATATAAATGAGTATATTCTTTTTAGAGAACCACTAGTTTCCACTTTTTATTTAACTCAGGAAGTGGAAGGTGATATGGAAGGAAAGAGTTGGAGTAATATGGGAAAGAGCAGAAAATTAAGATTGACTGGTGATTTGTAAATATTAAGTTTCAGCATCTCATGGAATGATTGCTTAAAGTATTGCTCATCCTTCACTCTTTTTATTTTTTGAAACAGATATCAGCTACCTCTCTAGATATTATACTTTCAATGAAAGTCATTTTAAACAGGAGCTATTATTCATCAGAAATAATATCACAATCACCATTGCAGTTGTTTTTAATTGTCTTGGTGAATTATTAATAAAATCTTATACTAAATCAATTTATAGTATATTTATTTTATGTTATATAGTGAGGTTTCAGTTTTAAAAAGGTCTATAGATATATAAGGTAAGTCAAAATGAATGAAGTATAAATGGTTATATGCTTATTTAATTGATTTAACATGGATTCAGTATATTCTGCAGTATCAGATTCACTCAGCTGTTTTTCTAACTAGTTTGCTAACAGACTGATTTCAATCTATTTCTTTTGAAATTACTTTTATTTTCCTCAAGTTAGTGTGTAGACACACCTGCTTTTCTCTGGGAGCAAATATTTTTAATAATATTATTAAGCTATTAGTGATTTTCCATTCATTTTCTTTAGTTAATTATTTTTCAGGAATTCGGAAAACTTTGTTATATTTGTTAATGATTTATATAATAAAAATATATATTTTTTAAATTGTCAGCTATTCTACATGAATTATCTGAAATTGCAAACAAGTACTGATGTAAAACATCATGTTCACAAATAATCGTGACACAAAGTATATATTAATATACAGTGTTTGAAATATGGGGTTCCCAAGTAGTGCAATGGCTAAGAATCTGCCTGTTTATGCAGGAGATGTGAGTTAAACCCCTTGTTGGGAAGAACCTCTGGAGTAGGAAATGGCTCTCCACTCCAGCATTCTTCACTGGGAAATTCCATGGACAGAAGAGACTGGCAGACTATATGAAAGAAAAGTGAAAGTTGTTCAGTTGTGTCCGACTCTTTGTGACCCCCATGGGCTATATAGTCCATGGAATTCTCCAAGTCAGAATACTGGAGTGGGTAGCCTTTCCCTTCTCCAGGGGATCTTTCCAACCCAAAGATCTAACCCAAGTCCCCCTCATTGCATGTTGATTCTCTACCAGCTGAGCCATCAGGGAAGCCCAAGAATACTCGATTGGGTAGCCTATCCCTTCTCCAGCAGATTTTCCCAACCCAGGATTGAGTTTGCAAAGAATCAAACACAACTGAGCAACTAAGTACACACAGACACACACACAACTTGAAATATAAACCAAGTCATCACATAAATCAAAGAAAGGAGACATTTAAGGTATAGCTGAATGATTATTTTAAATTAATTATGATATTCTTTTTAAGAATGTGTATGTAACCTCAAATAATTTGGAAAATATTACTATTAATTCAGTTTGCAATATCAAATAATACTATTTCATGGGGGAAATTGTATGTGAATGATGCTTTATATTTTATCTGTATTTTTACATAAATTCTGATGTATATCAATAGAAAATAAAATTTGTATATTAATATAATGTGAATATTCATATTAGAAAGTCAAAACCAGAAAAGTTTTCTCACCAGCAAAATAAAAAAGTAATATATATATATATATATATATATATATATAATTTAAATTCCAGATTATTGATGATAAAGACTGAATTGTGAAGATCATATTAGTTCCTGTTTACAAAATACTCAATGTGTATCAAGTAGTATAAGCAACAAATGATGCATACAGTTTTTCAAATATAAGAAAAAGTTCAAAAAGATCATGAGTAATATTTACTCCTAAAAACTGCTTGATGATAAAGCAGAGGGCAACATTGCACACAGATTGAAACAAATAAAAGCCAAAGTGTTTCTGTTGTTATTCAGTTACTCAGTCATGTACCACTCTTTTTGAACCCATGGACTGCAGCACTACAGGCTTCCCTGTCCTTCACCATCTCCTGGAGCTTGCCCAAACTCATATCCATTGAGTAGGTGATACCATCCAATCATCTTGTTCTCTGTCATCCCTTTTTTGTTCCTGCCTTCAATCTTTCACAGCGTCAAGGGTGTTTTCTAATGAGTTGGCTCTTCCAATCAGGTAGGTGAAGGATGGGTGCCTCAGCTTAGTATCAATCCTACCAATGAATATTCAGGGTTGATTTATTTTAGGATTGATTGGTTTGATTTCCTTGCAGTCCAAGGGACTCTCAAGAGTCTTCTCCAATACCACAGTTCAAAAACATCAATTCTTCGGTGCTCAGCCTTCTTTATGGTCCAATTCTCATACCCATATGTGACTACTGGAAAAAAACATAGTTTTGATTATACAGAAATTGTTGGTTAAATAATGTCTCTGCATTTTAATACGCTGTCTAGCTTAGTCATAGCTTTTCTTCCAAGGAGCAAGGGTCTTTCAGTTTCATGTCGGCAGTAACCATCTGCAGTGATTTTGGAGCCTAAGAAAATAAAGTATTTTTAGGTTATCTATATAAGAATTATCCTGGTTGAAACTGCAGATTTTTAAATTATGTAATGATGGAAAGATGTACCATTTTTTATATTCCCCCCTCCAATTTTTTTTTTTAATTTATTAATTGACACTTGCAGATGTGTTAATCTCCTTTGCTCTGAATTGAAATCTCTGGGCTATTTTTTAATAATGATTTTTGCCTCCCATGGACGGAGGAGCTTGGTGGGCTACAATCAACGGGTCGCAAAGAGTCGGACATGACTGAGCGACTTCACTTTCACCTTCACTTTAGGTTTGGCACAAAATTTGCATTTTTTAAGTCTACTTCATGGAAGAGGAGCATGTGAGTGTCTACATACTTCGGAGAAGAAGGGAAAGAGCCCCACACTCTGTTGTGGCTCAAACAATAGACACATGTCCAGTTAATATCTGAGATTTAACTGAAAATATGTAATTGTTTAATTTCATCTTTTAATCTCCAGAGATAGAAATAGCCTACCCTTATTTTGCTGGGTCCTATAATTCTGAATTCAGCCCCGTATTAGAACACAACTAAGTGTGTTCTAAAATGGGCCTTCCCTTGTGGCTCAGCTGGTAAAGAATCTGCCTGTACTGCTGGAGATCTGGGTTCAAGCCTAAGGTTGGGAAGACCCCTGGAGAAGGCAAAGGCTACCCACTCCAGTATTCTGGCCTAGATAATTCCGTGGACATCCATGGAGTTGCGGAGTGTCAGGCACGATTGAGTAACTTTCACTTTTCCTTTCAAATGACATAATAGACAACACTGTTTCATGAACTTGATAAGGATAAAATACCTATGTTTATTAGTAAGAAGAAGAAAAGGGAGAGAAGAACTAGCTATTTCAGCCATAATTCTTTGTGTTGCCCTCTATCTGCTTCCCTTCACAAGTTTTCATCAAGACTCTTCTCTTCGTTCTGAGAAAATTTTTGATCACCTATCACAAGTCCTCTCCTACTCCAATAGCACTTTGTACAGATATCTATTTTTTTATTCTCAATGGTATCAAGTTTTATTTTGCTCTTTTTCTCCCCTCCTCCTCCCCATATGATGAGATTTCTGAGGCAGCAATTATGACCTGGTATTGAGTGTACGAATAGCATGCCATAAAATGTCATATAGTACATGTTGGCTAACTATGTAAAATGAATCGAACATCTGAGTGACTGCCACAAGTCTTAAGGCTTAGAAGCACCTTCTCTTGCAAAGGAACTCCCATTCATTCCTGTGGGATTGTTTATCTCTTCTTATATTTGAATATTGGGGATTACTGTAATGTTTTGGAAAGTATGGGTTCCTTAAATAAAAGTAGCTGCAAAATGGAATCTAGAATTTAGATTCCCTCCTTTCTCCCTAGGAAGTCAGAATACTATTGAGAGACTTCCACCCATTTCTCATCCTTTCATTCTTGGATGGCCATAACCAACTATGACCCCAAAGAGCCACTGAGTATATCTACACTCTGAGAATTGATAGGAAGTTATAAGTTTAAGGAAGTACACTGGGCTGGAAATCAGAAAGCATCTGGATTGTGCTGTAACACTTGTATATATCAGTTCATAAGATCTTCAGGACAACGTTCCACACACATGGAATTGTAATCCCACATATTCACATTTCTCTTATTTCCTCATTTGTATGATTTTATATTATGGGTTAAAGAATTTGCTGTTAGTATGGTATCTAATATTCTCACTTCAGAAATTAGTAAATTAATCCTGGTGAGATCACAGTACATGAATTGTAAAGCAAATATGTGGCAGATGAATTGAACTGGTCCTGTTTATGAAGCAAGTGCTTATGTTACTGCCTAAGATATCTAATCTGTAAGCTTGAGCATATGAAAGAAATTCTGTTGTATAAAAAGAAGGATGATTAGTTTATTTTGAAGGCACTGTTTTTCAAATTTTACAGAAAAAAGATTGCCTTAGGATCTTATTAAAACATAATTCTTATTCACTAGGTCTGGGGTATACACAACACCTGAGGTTCTGTGTTTCTTGAAGATTCACAGCTGATGTTAAAATACGTGGTCCATAGACCAAATTTCCTTTATGAAGATAGATTATTCTAAGAATTCTTGATTCCAGGAAAAAAATTATTTCCTACCTAATGATCCTCCAAGTCATATTCAGTTCAGTTCAGTTCAGTTGCTCAGTCATGTCCAACTCTTTGCGACCCCATGAATCGCAGCACGCCAGGCCTCCCTGTCCATCAACAACTCCCGGAGTTCACTCAGACTCACGTCCATCGAGTCAATGATGCCATCCAGCCATCTCATCCTCTGTCTTCCCCTTCTCCTCCTGCCCTCAATCCCTCCCAGCATCAAAGTCTTTTCCAGTGAGTCAACTCTTCGCATGAGGTGGCCAAAGTACTGGAGTTTCACCTTTAGCATCATTCCTTCCAAAGAAACCCCAAGGCTGATCTCCTTCAGAATGGACTGGTTGGATCTCCTTGCAGTCCAAAGGACTCTCAAGAGTCTTCTCCAACACCACAGTTCAAAAGCATCAATTATTCAGCGCTCAGCCTTCTTCACAGTCCAACTCTCACATCCATACATGG
This sequence comes from Capricornis sumatraensis, assembly GCF_032405125.1. Taxonomy (NCBI): domain Eukaryota; kingdom Metazoa; phylum Chordata; class Mammalia; order Artiodactyla; family Bovidae; genus Capricornis; species Capricornis sumatraensis. Next base: position 52,492,525 of record NC_091076.1, read on the forward strand.
CCACAGGAAAAACCATAGCCTTGACTAGATGGACCTTAGTCGGCAAAGTAATGTCTCTGCTTTTGAATATGCTATCTAGGGTCCGTCATAACTTTTCTTCCAAAGAGTAAGCGTCTTTTATTTTCATGGCTGCAGTCACCATCTGCAGTGATTTTGGAGCCCCCCAAAATAAAGTCTGACACTATTTCCACTGTTTCCCCATCCATTTCCCATGAAGTGATGGGATATTAGATATACTCTAATCCTAAAACAAACAAACAAAAGCAAACAGAAGAGTAAATTAAATCAGAAAGCATCTCAATGTGATTGTTGTATTGATGAGCAGTTTTGCATCCTTAACAGCAACTGCTAATTGGTTGATGAGCTGTCATGCATGTTTCACAGCTCTCTGAATGAAGTTCAAAGACCATATTTTTCATACACCACTGGGGATGACTTTCCATCCATACTTAGTATTTCTCTGCTTTGCAATAATTATCCAGCTGCCAAGAACCTCTAGAATCTTTAAAGACAGGCACACATAACTTGTCTTCCAAGGACTGATGATAATAGGCAATTGAACTAATGCTATATAACAGAACACAGTATAATAGTATAAATATGCCTTTATAATTCAGATCTGGGTTCATTTGGTTTTGGGGTAATTGTTGACACCCTGGGCACATAATGATAGCTACTTTTTCACGTTTTCTGGAAAATTTAAGCTTCATGTGCTTTTCCCCATTTAAAAAAAAATCAATGATACCTATAAACAGAAAAGGAAAAGTGGCATATAAAAATGAGAGTTGAAAAGAAGAATTGTGTTGATATCATAAGCTACTGGGCCAAATTCTCTGCTACAGCTATGTTAGAGTGGCCATTGTAGTCAGGGTTGTAATTAAACACAAACTACTCTGAAAATCATGATTTGAAGTTAAATTATCTAATGTTATCAAGATAATTGCTTTAATTCAATATTTTAAAGTTTGCATTAGTTATTACTATAGCAATGCTTCATGGAAATAACATAAGAGAAAATGTTGATGCTGAAGCTATAAAATGCCCCGTTGGATTTTTTCCTTTCCTGGATATATTCTTGGTATGCATTGGATAAATCATGAAATTGCTTCTTTGTGCATCATGATCAGTAACCTCACTGTTGTTGAAAGGCATCATGTTTGTAAATGTGGTATTTTTCAAAGTATCAACAATTTTAAAATGCTGCTATTCAAATTCATCTTTCTATTTTTATCATGTTTCTCTTACACAAGAGAAAATACTAATGGATGTCTTTTTGTTTCTCTCTTATATGAAAGACCAAGTAAATTATTATAGTTTACATGAAAATTGTGTGAAAGTTTTTGTGTGAAAGTTTACTTGCAAATTGTGTGAAAATGCATTTCTCAGCTACTGCTTTTTCAATATTGGAACATCTCAAGAGAGAATGAAAGGAATCAGTGCATATTCTTTTCTCCTCTACATCTTTAGTCATCCAAGGTAGTACTTTCCTCAGATGGAAATCAGTCAGTATGTTATGTGGGAAATGGGAGGCTGGGAGTTGAGAGAAGCCAATGAGAAGCCAAACAGAAGACAGTGAGAATGTGCTCCAGTTGCTAATGTATCATTGACATGAATTTTTTAAAAAATCCACTAACTAATAGTAAAAATTTGATGAGCTCATTTTACTATTTTTCCCTGATGTGCCTATCTGGCTTATTCTGTTTGTTTAGAGAGTTTTCTTTTCCTCTGCTGTAAGAAAGTACTATAGCCAAGGGAAAATTATACGGAATCCACAACTTTTCTTTTCAAACATATTATATAAAAGACATATTCCCAGGCATTGACTCCTCAAATGGATTTTTAAAATGTGATTAGGAAGTAAAAACTTCCTTGTGTACTGTATTTATCCCCAATTTTATCGGGATAGCCATCACTTTTTTAGAGAACAACAAAGGATATGATAAATACAGAGAGTCATTTGATAAAATGTATCACAAGTTACATTGCATACAAAGATGGGCACAATAAAAGACAGAAACGGTATGGAACTAATAGAAGCAGAAGATATTAAGTAGAGGTGGCAAGAAAGCGCAGAACTATACTCAAAAGATCTTAGTGTCCCACATAACCATGATGGTGTGATCACTCACCTAAAGCCATACATCCTGGAGTGAGAAGTCAACTGGGGCTTAGGAAGCATCACTATGGACAAAGCTAGTGGTGGTAATTAAATTACAGCTGAGCTATTTCAAATCCTAAAAAGTGATGCTGTGAAAGTGCTGCACTCAATATGATAGCAAATTTTGAAAACTCAGCAGTGGCCATAGGACTGGAAAATGTCAGTTTTCATTCCAATCCCAAAGAAAGGCAATGCCAAAGAATGTTCAAACTACCACACAATTGCACTCATCTCACACACTAGCAAAGTAATGCTCAAAATTCTCCAAACCAGGCTTCAACAGTACATGAACCAAAATCTTCCAGATGTTCAAGTTGGATTTAGAAAAGACGGAGGAAGCAGAAATCAAATTGCCAACATCCATTGGATCATAGAAAAAACAAGAGAATTCCAGAAAAAAAAAATTTACTTCTGCTTCATTGACTATGCCAACACCTTTGACTGTGTGGACCACAAAAAACTGTGGAAAATTATTCAAAAAAAATGAATGCCAGACCACCTTATCTGTCTCCTGAGAAATATGTATGCAGGTTAAGAAGCAGCAGTTAGAAGTGAACATGGAACAACAGACTAATTCCAAATTGGGGAAGGGATACATCAAGGCTGTATATTGTCACCCTGTTTGTTTAACTTATATGCAGAGTACATCATGTGAAATGCCTGGCTGGGTTAGGCACAAGCTAGAATCAAGATTGTTGCGAGAAAGGTCAATAACCTTAGATATGCAGATGACACCATCCTTATGGCAGAAAGTGAAGAGGAACTAAGGAGCCTCTTGATGAAAGTGAAAGAGAAGAGTGAAAAAGTTGGCTTAAAACTCAACATTCAGAAAATTAAGATCATGGCATCTGGTCCCATCACTTTACAGAAAATAAATGAGGAAACAATGGAAACAGTGACAGATTTTATTTTCTTGGGCTCCAAAATCACTGCTGATGGTGATTGCAGCAATGAAATTAAAAGATGCTTGTTCCTTGGAAGAAAAACTCTGACCAACTTCAGTTCAATTCAGTTCAGTTGCTCAGTCGTGTTGGACTCTTTGTGACCCCATGAATCGCAGCACGCCAGGCCTCCGTGTCCATCACCAACTCCCGAAGTTATGCAAACTCATGTCCATCGAGCCGGTGATGCCATCTAGCCATCTCATCCTCTGTCACCCCCTTCTCCTGCCCCCAATCCCTCCCAGCATCAGAGTCTTTTCCAGTGAGTCAACTCTTCGCATGAAGTGGCCAAAGTATTAGAGTTTCAGCTTTAGCATCAGTCCTTCCAATGAACACCCAGGACTGATCTCCTTTAGAATACACTTGTTGGATTTCCTTGAAGTCCAAGGGACTCCCACGAGTCTTCTCCAACACCACAGTTCAAAAGCATCAATTCTTTGGTGCTCAGCTTTCTTCACAGTCCAACTCTCACATCCATACATGACAACTGGAAAAAACAAATTAAGCAGCATATTGAAAAGGGGAGACTTACTTTACCAACAAAGGTCCATTTAGTCAAAGCTAAGCTTTTTTCAATAGTCATGTACAGATGTGAGAGTTCGACTGTAAAGAAAGCTGAGTACCAAATACTTGATGCTTTGAACTGTGTTATTGGAAAAGACCCTTGAGAGTCCCTTGGACTGCAAGGAGATCAAACTATTCAATCCTAAAAGAAATCAATCCTGAATATTCATTGGAAGAACAGATACTGAAGTTGAGGCTCCAATATTTCAGCCACACAATGCAAATAACTGGCTCTTTAGAAAGGTCCTGGTGCTGGGAAATATAAAAGGCAGAAGGAGAAGGAAATGACAGAGGATGAGATGTTTGGATGGCATCACTGACTCAATGGACATGAGTTTGAGTAAACTCTGGGGGTTGGTGATGGACAGGGAAGACTGGCTTGCTGCAGTCCATGGGGTCCCAAAGAGTCAGAGATGACTGAACAACTGAACTGAACTGATCTTAAGTTAGAACACAAATGTGTTAGAAGTTGAGAATTTAAGATGTTTTTAGAAATAGATTTTTTAATTTCCAACATGCATTTTCTAATATTAAATGGATGTTACAAAGAAATTATTAATAAAAATGATGAGAAACAAATATTTCTTTTCTCTTTCTCTTGGATTTATGAACCCTAAATTTAACAAAATACAGACTCACAGCAGTGCCTTGTAATATTTAATTAAAATAAATTGCAATATAATTACAAAGAGAGTTGAAGAATATCATTGTCAAATCTATATTCTGAATTATTTTGGAATCATGCCTAAGACTTTTCTATTCTTATATATGGTAAAAAAACGTTTTCCATATGAGTGTATGTGCTAAATTTTACTACAAATATTTAATCACAGTATATAAACTATTAAATACATATCAGTTAAATGAAATCTAATCCAGAATTTTCCAAGACTCTTGAAGCATGATACTAGAATTTAAGTGTTCCATAGAAAATGGACATTATAGGGGGCTTAGTTGTAGTCCAAAGCTTTCTATTGCTTCCTCCAACTAATGGGAACAACAAAGAATTTGTGTTATATGGATTGGGCACAAGGATATATAGATCAAGGTGCGTGACTTTAGGAACATCAGGCTCCGCTTTAACCTTCATTTTGCTATCTGTAGCCATCAAAAAATTCTTAATGTAGCTCTTTCTTATAAAAAGAATATGATCCTTTGAAACCATATTGAGAGAAACAAATGTTTGCCATGCTAAAATACTATCCCAGGGGGCTCACAAGTAAAGAATCCAACTACCAAAGCAGGAGATACAGAAGATACAAGGGCTCAATTCCTATGTCAGAAAGATCCCTTGGAGGAGCAAATGGCAACCCACTCCAGTATTCTTGCCTATAACATCTCATGGACAAGGAGCCTGGCAGGTAACAACTCATGGACTTGCAAAGAGTCGAAATGACTGGGCAACTGAGCACAGAATACTGGAATGAGTTAAATCATTCTAAAATGTGAATTATTGGAATAAATCTTCCTAAGAATCCAAAAGATTTCTACTTCAAAAACTATACCTGTGGTGGATTCATGTCAATGTATGGCAAAACCAATACAGTATCGTAAAGTAAAATAAAGTAAAAATAAAAATTGAATTAAAAAAATAAAAAATAAAATAAAGTATTAAACCAACAATTGGGAACTGTAAAAAAATAAATAAAATTAAATTAAAAAAAAACCTATAAGATGGTGGTGATCATGCACCTTGATCTATATGCATTTGCTCTTGGATTGGAACACTCAATATTGTTAAAATGTCTGCACTATCCAAGGCAATCTATGGATTGATTGCAACTTCTATCAAATTTCAATTAAAATTTTCACAGAACTAGAACAAAAACTTAAAATTTGTGTGGAAACAAATGGACCCCCCCAAAGTGAAGAATTTAAATTGATGCAGACACTACAGAGAACAGTCTGGAGGTTACTAAAATTATTAAAATAGAGTTATCATGTGATCCAGTGATCTCACCCCTGGACAGAGCTCTTATATCCAGAGGAAATTATAATTCAAAAAGATACAGGCATCCTAAATCCAATGTAGCACTATTTACAGTTTACAAGACATGGAGGCAACCTAAATGTCCACAGATGAATGGAGGAGGATGTGATTAAAAAAAAAAAAAAAAGAAAGAAAGAAAGAAAGAAACAATGCCATTTGCAGCAACACGGATGGACCTAGAGATTATAATACTAGAGTTAAGTCAGACCGAGAAAGACAGTTATCATATGATACAACTTATGAGGGATCTTTTCTTACTGTTCATGGGGTTCTCAAGGCAAGACTATTGAAGTGGTTTATCATTCCCTTCTCGATCACCAACTTGATGGGCATGAATTTGAATAAGCTCTGGAAGTTGGTGATGGACAGGGAAGCCTGGTGTGCTGCAGACCATGGGGTTGCAAAAAGTCAGGTGAACTGACTGATGTGGGATCTAAAAAGAAAAAAAAAAAGATACAAGTGAAATTATTTACGAAACATAAATAGATTTACAGACATAGGAAACAAATACATAGTTACCTGAGGGGGAAAGGGAGGTTAAGAATAATCTAAGAAGTTAGGATTAACATATACACAAAACTAAATATGATATAGATAACCATTGAAATACATGGGAAAATAATTGAAAAATAATGAATATATGCATATGTGTAACTAAACCACTAACACAGGGGGCTATATTTGTTCTCTATTTTGGTTTGTTTTATTGTTCTGATTTTGTTATTTCTTTACTTTTTTTTCTTACCTTTTCTTTTATAATGTTTTATTTTTAAATAAATCCATTTATTGTCTCCCAATTACTACAACATCTATTTCTGCTTTATTGACTATGAAAAAGCTTTTGACTGTGTGGATCACAATAAACTGTGGAAAATTCTTCAAGAGATGCGAATACCAGACCACCTGACCTGCCTCTTGAGAAATCTGTATGCAGGTCAGGAAGCAACAGTTAGAACTGTACATGGAACAACAGACTGGTTACAAATAGGAAAAGGAGTATGTCAAGGCTGTATATTGTCACCCTGTTTATTTAATTTATATGCAGAGTACATCATGAGAAATGCTAGACTGGAAGAAACACAAGGTGGAATCCAGATTGCCGGGATAAATATGAATAACCACAGATATGCAGATGACACCACCCTTATGGCAGAAAGTGAAGAAGAACTAAAAAGCCTCTTGATGAAAGTGCAAGAGGAGAGTTAAAAAGTTGACTTAAAGCTCAACATTCAGAAAACGAAGATCATGGCATCCGGTCCCATCACTTCATGGGAAATAGATGGGGAAACAGTAGAAACAGTGTCAGACTTTATTTTGGGGGGCTCCAAAATCACTGCCAATGGTGACTGCAGCCATGAAATTTAAAGATGCTTACTCCTTGGAAGAAAAGTTATGACCAACCTAGGTAGTATATTCAAAAGCAGAGACATTACTTTGCCGACAAAGGTCTAGTCAAGGCTATGGTTTTTCCTGTGGTCATGTATGGATGTGAGAGTTGGACTGTGAATAAGGTTGAGCACTGAAGAATTGATGCTTTTGAACTGTGGTGTTGGAGAAAACTTTTGAGAATCCCATGGACTGCAAGGAGATCCAACCAGTCCATTCTGAAGGAGATCAGCCCTGGGATTTCTTTGGAAGGAATGATGCTAAAGGTGAAACTCCAGTACTTTGGCCACCTCATGCGAAGAGTTGACTCATTGGAAAAGACTCTGATGCTGGCAGGGATTGGGGGCAGGAGGAGAAGGAGACGACAGAGGATGAGATGGCTGGATGGCATCACTGACTCGATGGACGTGAGTCTGAGTGAACTCCGGGAGTTGTTGATGGACAGGGAGGCCTGGAGTGCTGCGACTCATGGGGTCGCAAACAGTCGGACATGACTGAGCGACTGAACTGAACTGAACTGATTACTACAACATTTTTTGTAATACTGTGTTTGTTCCCATGTTTTTGGTTTTGCATTTTTGCTATCCTAGTTTTTAGAGTTTGCTTTTATTTGTGGGTTTTTTTTTTAATTGGTTTGATTGCTCTCTTATATTTTGGTTCCTCTTTATTCTTTCTTTCTTTTTTTTTTTTTTTCTTTTTGTGAATGTGCCCACCATAAATGGGTAAAAGATCTAAACATACTTCTCCAAAGAAGACATACAGATGGCCAACAACACATGAAGAGTTGCTTAATATCACTCATTAGTAGAGAAACACAAATCACAAATACAATGAGGTATCACCTCATACCAGTCAGAATGGCCATCATCAAAAAATCAACAAGCAACTAATGCTGGAGTGGATTTGGACAAAATTAAACCTTCCTACACTGTTGTTGGAATGGTAATCTTATATGGTTATTACGGAAAACAGTATGGAGATTCCTTATAAAACTAGGAGTTGATTTAATATATAACCCTGCAATCCCACTACTCAGCATATACCCTGAGAAAAATAAAATTCTAAAAGTGACATGTACTCTAATGTTCATTACACCATTATTTATAATAGTCAGGACATGAAAGCAACCTAGATGTCCACTGAGAGAATAACAGATAAAGATTCTGGTACATGGATACCATGGAGTATTACTCTGCCATAGAAAGGAATGAATTTAAGTAATTTATAGTGAAGTAGATGAAACTAGAACTTCTTTTACATAGTGAGATGAGTCAAAAGAGAAAAGTAAGTATCACATAATAATGCACATGTACAGAATTTAGAAAAGTGTTACTGATGAATCCAGTACAGGACAGAATTATAGACAAAGGGTGACATAAGGGTAGGGTGAATTGAGAAAGTAGCATCAACACATATACACTATCATGTGTAAAATAGTAGCTAGTGAGAAGTTGCTGTAAAAAGCAGGAGCCCAGCCTTGCACACTCTGATGACAAAGAAGGGTGGGATGGACAGAGGGCAGGGAGAGTAAAGAGGGAGTTCATGTATGTATAATTATGGTTGAACTGTGTTGTTGCATGTCAGAAACTAGCATAGCATTATAAAGAAATTTTCATGTTGATGTATGGCAAAACCAATACAATATTGTAAAGTAGTTAGCCTCCAATTAAAATAAATAAATTAAAAAAAAAAAACAAAACTACAGAAAATTCATGGTGCTAATGAAAAAAAAAGAAAAAGAAAGAAACGAAATTTTCCTCCAACTGAAGAATCTAACAAAGAAAACTAAAAAAAAATAAATGTAAAAGAGAGGGAGAGAAACAGCAGCACAATAATAGTGGGGGACTTCACACCCAACTCACACAAATGGACACTTTATCCAGATAGAAATGACACATAAGACCAGATGAACCTGACATAGAACATTTGATCCAAAAGCAGCAGAGTACACTTTTTTCTCAACTGCACACAAAACATTCTCCAAAATAGATCACATCTTGAGTGATTAAGTAAGCTTGAGAAATTTAAGAAAACTGAAATTGTATTAAGCATTTCATAGTGACAACAATGCTATGTGATCAGATATGAATTACAGAAAAACTAAAACAAAAACAAAAATATGTGGAGGTTAGTCAATGCACATCTAAATAACGAAAGTCACTGAAGAAAAAAGAGGAATTAATAATATCTAGAAACAAATGTTAACAAAAACACAGCATCCACAAACCTATATAGGATGTAGCAAAAACAGTGCTAAGAGGAAAATTTATATCAATAAAAGCCTACCTTAGAAACAAGACAAAAATCAAGTAAAGAAAAAACAAAATTAGTAGAAGGAAAGAAATCATAAAGATCATAACAGAAATAAATGAAAAAGGAAAAAAGTGTAAACAAAATTGCCAAACCATTAGCCAAACTCATCAAGAAAAAGGGAGAAGACACAAATCAATAAAATTATAAATGAAAACTGATAAGTTAAAACAGATAACACAGAAATGTAAAGGATCATAAGAGACTTCTATGAGCAATAATGTGAAGATAAAATGGACAACCTGGAACAAATGGACAAATTCTCAGAAAGTACAACTTTCTAAGACTAAACAAGAAAGACATAACAAGTATTAATAATCTAGTCACAAGCACTGAAATCAAAATTGTGATTAAAAATCTTTCAACAAACAAAATTCCAGGGGCAAATGGCTTCACAGGTGGATTCTATCAAATGTTTAGAGAAGAACTAACACTTATATTACTCAAACCCTTGCAAAAAATTGCTAAGAGATGAAAACACCCAAATTCATCCTATGAGGACATCACTCTGATACCAAAACCATATAAAAATATCATACACACACAAAGAAAATTGAAGGCCAATATCACTGATGAACAAAGATGCAAAAATCCTCAACAAAATTCTAGCAAACAAAATTCAACAACACGTTAAAAGTATCATACACTGTGATCAACTAGGGTTTATCCCAGAGATGCAAGGATGTTTTTATATATGGAAATCAGTCAACGTGATACACCATCTTAACAAATTGAATGATAAAAACCATGTGATCATCTCAGTAGATGCAGACAAAAAATTTAACACCCATTTATATCAAAAGCTCTCAAGAAAATGGACAGAGAAGGAATTTACTTAAATAATGAAGGCCCTATATGAAAAAAAAAAAAAAAAAAAAAAACACAGTAAACATTCTCAGTGTGTAAATCTAAAAGCAGTTTCTCTAAGGTCAGGAACAAGACAAGGGTGCCCAGACTCACCACTATTATTTAATATAGCTTTGAAGTCATAGCCATGGTTATCAGAGAAGAAAAACAAATAAAAGGAACCCAGATTGGAAAACACAGATAAAACTCTTACTGTTTGCAGATGACAGATATGAAACATAGAAAACTCTAAAGATGCCACCAGAAGAGTACTAGAGCTAATCAATGAATTCAATAAAGTCACTGCATACAAATTTAATACACAGAAATGTCTGGCATTCCTATCTACTAACAATGAAAAATTAGAAAGAAAAATTAAGGGAAAAATCCCATTCACATTTGCAACAAAAATAATTAAATACCTAGGAATAAACCTGCTTAAAGAGGCAAAATACCTCTATGTAGAATACTATAAGACACTGTCGAAAGAAATTTAAAAAATCAGAAGGAGAGATATATTATGTTTTTGAATTGGAAGAGTCAATATTTTGAAAATGAGTATACTACCCAAAGCAAGGGCTTCCCTAGTGGCTCAGCTGGTAAAGAATCTGCCTGTAAGGCAGGAGACTGTGTGTGACACTAGAGATGTGGGTTTGATCCCTGGGTCAAGAAGATCTCCTAGAGAAAGAAATGGCTGTCCACTCCAGTATTCTTGCCTGGCAAATACCATGGACAGAAGAGTCTAGGGGGTATAGTCCATGGGGATGCAAGAGTCAGACATGAGTGAGCTACTAAATCACCACAATCACCCAAAGCAAATTACAACTAGTGAACAAGAATAGCAATGAGCAAACAGAGGCTCCTGTCTTGATTGATCTGTTCATTCCTTCATTCCCTCTGCCAACTCCTCCATACAATGCACTTCACCTGTAATCCCTGCCACAGAAAAATTACTATGTACATAATGATTTTCAGGCATGAAAGCATCTAATTCTCACAGCATTCCAGAGCCGTTATGGCAATGGCATAATTTATAAAAAGGAAAATTAGCAAAGCTCCCACTCCAGTACTCTTGCCTGGGAAATTCCATTGTCGGAGGAGCCTGGTAGGCTACAGTCCATGGGGTCGCTGAGAGTCGGACACGACTGAGCGACTTCACTTTCACTTTTCACTTTCATGCATTGGAGAAGGAAATGGCAACCCACTCCAATGTTCTTGCCTGGAGAATCTCAGGGACAGAGGAGCCTGGCGGGCTTCCGTCTGTGGGGTCAAACAGAGTCGGACGCAACTGACGCAACTTAGCAGTAGCAGCAGCAGCAATAGCAGCAGCAGCAAAGCTCTGTGCTTATCATCAGAAGCAAAGCATAGGTTCACAGCACATAGCAGAGATCTCTTGATTTCATTTTTTAAATTGTTTGTAGATTTTAAATCTCTTCACCTAAAGATTTCAAAGTTGTGTGACCTGAAACTTTAAATTAAAGCACAATTGCAACAAATTAGGTTTATTTGGGAATAGCTGAAATTCTGTGCCTAAGAATAATCAATAGTTCTTTTCCCTCTCTTCATTCTGAATGCACATGATACCCGAAGGGAAAAAAGTCTGGGTTTATTTAAAATTGGTTTTAGTGTTTGCATGCCTTATATTTAAGACATTAAAATAAGGAAACTAGATAGATGCCTGACAGCCAAGGCAATTGCTTCTACCCATTACACATCAAGACCAAATAATTTTACATCTTCAAGCAGTTTTTCTTAATTGTTTCATACTTTACACAGTCAAATTAAATCCGAATAGTCACATTTTTGTTTTATTGGCAATGTATGGTTAGAATTATGTTGTTAATAATCTTTTCAGAAACCTTACATTTTACTATTGCTTTTTTCCCCTTCTTTCATTTGTAATTTTGTCACAGGGTCTTACCTAAATTAAAGTGTGCTTTATTCTACAGAGTTATATATATATATATATAGGCTACTCTGGTGGCTCTAGTGTTAAAGAACCTGGCTTCTAATGCAGGAAATGTAAGAGACTTGGGTTTGATTCCTGGGCCAGGAAAATATCCTGGAGGAGGGCATGGCAACCCACTCCAGTATTCTTGCCTAGAAAATCTCATAGACAGAGGAGCCGGGCGGGCTACAGTTCCTAGGGTTGCACAGAGTCAGACATTACTGAAGTGATTTAGCACCCACCATATACATCTAACTATCTATCTATTCACAGCACCAGAAACCTGTTGAAAATTTCTCTGTACACATTTTGGCTAAAAATCCAAAGACAGCATAATAAACATGATCTTTTTGCATGAATATTATTTGAATTCATGTATAGAGAGGAGGTCAAGAACAATGAAAGTTTTACTTAGCAAACTCAATCTTCCTTCCTCAGTCCAAGGTAGAAAAAAAAAAAAAAAGAATCTTTTCCAAGGGTATATGTTATGATATCAAAACAAATAAAGCATTGGTAAGAGATACTGCAGACAGGTTACTTCATCTAGGTGACAAACCTATTGTCAAACTATCCCCTGACTCCCTTCTTTTTCTTCTTTCCTTCCCTTGTTTTTTTTGTTCTCCTCATTTCTGTCTTCTCTTCTACTTCTCCCTCTGCTATCTTCTCTGTCTTCTCCTCCTCCCCCTTCTTTTCTCTCTTTTTTCTCTTGCCTTCAAATTTATAATTTTAAAGTGGCATGACATTACTGAATAACATACTCTTAGTTTGAAAGTGACTGGTAGTGTGCTAATGATAATTAGGCTAAGTGAGAATAAGTATTTAGGACTGCATAGGCACCAATTAGTCAAAGAAATTGTTTAATTAACTAGAATAATGCCAGCCTATAGGCAGGACACATGAAAAGCAATTCAATTTCTACTTTATATGGACTTTTTCCCATATAGTAAATAAACTAAGAAAGTATCTTCAGAGTTGTGATTAAAAATATATTTAATGGACTTGATATACAACTTTATAAAAAATATTTTTTTAAATAATGTTTTGAAACAAACAGGTTTTACAACTTTAACTCTTCTTCTGTCTATATCAAGTTAATTAAGGTACATGTAGATGAAAGTAACAAAAGTATAATCAGTAGTCATTTAAACTATTTTTAGAGTTATTATAACGACTGAATTTTTTTTTTAATATATTCTTTTTCAAACAACGGAGTTTCTAATTATTTGCTGTTAACAACTTTGAAGGAGGGCATAATTGAGTTGTCTGCTGATATATAATTGAAAATAGTTTTTGATAAAATTTGTTCTTTTGGGTTTTGACGGTTTATATTTAGAAGGGCTTTTAAACACTAATTGACACTACAAGTAAATCCCTTCTATTCCATCTTGTCCATATGAGTAATCTTTCTCTGCACAAAGATCTCAACAAAAACAACAACAAAAAAGAAGCATAAAATTAGTACTGAGCCTTGTCTCAAATTTGCAGTAAGTGCTTTTCTTCCACAGACACCAAAACAGTAGAAAAAATGACTTTTTTGGCATTAAGGGATTATTTTACAATAAAAATTATATACTCTATGTCCCTAGAATAGTATGGACTTATTAAAGTCCCTAATATGTTTGTGTCATTTGGGTCAATTGTGTGTTAATTATAATTACTATGATGAAATTGACACACTGCCTACATATGCTAAGGAGGCAGCTAATTATAATTGTTATGATGAAAAAAAAAGAAAAAAATAATTGTTATGATGGCTTGATATAGAAGGGATTATTTAATGCTTAGAATCTTATAGGCACAGGCCTTTTAGCTTACTATTATGTAGCAGAAAAGCATAATAGTATAATCAATAAGTTTATTTGTGCTTAAGGATATTGCATTAGGATTAAATTTTATGCGGGAAGCAGAACACAAATACAAGTTTAAGGAATATAAAGAGATATGTAACACTTTTGACTGCTACAATGAATCTTTCTCATATATATATATATTTTTTAATTTTTATTTTTTCTTTATTTTACTTTGCAATACTGTATTGGTTTTGCCATACATTGACATGAATCCACCACAGGTGTACATGCGTTCCCAATCCTGAACCCCCCTCCCACCTCCCTCCCCATAACATCTCTCTGGGTCATCTTCATGCGGTTGGGATCAGGTTAATATGATGTTTTTATTCCATGGACTACAGTAAAATAATACAATAAAATAAGCATTTTTCTTTTCGAAATGTCATTATTCACAATTTTCTATAATTCTACAATAGTATTTGCAACTTTTTAAACTCATGATGAAACTATTCAAACTTTGATACATGATCAAAAATTATAGAGATAGATCTAGATATGGACTTCCCTGGTGGCTCAGTGGTAAAGAATCTGCCTGCAATGCAGCAGACATAGGGTTTGATCCCTGGGTCAGGAAGATCCCCTGGAAGAGAGCATGGCAACCCACTCCAGTATTCTTGCCTGGAGAATCCCATGGACAGAGAGCCTAATGCATAAGGTTACAAAGAGCCACACTGAAGTGACTAAGTACACATGCATGCAGATATAAACACACAGAGATATATCTCCATTGATCTTTGCTTTCTTCAAAATCCAGAGTTCTAAATAAGTGTGTCTATATACTCAATCATGTTCTTATTTAAAGGATTGCAGTGTACAACATTTCTTGAGGGATATATCTTAAAATGTTTAAGAACACTAGATTTGTCAGAATATTTATGAAGGGAATACTTTCTAAAGACAACTATTCTAATTATATGGTGTATGTATCTTACATCTAGGTTATTTGCTAATCCTGGTCTCTAGTTCATAATATAATACTTTTGTGATAGAAAAGAGAGGGCTTTCCTGAGAAAGATGAGATGGTCAGGTTACCTATTACCTAAACTGTGATAGAAAAAGAAAATAATTGAAATATCCCTGAGTCATAATTTAAATAGTATCCTATTGGTCTGGTAGGGTGAAACCCTAAAATGTGGAAAAAAAAATTTGCCAGATCAATAATTTCATAATAAGTTGCAGGGACTTTATTAACTTTCTCTATGATCATATTCATAATCCCATTAGTCTGAGGAACTCTCTATCTTATGTACTAGAAAAACTCAGGAAATAAGTGGGGATGTATTTGGAATTATCATCTTTGTGTAATTCAAATTTACTGAGATATCTTTGCAATTACATCAAGGTAGAAATAGTTTTGGATTTACTATTTCTATCCACAAAGAACAACATTCAATAACTTCATTTTGCTCTTAGCCCATAAGCTAACTTCATTGAGCTAGGTATTTTGTGGGTTATTGATGTTTTTTATTATTAGCATAGCACAGTAACTAGGGAAGAGAACTGAAAAGATGACCTGGGTCCCTCTGGGCCTATCATAGGGTGAATCCAAGGCTCTCTAAACTTTCAATCCACTAATACATTGACACCCTGATTATTGTCTTTCCATTTCTAGGATTCAAAAGTTAAGGCATTTTCCTTTCTCAGGGTAGAGTTACCCAGATCAATGGCCATAGAGAAATTTGAAATGCTTTGAGATACAGAGGACTAAAACTAACTCACAACTAGAACTTAAGAGAAAAATCTGACTCTCCATCTATTACTGAAAAGGGCTGTCACTGCTCACAACTTACAAAATCAGTATTCACAAATGGTAGGAAGAAAAGATGCCTTTAAGTTTCTACTGCTGACTATCTGGGTAAATGGTGGAATCAGAATCCTCCCAAAAATGCCTCTAAATATTTGGCTCAGCCATGAAACTTTCAGAGAAACAGAAGAGTAATTCCAGTTAATTATTGACATAGAGGTTCATAGTCATTGCCACTTTTCACTGTCTGCAAGCTTATGTGAAGGCTTATTGACTCCTTGTGATCTTCTAGATGTTAGCTTGTTCATACAGTTTGTTCAGATTGTGAAACAGGAAGTTAGAGAAGAGATCGTGTCATATATCAATTGCTTAGTATTCATTTCTACTTTTTTGATCTATGGAAAGAACCAGCAACTTAGGTAAGGTATTATGTAATTAAAAAATTAGGAGAGTGTGCTTGGACTGGAGATGAGTAGAGCATGAGCCGCTTGGTTTAATAGTTACAATATAGCTTTTCTAAAGTGACAAGATCACTGCAGATGGTGATTGCACCCATGAAATTAAAAGACACTTACTCCTTGGAAGGAAAGTTATGACCAACCTGGATAGCATATTCAAAAGCAGAGACATTACTTTGCCAACAAAGGTCTTTCTAGTCAAAGCTATGGTTTTTCCAGTGGTCATGTATGAATGTGAGTGAGAGTTGGAGTGTGACGAAAACTGAGCAACGAAGAATTGATGCTTTTGAACTGTGGTGCTGGAGAAGACTCTTGAGAGTCCCTTGGACTGCAAAGAGATCCAACCAGTCTATCCTAAAGGAGAGCAGTCCTGGGTGTTCATTGGAAGGACTGATGCTGAAGCTGAAATTCCAATACTTTGGCCACCTCATGTGAAGAGTTGGAAAAGACCCTGATGGAGAGAGGGATTGGGGGCAGGAGGAGAAGAGGACGACAGAGAATGAGATGGCTGGATGGCATCACCGACTCGATGGGCATGAGTTTGAATGAACTCTGGGAGTTGGTGATGAACAGGGAGGCCTGGGGTGCTGTGATCAGTGGGGTCTCATAGAGTCTGACACGACAGAGACTGAATTGAACTGAACTGAACTAAAAGTGACAAGAAAAGGAAGTTAGTGATGAGGACAGTTTCTGGTAAAGAGCTGCTTGCACAGCTTGGTAATTCAAGTGAATCTTTTGTTCTTGGAACATGTGAATTGTTGATTTTGCTCCTGATGAATCCTGGATTGATTAACAAGAGATGTTTTGATGTCAGACCATTCCATAAACCCTGATTTTTATGCTGTAGTGCTGTCTTTACAATGATTGTACTCAATTTGTTAATGGCATTTAACAGTTAGCACTTGGTAACAAAACCCTAAGAGTCATTCCACTCAATGTGAGATCAGAAATTACAAACATCTAATAAATGTTCCAGGCCTACAGAGGGCCAATAGGAGGACCCTATTAAAAAAAAAAGGTCAATTATTTCACTTGATCAAGAGACATGAATCTGGAAATAACCATGAGACAAGTTGAGATGCTAAGTATTCTTTAAGATCTTTTCCAGTTGTTGTTGTTGTTGTTTTTTAAATCATCTGCAGTTATTGGATCCTTCACCTTGGGTCACTCAAAGACTTTCTGGTCATTTTTTTAATTTTAATTTTGTTGCAAGCTCAGAATGTGTTTTAATAACTAAAGAGGTCCCAAACAAATATGTGAAATGCAGAACATCTGGTGATTTCACATACAGCAATTCAGCTCAAATCCAAATTACTTCATTCTGCCTTTGATTTGTGTCCATAAGATCTGTGGCCATACATTTAACACAAATTATGAATAGGATATATTGATAAATTTCTCTCATTTAGTTTAAATGAAGATTTTTCTTCTTCACTCTTAAGTTCATTCAACTATTCAGGTCATGTTGTGTTTTAATTACAATTACCTTTTGAAAATAATGAGTGAGAGCAGACGGGAACAATTGTTAATATTCCTCTATTAAGTGTGAGTGATATTTCAGGGTCATTGGGTCATTCAGTGACTTGTAAAATTCTGTGGCTCCTTCTAGACTGTTTTCTTACAATAGTTGGAGTATTACCCTTTCCTGATAAGTGTCGTAAAATATTCAAATGAATGTAGGCAACATAGGTTTAGTTATATATGTAATATAAAAGTGCAATGTTTCATAGTACCATTTTTGCTTATTCCCCATACATCATCCTCAGTGTGTACAAGTGTCCAGTTAATTACATTATCAGTAAAAATTATTTTCTATTGCCTCTGCTGTGAATTTCCCATCTGTGAATCTGTTAGCACTAGAAGTTGTCTCATCACTTCTGCATCAAATCAACCCAATAACCAATTACATATACGTCTATACCCCTGAACATCTGTTTTTAAAAATACAAGCAACAGAAAACTACTCTGAAACATGAACAAAAGTGATTCCTCATAGCATCCATGAAAAAGCCAAACTCAAATCTCAGAAGTGATCTCAACACGTAGTTGATCAGATAAGTGTATACAAATGTAGGTAGATTGTTTTCATTACATTCAGGTTTTCATAATTTTTGGTATCCTTAAGAATTCGAGGCTACTTTTTCAGTTTAATTTATACTTGGTTGGCTATATTTGTGATTTATCCTGGGGATAAAGGATTCATCCAATGTTTCCTTCCTCTAATTAATTTCTCTGCTGGCTACACCAAGGTTGATTCTCTGCTGCATTTCCTCTCATTTTTAAATTATTCTGGAAATTCTATGCAAAACAGTTCACTCTTTCTTTACTGTCTCTTTTTTAAGTCAATTAAGATTTCAAGGAGCTCGGGTGTGCATTTGGCTTTATTTTCATTTCATGTTCAAGAAAATCTCTGTCATTTACTTCATTGGCGGGGCCCATTCTAACTTTGTATCAGACTTATGAATTTATTTCATTTGTATATTTCTTCTGTTATTTCAAAACAATATTATTAATGAGTGATAAATATATTGTCTGCTATCTTAAATTAGATATTAAAACAAAAGATAGTTTCAAATTCCTGCCCAGTTTTTAAAGAATGAGATAACAATTTATAAATGTGCCCTTGTGGTTGATTGAACTCTTCTCCCGTTTTGAAGTTTTTAAAAAGTAAAAATCCCAATTTTTTTTAATCTAACAAGAACGGATATTAGATTATCATAAAGCAATGCAATTAAGGTAGTAAGACTATTATTATCAGCCTCAGATAATCTTTTCTCAAGAAAACTCCTCTTAATTTGTTGTTGCTGTTCAGTTAAGTCATGTCTGTCTTTGTGACCTCATGGACTATAGCATGCCAGGCTCAATTGTCCTTCACTGTCTCTTGGAGTTTACTCAAACTCATGTCCATTGAGTTGGTGATGCTATTTAACCATCTCATCCTGTGCTAATCACTTCTACTTTAGGCTTCAATCTTTTCCTAACATCAGGGCTACTTCAGATGAGTTGGCTCTTCTCACCAGGTGGCCAAAGTATTGGAATTTCAGCTTCAGCATCAGACCTTCCAATGAATAGTCAGGGTTGATATCCTTTCGGGTTGACTAGTCTGATCTCTTTTCAGTCCAAGGAACTCTCAAAAGTTTTCTCCAGCCCCACAAACTTAAAGCATCAGTTCTTCAGTGCTCAGCCTTCTTTAAGGTCCAACTCTCCCATTCCTACATGGCTATTGGAAAAGCCATGTGTGTGTGTGATAGCTTTGACCATACAGACCTTTGTGGACACTGTGATGTTTCTGCTTTTTAAAATGCTGCCTAGATCTGTCGTTGATTTCCTTCCAAGGAGCAGGGGTCTTTGAATTTCATGGCTGTCATCTCCATCCAAGCTTTTATGGTGGCTCCAACGGTAAAGAATCCACCTGCAATGTGGGAGGCCTGGGCTCAATCCCTGGGTCAGGAAAATCCCTGGGAGAGGCTACAGCCTCCTGCTCCAGTACTCTTACCTGGAGAATCCCATGGACAGAGGGGCCTGCAGTCCATAGATTTGTACAGTCTGACACGACTGAAGAGACTTAGTACAGCACAGCACAGTCACCATTCACAGGGATTTTGGTGCAGAAGAAAATAAAATCTGTCACTACTTCCTCTTTTCCCCATCCTATTTGCCATGAAGTGATTGTACCAGATGCCATGATCTCAGTTTTCTTGATGTTGAGTTTTAAGTCAACTTTTTCACTCTCCTCTTTCACCCTAATCAAGAGGCTCTTTATTCCCGCCCCCCACTTTCTGCTTTTATATTGGTATTATCTGCATACCTGAGGCTGTTGATACTTTTTTCATCTTCATTACTTGTAACTAAAAATCTGGCCCATTTTCAGGAAAAGGGTAGTGTAAGTGTGCGGGTGTCTGAGAACTCTAAAAGGGGATTCATCTAGTTGCTAAGTTGTGTCTGACTCTTTGTGGTTGCATGGACTGTAGCCTGTCAGACTTCCCTGTTCAGGGAACTCCCCAGGCAATAATACTGAAGTGAGTAGCCATTCCTTTCTCTAGGGTATCTTCTCAAGCCAGCAGTTGAATCCAAGCCTCCTGAATTACAGGCAGATTCTTTACTGTCTGAGCCACCAGGGGAACCTACTTGATGTGCCAGACAGCATCAAATGTAAAAACAATGCTTAAATAATATTTGACACAATATTATTTTTTAAAAATTCTTTAAGATACAAGGAAAGTGGTTTTTAAGAGGGTTTATCAAAGAGAAACAACGTAAAGTAATGAGATCTTCAAAATAGGCTGCTTTAAAGGAGAGAGAAAAAAAAATATATATATATATGATGTACTTATTTTAGAGAGATCACTTCCATAACTGAGTATGTTGAGGATGTTATTTTTGAGCAGAAAGTATGAGAGACAGTGAAAAAATGAAGACTGAGAATGGACAATTTGTTTAAGAGATTTTGAAAATGACTTCCATCAGAAAAATGACTGATGGAAGACATTAAGGCAGAGGAGGTTTTTTAAAATATTTTAAGTAGCTTTAAATGACATGTTCAGTTCAGTTCAGTTGCTCAATTGTGTCAGACTCTTTGTGACCCCATGGACTGCAGCAAGCCAGGCTTCCCTGTCCATCACCAGCTCCCGGAGTCTTCTCAAACTCATGTCCATTGAGTCGGTGATGCCATCCAACAGTCTCATCCTCTATCGTCCCCTTCTCCTCCTGCCTTCAGTCTTTCCCAGCATCAGTATCCTTTCAAACGAGTTAACTCTTCTCATCAGGTGGCCAAATTATTGGAGTTTCAGCTCAACATCAGTCCTTCCAGTGAACATTCAGGACTGATTTCCTATAGGGTGAGCTGGTTGGATTTCCTTGCAGTCCAAGGGACTCTCAAGGGTCTTCTCCAACACCACAGTTCAAAACCATCAATTCTCCTGTGCTCAGCTTTCCTTACAGTCCAACTCTCACATCCATACACGACTACTGGAAAAAAGATAGCCTTGACTAGATGGATCTTTGTTGGCAAAGTAATGTCTCTGCTTTTTAATACACTGTCTAGGTTGATCATAACTTTTGTTCCAAGGAGTAAGTGTCTTTTTATTTCATGGCTGCAGTCACCATTTGCAGTGATTTTGTCCCACTGGTCCACTGGAGAAGAGAATGGCAATCCACTACAGTATTCCTCCCTTGAGAACCTCATGGACAGTATGAAAAGGCAAAAAGATATGAAACTAAAAGTTAAACTCTCCACGTCAGTAGGTGCCCAATATGCTACTGGAGATCAGTAGGGAAATAACTCCAGAAAGAAAGAAGAGACAGAGTCAAAGAAAGAACAACACCCAGTTATGGATGTGACTGGTGATAAAAGCAAGGTCCGATGTTGTAAAGAGCAATATTTCATTGCAACCTGGAATGTTAGGTCTATGAATCAAGGCAAGTTGAAAGTGGTCAAACAAGAGATGGCAAAAGTGAACGTTGACATTTTTGGAATCAGCGAACTAAAATGGACTGGAACGGATGAATTTAACTCAGATTACCATTATATCTACTATTGTGAGCAATAATCCCTTTGAAGAAATGGAGGAGCCATCATAGTAAACAAGTGACATGTGCAAGAGGAGAAATTGCCAGAACAGTTAGAAATGTTTAAATTTGTTTTGTTGAACAGGGCTGGATAAACTTTAGAAATAATTATAAGATATCTCAGAGATAAATTAGTAGTAAGGAAACCAGCATCTCTGCCAATTGGCAAAAATTCATGAAAAACAGCTCTGGCTCTCTTCAGATCTTTATTGAAAGTTCTGTAAGATCATAATAGTAGTAATCTGATGTTACTAGCACAGAAAAAAAGATAGTAGGCAAGTAATTACTGAATTCTAAGTAGACCCCACGTACCATACATAACAGGCTCTGCCATCTTCTGGAAAGTAGGATTTTGTATCGCCAAGGGTTATATGTCCTTTAAATTTTCTTCTGTATCTAAAATTTTATGATTTCCCACTTAACAGTAAGCCTGTATGTTCTACATAAAATTATATTTTAAAAGTGTTCCAAAATAGTCACAGCTGTTAACTCATTAATTATTAGTGTTGGAATACTGGTTCACTTAAAAACACTACACTGCGTCCACATTTAACATAGCATGTGCTTGTATTTTTAGGTTAATTAGTGATTCAAAGTCTCAAGTTAAAGGAAAACAAATGCATGATTAGATTTCTACTTTGGTTTTTAGTTCTTCACTGTTCCCTTATAATTTTTCTATTTTATTTTTTAATAAAACACATTAAAAGTGACATTTTAAAACTCTAAAATGTAACTTGTATGCTTGAAATTCTTATTAAAAGTCACAAATGTTAAGACATTTTCTGTTAATTTACAACCCAACAAGTACATGGAGGGGCAAGAGGGGAAGTAATAGGGCCAGGGGGAAGATAACTGATATTACTTTGGTAAGCTACTAATATAACCTCATTCCTTTTGTCATTCTAGTTTTATGAACTATAAGATGTGTGTGCAATGTGATGATTTCATATATATTATATATATATATATATGCAAAATACATATACTACCATAAGATTATTTAAAACATCCCACACCTCACCTAATTGTCATTTGTTGTTGTTGTTGTTCTTGTTGGTGGTTTTAAGAACATGAGAACTCGACTCTCATAGAGACTTTCAAAGATATAATATATTGTTGACTATAGTTACCATGGTGCGGATCCTCAGAATTTATTCCTCCATACAACTGAAAGTTTGTACCCTTTGAACAGTATCTTTCTATTTCTCTCACCTCTCATGACCCTGATATTCACCAATTGACATTCTGTTTCTATGATTCTGGTTCTTTTAGATTCTATATGTACGTGATATTACACAGCATTTATCTTTCTCTGTCTGACATTTCACTTAGCATAAAGCTCTCAAGATTCGTTAATGATATCACCAATGGCAGGGTTTCCTTATTATTTATTGCTGAATAATATTACATTTTCACATATCCCCTATAAATTCATCCTTAGAGCAAAACTTAGGCTGTTTTCATGTCTTCGTTATTGTGAATAATGCTGGAATAAACATGGAAGTGCAGATATCTCTTTGCAATAGATTTTTTGTTCCCTTTGGATATATACCCAGAAGTGGGATTGAGAGATCATATATGTATTATTAGTTTTATATTTATTTTTTTCTGAGGAACTCTATACTGATTTCCATAGTGGCTATTAATTTACATTCCCACCAAAAGTGCACAAGAGTATACTTTTCTTCACATCTTTGTCAACGTTTGTCATTTCTAATATTTTTAATACACCACATTCTACCAGGTGTGAGATGTTATCTAATTATTGTTCTGATTTACATTTCCCTGATGATTAGTGATGTTAAACATTTCTCTACATACTTGTTGGCTATTAGTATGCTTTCTTTGGAAGATAGTCTATTCAGTTTGCATGCCTATTTTAATCAATTGTTTGTTATTTTGTCATTGAGATGTAGAAGTTCCATAGGTATTTTGGATATCAAATTATCTGATATATGGTTTGCAGATATCATCTCCCATCCCAAAGATTGTCTTTTCATTTTGCTGTTTCACTTGTAGGGATAAGCTTTTAAGTTAGATGTAGTCCCACATTTATTTTTGATCTGTTGCTTGAAATTTTGGTGTCACAACAAGTAAGTCATTGCTAAGACTAATTCAAAATTTCCCTTCTGTTTTCTTCTAGGAGCTTTACAAGTTCAGGCTTTATGTTTCATTTATTATCTATCTAAAATAAATTTTGTGTTGCTTAAGTTTTTAAAGTGGACTCCTGAGATCTCCAAATGTAGAGTGTTTTAGTATTTTGGGGATCAAATACTGTTGATCTTTGTGTGGAGATAGAAGAATATTGGGGTCTCTTGCTTTGTCATCTTGGTGATGTACTGATTATTCTGCTTAATCAGCATTATTAATTTTTCCCCTGAAAACTGCATAAAAAGGCTAAATACCTATATTCTCAATTAATGATCTATTGATATGTTAAAGAAGCAATGAAGCTTCAACTATAAATTGATCTCAATTACTGGTGTGAATTCTCTTATCTACACTTTACTGGCCTTGAGTAAGGAAGTGAAGATGAGAAGCATAGAAGGGGATTTTAAGAGAAAACAGTAGCCACACTGGTTTTCTTTGCTTCCATCCATGGTAAGGGAAAAATGCATTTAGGTGGATTCCATATTATCTCTGAGACATTGAGAAGTTTATGTGGATGGTAATTGCGTCAGTAAATTTACATTTTAAAGAATTTCCAGTTATTCTAACTGCTTCGTGTGTGTGTGTGTATGTGCATGTTTATATGTATTTGTATTGAATGACTGAATTAAAAAAGGTAGTTGTGGTAAATAATGTTTAATAATGCATATGGAGTTACTTGGAATACTGTATATGGAGTTACTTCCAGTGAAATGGAAGTGTGCAGCTAAACTGACTTATAAGGATATATATTTTAGGTTGATCATGATTGATAAGTTATTCTTATAAAAATGACTGACTTATGATAATGGGAAATACCAATATTCAATAATAGAACACTAAATATTGTGAAGTCTGGTTGTATTTTAACAGAGGGAAATAACATTACCTACATTAGGGTTACATTCCTGTCTTGTGACTTTATTTTTATACAGCTATAAACCGAACAACCTTGGGAAGTAAATTATAGCATTATTTTTTTATAAAATGATTTTTTTTGAAGTAAAGATTATTTAAATATTTTTGAATATTATTTTCCTTGTAAAGAAAGCTATACACTGTTTGAATTCTGAAATGATCAGTTCCAAACTTCACACTTTTTTCATTTTTCAAAGCTACTGATATTTGCATTAGCCAGGACTAGTAGTATAATACACTAGTAATTGTAAAAGTGAAATCCACCACAGTGCTGATTCTAAATCATTACTGGGGCTGCTATTCCTATTCAACTTGTTTATTTACAGGATAATAAAGGTATGAGTCTATTTATAAAAATTCTTTAACTGAAACAGACACATTAAATGACACGTAAGTTGAAATGTTTTTACCTAAGTGGTGCCCTAATGCCAATTCTTAACTATATTTTGATATTGTTGATTTGTTAATAATTTTGAGAGCTTATAAATGCTAATTTATTTCTTGTGTTATGAGAGCAGCAATAATAGCATTTATTGGGTGTTTACTAGACACTTTTAAGTTATTTGTAGATATGCATTTATTTAATCGTCATACTAACTCTGAGTTCACAACTTGAGGTGAATGAAGTACATTTCTTTTTCTTTTTCTTTTTTCTTTTTTTTTTAATGATCACCGTATGGGTTTTTATTAACAACTAGTAAGATATAACTACATTTAAATTTGTTTTTAACCAAATTATAAAGTTATTGCAGAGATTAACATTGTAAACACATAAGTATACATTAATATATTTTACAAAGCCCATCATTAAAGTGTTTTGTTTCACGAAGTATATAGGTACAGGAAAGAGATATAAAATCCTAAGGTGTCAGAGCATATTGATTAAAATATTTGAAATCTGAAAATTGGAAATTAATGGAGTTTAAAAGTTGATGATGTAAAAATAGAATATACCAAGACATTATCATCTTCATGAAATAGTTACCTAATTTATGATGGTTAGACATAATTAATTAAATTAAATTAATCAATTTATTTTGTTTTCAATTAAAATACATGAATGTGAATGTGTAAAGACGATGTTAAAATATTTTTCAAGTTAGTACACTGAATACTATCTTCTTTATAGATCCTATATTTCTGTCATGTAATGTATATTTGAGAATACATTATTCTTATTCAGTTTTATCTACCCCTTTAATTCTGTTCACCTGTAATCTTCAGAATGGCAATCTTGCATTGATATTCTTATACACTACAAAAATGATCATCACACTATGTCTAGTAACTATCTATCCACCAAAGTTGTTAAAATATTATTGATTGTATTCCCTATATTTTAAATCACATCTCTGTGGTTATTTTATATCTGTAATTGATACCTTTTAATCCTCATCACTTATTTTGCCGATATCCCTCTCTCCCTCCCCTCTGGCAACCACCACTTTGTTCTCTATGACTATTTTTATTATGTTTTTTTTTTTCTTTAGATTCCACATATATATTAAATAGTATGGTATTTGTCTTTATCTGACATGTGTCACTTAAAATAACAGCATCAAGGTGCAAATGGCCAGATTTCATTCTTTTTCATGATTGAGTAGTATTACATTGGTTGATATGCCAATCTTCTTTATCCATTCATCTATCAATGGACAGCTATGTTTCTTTCATAATCTGACTACTGGAAATTAAATAATGCTACAGTGAACATCAGGGTGCATACATATTTTTGAATTAGTGTTTTCATTTTTTTTCAGACAAACACAAAAGTGTATTTGCTGAATAGTATGGTGGTACTATTTTTTTTTTAATTTTTTGAAGAATCTTGGAACTGTTTTCCATATTGGCTGCATCAGTTCACATTCT
Organism: Capricornis sumatraensis; assembly: GCF_032405125.1. NCBI lineage: Eukaryota > Metazoa > Chordata > Mammalia > Artiodactyla > Bovidae > Capricornis > Capricornis sumatraensis. Next base: position 52,519,223 of record NC_091076.1, read on the forward strand.
CTCTAACAGTGCACCAGGGTACATTTCTAAAAGAATCTTAGCCAATGAAATTTTGCTCTTTGCCCTGAGCTCTCTCACCCTGGTATATGAAGTACTGCAGAACTGTTAGCATTATTGTGAATCACTGAGGTGAGATGTTAATTATTCTTATTCTTTAGGATGCCAGATCTGCATTAGCTTGGATGAGGGATGCATATTACTGTAATTTTAGGGTTCTGATTGTGCTGTTATTTTTACTAATTATAAAACAATTAATGAACATATAAAATAACATGCATATTTATATAATAGCTATCATTCTTTGTTATTGATTTATAATACAACTTTCTATTAAGGGAAAGTGTTTTATAGTTAATGCCAAAGCCTTTTCTCTCTAATATATTTTTGAGCCTTTATCCTCAGAAGTAACCCATACTCTTACGGGTATGCAACGTCTCATTTACATATTTGTACTTTACTGCATATGTGTGTGTGAACCAAAAGTATAAACAGTTCAGCTCAGAAGCTCAATCGTTTCTGACTCTTTGCGACCCCATGAATCACAGCAAGCCAGGCCTCCCTGTCCATCACCAAATCCTGGAGTTCACTCAGACTCATGTCCAATGAGTCAGTGATGTCATCCAGCCATCTCATCCTCTGTCGTCCCCTTCTTCTCCTGCCCCCAATCCCTCCCAGCATAAAACTTTACATAAATGATATTGGTATCATTTTGCTATTTACTAGAGCTACATGGAACAAGAGAATGGATCCAAATAGGAAAAGGAGTACGGCAAGGCCGTATATTGTCACTCTGCTTATTTAACTTATATGCAGAGTACATCACGAGAAACACTGGGCTGGAAGAAGCACAAGCTGAAATCAAGATTGCTGGGAGAAATATCAGTAACGTCAGATATGCAGATGACACCACCATTATGGCAGAAAGTGAAGAGGAATTGAAAAGCCTCCTGATGAAAGTGAAAGAGGAGAGTGAAACAGTTGGCTTAAATCTCAACATTCAGAAAACTAAGGTCATGGCATCTGGTCCCATCACTTCATGGAAAATAGATGGGGAAACAGTGGAAACAGTATCAAACTTTGCATTTTTGGGCGCTAAAATCACTGCAGATGGTGATTGCAGCCATGAAATTAAAAGATGCTTATTCCTTGGAAAGAAAGTTATGACCAACCTATATAGTATATTCAAAAGCAGAGACATTACTTTGCCAACAAAGGTCCATCTAGTCAATGCTATGGTTTTTCTAGTGATCATGTACAGATGTGAGATTTGGACTGTGAAGAAAGCTGAGTACCAAAGAACTGATGCTTTTGAACTGTGGTGTTGGAGAAGACTCTTGAGAGTCTTTTGGACTGCAGAGATTCAACCAGTCCACTCTAAAGGAGATCAGTCCTGAGTGTTCTTTGGAAGGAATGATGCTAACGCTGAAACTCCAATACTTTGGCCACCTCATGTGAAGAGTTGACTCATTGGAAAATACTCTGATGCTGGGAGGGATTGGGGGCAGGAGGAGAAGGGGACGACAGAGGATGAGATGGCTAGATGGCATCACTGACTTGATGGACGTGAGTTTGAGTGAACTCCGTTAGTTGCTGATGGACAGGGAGGCCTGGTGTGCTGCAATTCATGGGGTCGCAAAGAGTCAGACAGGTCTGTGTGACTGAACCGAACTGAACTGAGAGCTATATTTCTAATTTTGTTGTTTTTAATAAAACTAATAATTTTTAATTGTAAAAAGGTGTTCTTTTGTGAAAATATCATAATATACTTACTCCACTGCTGCAAACGTGATATTAACAATGCTTTGCCTTTACTTATTTTTATTTTTTAAATAAATTTATTTATTTTATTTGGAGGTTAATTACTTTACATTTTGTACTGGTTTTGCCATACATCAACATGTATCCACCACAGGTATACACGTGTTCCCCATCCTGATTACTGCAATAAATAGCCCTAGACATATGCTCAAAAACAGGAAGAAAAGGAATTGTTTGAGCTTAGAATGCACATATATTCCTTTGGTAGAGATTGCTCCATTGTTCTCCAGAGTGATATCATCATTGACAGAATATATAATCTCAATTTACACTTTTTATTGCTAATGCTTACAATAAGATATATTAATTCCTAACTATATCATGGTGATAAAGTGTTAGAACATCATTTTAGTTTATACACTCCTGATTAAGGAAATCATTAAATATCTTTCCATCTGTTTCACAAAATTCAAGATTATGTCCAGGTGAGTTATCTATTATTTCTGTGACCATTTTCTACTGGATCATTTATGTTTTGATTTCTTTTTATATTCTGTTTAGAAATCATTCATTACTGCATGTTTTGTTAGTATTGTCTCTCTCCATTATATTTCTTGTGTTCTTATCTATCAGACACTCACTCATTCCAGTATCTATGTAGTCTGTTATAAATCTTATTTGTTACTCTATTTATTTCTTACTAGATTCTTTATTATGTACGTAGATGACATATATTTATAATTTACTTTTTCAAGATATTAATTTTTACTAATCTAGTTCAGTTCAGTTGCTCAGGCATGTCCAACTCTTTGTGACCCCATGAATTGCAGCACACCAGGCCTCCCTGTCCACCACCATCTCCCGGAGTTCACTCAGACTCACGTCCATTGAGTCCGTGATGCCATCTAGCCATCTCATCCTAGGTCGTCCCCTTCTCCTACTGCCCCCAATCCCTTCCAGCATCAGAGTCTTTTTCAATGAGTCAACTCTTCGCATGAAGTGGCTAAAGTACTGGAGTTTCATCTTTAGCGTCATTCCCTCCAAAGAAATCCCAGGGTTGATCTCCTTCAGAATGGATTGGTTGGATCTCCTTGCAGTCCAAGGGACTCTCAAGAGTCTTCTCCAACACCACAGTTCAAAAGCATCAATTATTCGGCGCTCAGCCTTCTTCACATTCCAACTCTCACATCCATACATGATCACAGGAAAAACCAGAGCCTTGACTAGACGGACCTTAGTCAGAAAAGTAATGTCTCTGCTTTTGAATATACTATCTAGGTTTGTCATAACTTTCCTCCAAGGAGTGAGCGTCTTAATTTCATGGCTGCAATCACCATCTGCAATGATTTTGGAGCCCCCCAAAATAAAGTCTGACACTGTTTCCACTGTTTCCCCATCTATTTCCCATGAAGTGATGGGACCAGATGCCATGATCTTCGTTTTCTGAAAGTTGAGCTTTAAGCCAACTTTTTCGATCTCCTCTTTCACTTTCATCATTATTAATCTAAGCCTATACATATTCCTGTTCAAGAGAGTCAGGGTGATATTTTTGCTCTATAAAATTCTATATACATTTTAGGATTAACTTTTCAGGTTACATCAACTCTGGTAGGATTGTTATCTCAATAGTTTTATATTTATAGATTAATTTGAGGCTAAAAAAAAACCCCTTTATGATATTAGCTTTTCCAATCCACAAAAGGATATGCCTCTCTGTATGAAGTAACTTTATCAAATCACTTAAAATATAATATAAATTCCAACAACACAAGAGAAGACTCTACACATGGACATCACCAGATTGTCAACACTGAAATCAGATTGATTACATTCTTTGAAGTCAAAGATGAGGAAGCTCTATACAGTTGGCAAAAAGACGACTGGGAGCTGACTGTGGCTCTCCTTATTGCCAAATTCAGACTGAAACAGAAGAAACTGTGGAAAACCACTAGACCATTCAGGTGTCATCTAAATCTAATCCCTTATGATTATGAGGTGGATATGAGAAATAGATATAAAGGACTAGATCGGATAGACAGAGTGCCTGATGAACTATGGATGGAGGTTCATGACATTGTACAGGAGGCAGTGATCTAGACCGTCCCCAAGCAAAATAAATACAAATAGGCAAAATGGCTGTCTGAGGAGGCCTTACAAACAGTTATGAAAAGAAGAGAAGTGAAAAACAAAGGAGAAAAGGAAAAACATATCCATTTGAATGCACAGTTCCGAAGAATAGCAAGGAGAGATAAGAAAGCCTTCTTCAGTGATCAGTGCAAAGGAATAGAGGAAAACAATAGAATGGGAAAGACTAGAGATCTCTTCAAGAAAATTAGAGATACCAAGGAAATATTTCATGCAAAGATGGGCTCAATAAAGGACAAAAATGGTATGTACCTAATGGAAGCAGAATATATTAAGAAAAGGTAGCAAGAATACAAGGAAGAACTGTACAAGAAAGATCTTCATGATCCAGATAATCATGATGATGTGATCATTCACCAAAAACCACACATCCTGGAATGTGAAGTCAAGTGGGCATTAGGAAGCATCACTATGAACAAAGCTAGTGGAGTTGATGGAATTCCAGTTGAGCTATTTCAAATCCTACAAAATGATGTTGTGAAAGTGCTGTATTCAATATGTCAGCAAATTAAAAAACAAAAACAAAAACAAAAAGATAGCAGTGGCCACAGGACTGGAAAAGGTCACTTTTCATTCTAATCCAAAGAAAGGCCATGCCAAAGAATGATTACACTACCACACAATTGAGTTCCTTTCACACGCTAGTAAAGTAATGCTCAAAATTCTCCAAGCCAGGCTTCAGCAATACATGAACCGTGAACTTCCTGATGTTCAAGCTGGTTTTAGAAAAGGCAGAGGAACTAGAGACCAAATTGCCAACATCCGCTGGATCATGGAAAAAGCAAGAGAGTTCCAGAAAAACATCTATTTCTGCTTTATTGACTATGCCAAAGCTTTTGACTGTGTGGATCACAATAAACTGTGGAAAAATCTGAAAGTTATGGGAATCCCAGACCATCTGACCTGCCTCTTGATAAATCTGTATGCAAGTCAGGAAGCAACAGTTAGAACTGGACATGGAACAACAGACTAGTTAAAATAGGAAAATGAGTACATCAAGGCTGCATATCATTATCATGCTCATTTAACTTATATGCAGTGTACATCATGAGAAACGCTGGGCTGAATGAAGCACAAGCTGGAATTAAGATTGCCAGGAGAAATATCAGTTATTGATATACAACCTCAGATCAGAAGACACCACCATTTTGGCAGAAAGTGAAGAAAAACTGAAGAGCCTCTTGATGAAAGTGAAAGAGGAGAGTAAAAAAGTTGGCTTAAAGCTCAACATTCAGAAAACGAAGATCATGGCATCTGGTTTCATCACTTAATGGCAAATAGACAGGGGGCCAGTGGAAACAGTGGCTATTTTTTTGAGCTCCAAAATCACTGCAGATGATGATTGCAGTCATAAAATTAAAAGACGCTTACTCCTTGGAAGGAAAGTTATGACCAACTTAGACAGCATATTAAAAAGCAGAGACCTTACTTTGTCAACAAAGATCCGTCTAGTCAAGGCTATGGTTTTTCCAGTGGTCATATACGGATGTGAGAGTTGGACTATAAAGAAAACTGAGCACTGAAGAATTGATGCTTTTGAACTTTTGATGCTTTTGATGTGTTGGAGAAAATTTTTGAGAGTCCCTTGGATTGCAAGTAGATCTGAAAGGAGATCAGTCCTGGGTGTTCATTAGAAGGACTGATGTTGAAGCTGAAACTCCAATAATTTGGTCATCTGATATGAAGAGCTGACTTATTTGAAAAGACCCTGATGCTGGGAAAGATTCAGGGTAGGAGGAGAAGTGGACGACAGAGGATGAGATGGTTGGATGACATCACGGACTCGATGGACGTGAGTCTGAGTGAACTCCGGGAGATGGTGATGGACAGGGAGGCCTGAAGTCCTGTGGTTCTTGGGGTCACAAATAGTTGGACATGACTGAGTGACTGAACTGAACTGACTAAGGAATATGCCTGCAATGCTCAAGACCCGGGTTCGATTCCTAGGTTGTGAAGATCCCCTCGAGAAGGAAATAGCAACCCACTCCCATATTCTTGCCTAGAAATTCCCATGGACAGAAGAGCCTGGCTGGGTACAGTCCATGGACAGACACGATTTAGAGACTAAACAACCACCAGATTATTTTCAAAACAAGAAAATATTTGTGAAATGGAGTGGCCCAGATAAAAGAGTAAGAAGACCTTGAGTTCATCTCCTCCCAATGGATGAACCAAAATTATAATTATTAATAAAGCAACTATTTATGAAAATACCTGAAGATTAGCAGAAAAGATTTTTCCACCATGAAAAATTCAAAGAGGTAACAATGAAAGGAGTAAGAGAGGTGAAGACAGATTACAGTCAAGACCCACATCCTTAGTTAGGTAACCTAAAAAGACAGTGAGTAATCACAATGACAAGCTACACACCAGGCCTCTGATTGTGATACATGCTCACACAAGGACACTGAAACCTTCTCATGAGACCAGGAATTCATGACAATCTGGAGTGTCCACTGAGTAAATAAGATGTTCCTGGACATGAGATGCCACTGTGATACCTTGGCCTCTGCCATCCTCTGCTTATGCTAGCATTGGCTGATTCTTAATAAGTTCAGTCTTTGCAATATGCCTGCATTGAATTTGCTTTCACACAAGATGGCAGAATAAAACATGAACTCACCTGCTCCCATGAAAACACCCAAATAATAATTAACTGCTGAACAGTCATTGACATAAAATAATGGAATATGACACACAAGATATAGTCATAAATTCTTTGGTGCTCTGCCTTCCTTATGGTCCAGCTCTCACAACTGTACATAACTACTGGAAAGATAATAACCTTGACTATAAGAACCTTTGTTGATGAAATAATGTCTTTTCTTTTCAGCACACTATGTATATTATAGTTTTCCTACCAAGAAGCAATCATCTTCTAATATCAAGGCTGCAGTCACCATCTGCAATGATTTTAGAGCCCAAGAAGAGGAAATCTTTCACTGCTTCCACATTTCCCCTTCTATTGGCCATGGAGCAATGGGGCTGGATGCCATGGTTTTAGTTTTATTAATATTTATTTTTAAGCAAGCTTTTTCACTCTCCTCCTTCACAAGGAGGTTCTTTAATTGCTTTCTGCCATTAGAGTGGTATTATCTGCATATCTGAGTTTATTGACCTTTCTCCTGGAAATCTTGATTCAAGCTCGTAACTCACCCATGCTGGCATTTCTCATGATGACCTCTGTATATAAGTTAAATAAACAGGGTGACAATAAACAGCCTTGTCATACTCCTTTGTCAACCCTGAATGAATCAGTTGTTCCATATAAGGTTCTAACTGTTGCTTCTTGACCAGCATACAGGTTTTTCACAAGACAGGTAATATGGTCTGGTATTCCCATCTCTTTAAGAGTTTTCCACAGTTTGTAAAGATCCAAACAAAAGGCTTTAAGATAGTTAATGAAACAGAGGTAGATTTTTTTTTTTTCTGGAATTCCCTTGCTTTCTCTATGATCCAGTGAAAGTTTGCAATTTGATTTTTTTTTTTTTTTCCTCTGCCTTTTCTAAACGAGTTTGGGCCTCTGGAAGTTCTCAGTTCATACTATGCTGACATCTAGCATGCAGGATTTTGAACATAACTTAACTTGCACAGGAGATGAGTACAATTGTCCAGTGGTTTAAACACTTTTTAGTACTTCCCTTCTTGGGAATTTGGATACGGATTGGCCTTTCCCAGTGCTGTGGCCACTGCTGGGTTTTCCAAATTTGCTAACATATTGAGTACAGCACTCTAGTAGCATTATCTTTTAGGAATTTAAATAGCCCTGCTTGAATTCCATCATCTCCACTAGCTTTATTAACAGCAGTGCTTCATAAGGTCCACTTGACTTCACACTCTAAAATGCCTGACTCTGAGTGAAATGACCACACCATCGTGGTTATCCAGATCATTAAGTTTGTATGAGTGTGTGTGTGTGTGTGTGCACATGTTTTAATAGAGTTGTGTATTCTTTCCATCTCTTCTTGATCTCTTCTGTTTCTATTATGTTGTAAGTTTCTGTGCTGTATTGTGCCAATCTTTGGATGAAATGTTCCTTTGATTATTCCAGTTTTCTTAAATAAATCTCCAATCTTTCCCTTGCTGTCATTTTCCTCTATTTCTTTTCATTGTTCATTGAAGAAGGCCTTCTTGTCTCTCCTTGCTATTCTCTGGAACTCTGTGTTTAGTTGGGTGTATATTCCCCTTTCTCCATTGCTTTTTGATTCTCTTCTTTCTTCAGCTATTTGTAAAGTCTCCTCAGAAAACAACTTTGCCTTCTTGAGTAATGCTGGGCTGGATTAATTACAAGCTGGAATCAAGACTGATGGGAGAAATATCAACAACCTCCAATACACAGATGATACCACTCTAATTGCAGAAAGGGAAGAGGAACTAAAGAACCTCTCGATGTGTGTGAAAGAGGAGAGTGAAAAAGCTGGCTTAAAAATAAATATTAAGAAACTAAGGTCATAGCATCTGGCCCTATCATTTCATGGCAAACAGAAAGGGACATTTTGAAAACAGTCAAGATTTCATCTTGGGCTCTAAAATCACTTCAGGCGGTGACTGCAGCCATGAAATTAGAAGATAATTGCTTCTTGGCAAGAATACTGTGACAAATCTAGACAGCATGTTGAAAAGCAAAGACATCACTTTTCTGACAAAAGCACATATAGTCAAGGTTATGATCTTTCCAGTAGTCATGTATGGTTGTGAGAGCTGGACTATAAAGAAGACAGAGGCACGGAATTCTGGCCTTCTGTAGTTCACGGGGTCACAAACAGTTAGTAGATACAACTTGTGGACTGAACAACAACAGCAGCAACAACAAAAATGTATTCTATATTTAAAGACAAAGAGGAAACCACAGTGTGATAGTAGATGGGGAGCTTTCATGACATAATCAAATTCCATACCTGTGGGATGGGTTGTCATGACCCATCAGCTGGGAAATTCTGATATCTCAAAGTTTCTCCCACAGGAGTGGGAGCTCTGAGACCCATCTCAAGCTCTCCAGCTTGAGACTCTGGCATCAAGAAAAGACCCCAGAGAATTTGGATTTGGAGACCAGTGGCACCTAAGTGCAGGAGCTTCACAGGACTGGAGAAAATAGAGAGTCCACTCTTGGAAAGTGCACAAGATATTTCACCTTCAGTGAACGTAGGGCAAAGCAGTTACTCCATAGAAGTCTAGATGAGACCTATCTGGATCTTGAAGACTATTTGGGAGGCTAAGGTCACCTGTAGGTCTCCTTGAGGTCAAGGTAACTTGTGGCAGATGCTCCCAGGAGTATTCATTGACATAAGCCATCTTGAAGTTTCCATTTTGGCATTGAGATCTGGCCCAACCAAGCATCCTGAAGCTTTCAAAACTAGGATGCTTCAGGCCAAATAACCAACAAGGTAGGATCCTAGTTCTATCCACCAGCAGATAGGTTGTCAAAAGTATTGTTGAAAGAAATTATACCAATAAATACACCTCTTATTACAGCATTACCCGTCAGAGGGAAAAAATACACTACTTCACCCACCAATGGACAAGCACCAGTCTCTTTCACCAGGAAGCATGCACAAGCCCCTGGACCAACTTCACCCACCACGGGGCAGACAACAAAAGTAAGAGGAAGTACAATTCTTTAATTTGCAGAGTGGCGACCACAAACAGAAAGTTGGACAAAATGAGATTGTGGAGAAATATGTTCCAGTCAATCAGACATGATAAAAACTTCAGAAGAATAGCTAAGTGAATTGGAGATAGTCAGTTAACTTGATAAATAATTCAGAGTAATGGCAGTAATGCAGGCCAGGAAGTAGTGGCATAATAAATTTAAAGGGAAAAACTTAAAACCAATTATATTCTACCCACAAAGCTCTCATTCAATTTCAAAGGTGAAATCAAAAGCTTTAGAGGAAAAGAAAACTAAAAGAATTCAGCACCACCAGACCAGCTTTACAACAAATGCTAAAGGAACTGCTCTACAGGGAAAAGAGAAGGATACAACTAGTAACAAGAAGATTGTGACTTGGAAAGCTCACTAGTAAAAGCAAACATACAATAAAGGTAGAAAATAATCCACACAGAAACATGACATCAAAAGCTGAAATGAGGAGGGTAAAACTGTAGTATATATGAAGGCTTTTGAGATTAAGAGACTAGAAACTTAAAATGATTTTGTACAGATACAGACTTCTATATCAACACCTCATAAAAAAACACAAACCAAAAATCTACAATAAATACAAGAAAAAAAGAAAAGATAAAGCAACCCAAACACAATGCTAAATATAGTAATCAATCACAGGAGAATCAAAGAAAAAAGGAAGCAAAGAAAAAAGACTTACGAAACCTATTTGAAATGATTAGCAAAATTGCAATATGAAGAAACAATTTGATAATTACTTTCAACATAAACGGGTTTAAAGGAAAAGTGAAGTAAAGTGACTCAGTCGGGTCCGACCCTTTGTGACTCCACGGACTATAGCCTACCAGGCTCCTCTGTCCATGGGATTTTCCAGGCAATAGTACTGGAGTGGATTGCCATTTCCTTCTCCAGGTGATCTTCCCAACCCAGGGATCAAACCCAGGTCTCCCACATTGTAGACAGACGCTTTACCGTCTGAGCCACAAGGGAAGTCAAATGGGTTTAAAGCACCAACCAAAGCACACTGAACAATTGGATACGAAAACAAGATCTATATATATGCTATCTATAGAACTCATTTCAGATTTAAAGACACATAAGACAGAAAGTAAGGGGAAATAATCCATGCAAATGGAAATTAAAAGAAACCTGAAGTAGCAATACTCATATCAGACAAAAGAAACTTCAAAATAAAAACTGTCACAACAAAGAAGGACACTACATAATAATCAAAGGATCAATCCAAAAAGAAATAACAATTTTATGTATGTTTGCACCCAACATAGGAACACTTCAATGTATAATACAATAGTTAACAGCAGTAAAAGAAAAAAAAAAAAAAGAAATAATAGTGACACAATAATAGTGGGAGACTTTAACACTCCATGTACATCAATGGACAGGTCGTCCAGGCAGAATATCAATAGGAAACAGAGGAATTAAATAACCCATTACACCAGATGAACTTACTGATATTTATAGAACATTTCATCCAAAAGCATCAGGACAACCATTCTTCTCAAGTTCACATGGAACATGCTCCAGGATAGATTACATGTTGGACCATAAGACAAACTTTGGTAAATTTAAGAAAACTGAAATTATATTTGATATTTTTTTTTCTGATCACTACACTATGAGATTAGAAATTGACTACAAGAAACAGAATTGCAAAAGAACAAAGACATGGAGGCTAATCAATATGCTGTGAAACAATCTATGGATCACTAAACAAATCAAGGAGGGAAAGTTTTTAAGTGCAGAGATAAATTAAAAAGGAGTCCTGAAAACCTCGAACCTATAGGGCACAGCAAACCAGTTCTATAATGGAAAATGATAGAGATAAAATATTACCTCAGGAAACAAGAAAAATCTAGAGCAAACAATATAACATTACACCTATTGCAACTAGAGAAAACAGAAGAAATAAAACCCACATTTTGTAGAAGAAAATAATCATATATAATAGAGAAGAAACAAACGAAATAAAGATGAAGAGAACAATAGCAATGTTCACTGAAACTAAAAGTTGATTCTTTGAAAACATAGACATAACTGATAAACCTTTACTCAGATTCAACAGAAAAGAGAGAGAGAACCTAAATCAATAGAATTAGAAATGAGAAAATAAAATTTATTACTGACACCACAGGAATGCAAAAGATTATAAGAGACTACTAAAGGAACTATATGCCAATAAAATGGACAACCTAGAATAAATAAACAAATTCTTAGAAAAGTACAACATTCCAAGATTGAACAAGGAAGAAAGAGAAAATATGAACAAACTAATCACAAGCACTGAAATTGAAACTGTGATTAAAAAGTCAAAGGTGACTTCACAGGAATATTCTGTCAAATATTCAGAGAGCAATGAACGCCTATCTTTCTTAAGATATTTTTAAAAAGTGCAAATAAACACTCTCAAACTCAATGTAGGAAGTCATCATCATCCTGTTACCAAAATCAGACAAAGATACTATCAAAGAAGAAAACCACAGGCCAATAACCCTGATGGACATAGACACCAAATCCTCAACAAAATACTATCAAACTGAATCAAAGACTATGTTAAAAGAACCCTATACTGTGATCAAGTGGGATTTATCCCAGAGATGAAATAATTTTTCAATATCTGCAAATCAATCAATGTGATACATCACATTAAGTCACTGAAGAATAAATACCATATGATCGTCTCAGTAGATTCAGAAAAAGCTTTTGACAAAATTCAACACCCACTTATGATTAAACACTCCCCAGGAAATGTATGCAGAGGGAATCTACTTTAATATAGTAAAACCTTATATGACAATCCCACCACTAACATCATCCTCAACAGTTAAAAGCTTAAAATAATTCCTCTAAGATCAGGAACAGAACAATGATGCTCACTATCACTAATATTATTCAAAATAGTTTTGGAATTCCTAGACGTGGCAATCAGAAAAGAGAAAAATAAATAAAAGGAGCCCAAATTGGAAAAGAGGTGAGTCAAAGCCAAACTGAAAGTCACTCAGTCATGTCCGACTCCTTGCAATCCCATGGACTATATGGTCCATTGAATTCTGTAGGACAGAATACTGGAGTGGGTAGCCTTTCCATTCTCTAGGGAATCTTCCCAACCCAGGGATCAAACCCAGGTCTCCTGAAAGTGGAACTCCCATCGGCTGATTTCTCAGGCATGATTTATTTAAAGTAATGAAAGAGAATAACCTACAACCAAGAATACTTTATGCAGCAAGACTTTCCTTAAGATTTGACAGAGAAATTAAAAGCTTTCCAAGAAAGCAATAGTTAACATAATTCAACACCACCAAACCAGCTTTACAATAAATTCTAAAGGAACTTCTCTAGGAAAGAAACACAAGAGAAGGAAAAGACCTACATAAAATAAGCCCCCCAAAATTAACAGAATTAAAAAAAAATGAGTTCCAATTTGGACTCCTTTAATTTATTTTTTCTTCTCTGATTGCCATGTGTAAGAATTCCAAAACTATTTGAAAAAAAAGTAATGATTGTGGACATCCTTGTTCTGTTCATGATCTTAGAGGAAATATTCTAAGTTTTAACTGTTGAGAATGATGTTAGTGGTAAGTTTGTCATATATGGTCTTTAGTATGCTAAAGTAGCTTCCCTCTGCATACTTTGGAATTCCTATACAAGACAACCAGAGAAGAAAAACATAAATAAAAGGAGTCCAAATTGGCAAAAAAGTGAAATTGTCATTCTTTGCAGATGGCATTTCACTATCCTTGGAAAATCCTAAAGTTGTCATCAAAAAACTCCTAGAGCTCATCAATGAACTCTGTAAAGTTGTAGGATACAAAAGGAATACACAAAAATATCTTACATTTCTATACATCAGCAATGAAACATCAGGAAGAGAAATTAGGAAAGAATTTTATTTACAATTGAATAAAAATAATATGATATCTAGGAATAGGAAGCAAATAATCTATACTATAGTTCTATATTATAAGGCACTGAACAAAGACATCAAAGATAACACAACCATATGAAAAAATATACCTTGTTCATAGGGTGTAAGAATCAACATTGTCAAAATAAATATATTACCTAAGGAGAGCAACAAATTCAATGCAACCCCTATCAAATTACCAATGACATTTTCCACAGAATAAGGATATTTTTAAAGTTTGTATGGAAACACAAAAAATCCCAAATAACCAAAGCAATTTTGAGAATGAAAAGTAATGTTGAAAGACTCTCTAACTTTAGACTATACTACAAATCTACAGTCATGAAAACAGTTTGGTACTGGCACAGAAACAGAAATATACATGAAATGGAGCAGCATAGAAAGCTCACAAGTAAAATCACAAAATTAATCTATGGCAAAGGAGGCAAGAATATACAGTGTAGAAAAGACATTCTTTAAAATAAATAAGTGCTAGGAATTCTGGCAGAGAAGGCAATGGTAATCCACACCAGTACTCTTGCCTGGAAAATCCCATGGGCAGAGCCTGGCAGGCTGCAGTAATGAGTTTGCAAAGAGTCAGACATGACTGAGTGACTTCACTTTCACTTTTCACTTTCACACGTTGGAGAAGGAAATGGCAACCCACTCCAGTGTTCTTGCCTGGAGAATCCCAGGGAGAGGGGAGCCTGGTGAGCTGCCGTCTATGGGGTCACACAGAGTCGGACAAGACCTAAGTGACTTAGCAGCAGCAGCAGCAGCAGGTTCTGGACAGCTACATGTTAAAGAATGAATGTAGACGATTCTCTAGCACCATACATAAAGATAAACTCAAAATGGAGTAAAGACCTAAATTAAAGACTGGATATATCAAACTCTTAGATAAAAACCGTATGCAGAACATTTATTTGTTTAAATCTCCATAATATCTTATGGACCCACTTCCTAGAGTCATAAAAAAATAAAAAAATAAACAAATGGGGCGTAATTAAACTCAAAAGTTTTTGCACGGCAAAGGAAACCATTAACAAAATGAAAACCAACCCATAGTATGGGGAAAATATTAGCAAATAAGGTGAATGATGATGAATTAGTCTCCAAAGTATGCAAACAGCTCATCCTGCTTTATATCAATCTATCTATCTATATACATATGTGTATATATATATGTATATATATATATATATATATGTATATATATATATATATATATATATATATATATATATATATATATATATATATATATATATACACACATACATACATACACATGCACATACAAAAATGGGCATAAGACCAGGTAGACATTTCTCCAAGGAAGACATATAGATGGCTAACAAGTAGCTGAAAGATGCTCAACATTGCTAATTATTAGAGAAATGCAAATAAAAGCACAATGAAAATGTCCATCATGAAAAAATATATATATATCCACAAATAATAGATGGTAGAGAACTTGTGGCAAAAAGGAAACTCCCCAGCAACTTTGTTGGGAATGTAAATTTGTACAAACACTGTGGAGAATAGTGTAACATTTCCTTAGAAAATTAAGATTAGAAGTATCATATAATCCAATAATCCCACTTCTAGGCATAAATGCAGAGAAAATCATAATTTGAAAATAATAAATGCACCTCAATGTTCTTACAGTTCTATTTATAGTATCCAAGACATGGAACCAACTTTAATGTCTACTGAGAGAGAAATGGATAAAAAAAATGTGGTATATCTATACATGCATGGGCATGCTCAGTTGTGTCTAACTATTTTGTGCCACTGTGGACTATAGCCCACCAGGCTACTCTGACCATGGGACTTTCTAGTCAAGAATGAAGGAGTAGGTTGCTGTTTCCTCTTCCAGGAATCTCCTCAATCCAGGGATTGAATCTTCATTTCCTGTGTCTCCTGCACTGACAGGCAGATTCTTTAGATGTGGATCACCAGGGAAGCCTAACTATAGAATTGAATATTAGTCATGAGAAATTGTGAATTAATGCAATCTGCAGCAACATGGAGGAACGTAGAGATGATCAAGTGATAATCAGACAGAGGAAGATGAAAATGATCTTACATATTTAATCTAAAATAGAACTTCCTGACGTTCAAGCTGGTTTTAGAAAAGGCAGAGGAACCAGAGATCAAGTTGCCAACATCGACTGGATCATGGGAAAAGCAAGAGAGTTCCAGAAAAACATATATTTCTGCTTTATTGACTATGCCAAAGCCTTTGACTGTGTGGATCACAATAAACTGTGGAAAATTCTGAAAGAGATGGGAATACCAGACCACCTGACCTGCTTCTTGAGAAATCTGTATGCAGGTCAGGAAGTAACAGTTAGAACTGGAAATGGAACAACAGACTGCCTCCAAATAGGAAAAGGAGCACATCAAGGCT